>NC_140966.1:32310755-32555755 GCF_056783735.1 Eptatretus burgeri | reverse complement strand
TTTTGAGCAGCTGGATCACCACCTGCACAGCCTGGACCTGCCCCCCAGTAATGATCATCTGTTTTGCCGTTTGAAGTTCCACCGATGTGACCGTCCATTTGCCGACGCAGAACTAAGTGGGATGTGGCTGAAGGAGCAATCTGAACACCTCTATTTCTGGAAGACAAATGGAGCAAGTGAGTTTTCTCATTCCTTGGAACGCCACTCGATTCCCACATGTCGACAACTTTGTCAAGCCTTCTGAAATGAACCAAACGTGTTGCAAAGTTTGGGATTGTCACACCACAAACATTCTCAACAGGTTTCTCTGCATAAACTATGCACCACATCTAACATGATGATGGATTTCTCACAAATACTGAAGACACATCATCGATGCGTGAGAAATCCATGGGCCTTCAAAGCAGCAGTTCAACTTTTTGAGAACAACAGTGTGCATTTACAGCATATTCCTCAACTTATATGTCCTAAACATTCCCTTTCCCTCACATTCTCTTCCTCTTTTTTTCTCTTCAAAATATTGTGCTTGATTTTTTTGTTTGTTTGTTTTTTTCTTGTAATCTACACTCTTCAAGTTTCCTTCTCCCACCCCATTGCGTGGATGGGCCCCCCAAGTGGGTATTTTAAACCAAGCTGTGAACCTTTGAGAAATTTTGGGGATAACTTGTATTTGAGGGAAAAGAAATATACAAATAAATAAATAAAACAGCAATAAAGTTATTCGCCGAACCAAATCATTTCTGAAATGCCCGGCTTACTTTTTCACATTTCAAAAGTACACCTGTCTCTTTCCATGCAACTCATAAGCATTTTCATTTGCTTTCTTCCTCTCACAACATTCTCAGCCTTTACTGTGCCTTGGAATTCCGGAATATTAACAAATCCATTTCGCCTTTACTTGAACATCCATCATTGACGTCATGTGCGGACATTCACGGCACTCCATAAACCATTCATTGTGGAGAGAAAATGTCCTCACCACTTGAAGCTGCAGCTCTGACAGATGCTCAAACTGTTGCGAGGTGAAAACCAAAACCCTCCGCCTGCCCGTTATAGGAACAGTATCAGCATGGACCAAGAGATAGGCAAGGCTTAATGCCGCTGTTGCAAGGATGAACAGGGCATTCCGCGAAGTCAGTGTTGCACGCTTCTCCGCAGGCAGCGAACGCCACCATTGCCCCAAATGCCTGGAAGATAGCGCACATCCAATAATTATTTTCATAGTGTTGTTAAGTATGACTTCATGAAGAAACATGTGATTCAAAGCAATTTCTCACAAACACTAAAATTGATAAATAATGTACGTTTTCAAGCAAAACTGCTTTGAACTTTTTGATGACAGGACGTCAATTCAAACAGTATTTATAGCAGGTAAGAAATGGGGGGGGGGGGGGACACTCATACGAGATTTACTCTCATGCTCTTCATACCATCCATAAAACCCCATGTGAGATGCTGTTCAAAGTACTGTCGGCCCTTCACACCCCTTGACTTTTGTCACATTTTGTTGAGTGCGTCTGAATATAAAATGGATTAAATTAAAAAGAAAATTTGTCACCGATCTCCACAAAATACCCCATTATGACAAAATGCAAACATGTTTTTAGAAATTAATTATAAATGAAATGACTTGCATCAATAAGTATTCAACCGCTTTGCTATGACAATCCAAATTGAGCTCAGGTGCATCCAATGTCCTTTGATCATCCTCGAGATGTCTCCACAAGTTGATTGGAGTCCACGTGTGACCAATACAAAATGATTGGACGTGATTTAGAAAGAAACACACCTTTCCATGAAAGGTCCCACAGTTGACAGTGCATGTCAAAGCAGAAACTCCACCAGGAGGTCCAAGGAACTGTCTGTCCATAGAACTCCAAGATAGAATTGTGAGGCAGACATCTGGGGAAGTGTGTAAAACAATTTCTGGAGTGTTGAAAGTTCCCAAAAGCACAATGAGCTCCATCATTAGGAAATGGAAAGAATATGGAACTACCAAATTACCCAGGGAGGTGAGAAAGAACTACAGAGTTCCTTGGTTGAGATGGGACAACCTGCTGGAAGGACAACAGTCTCTGCAGCACTTTACAAATCTAGGCTTAATGCGAGAGTGGCCAGACAGAAGCCACTCCAGACAAAAAGTCACATGACAGCACGCCTGGAGTTTGCAAAAAGGCACGTGAAAGGCTCTGAGAGCAAAAGATTCTGTGATCTGATGAGACAAAAATTGAACTCTTTAGCCTGAATGCAAAGTGCGACGTCTGGCGGAAACCGAGCACAGCTCATCACCCACCTAACACCATCCCTACCGTGAAGCATGGTGGTGGCAGCATCATGCTATGGGGACGCTTTTCAGTGGTCGGAACTGGGAGAGCTGTCCGAAGGATCCATGAAGCCGATCCTTCTCAGACGTCATTTTTCCAGTTGCCATCTCAAAGTTGCCGATTGAGAACCATCCTACTTCAAGAGGGAGGACCTTGTTCTAAAACATGCTCAGTTTGATCATGGCGGTCAGGTCAATCAGCAAAACGAACCTCATCTCTGTGCCTCGTATATGGTTGCTCTGAGAGTTTGACAAGAAAATAAAACAAACCGCACACAACTGAAAAAACTCTGATACTGCCATAATGCAAGGATATTGTTTGTTGTACCTTGGGAGAGATTGTTGCGAAAAATGCTGTACATGGCGTCACTCTCCAATGATATTGTGCATCGAAGAACTTGTGACTCAACAGTAGACATCAAACAGCAAGTAAATGCAGAAATTAAAGAAGACCCCCTGGACATTTTTGCGATTCAACTTTGTGAGTCAACCAACATCTCCAGCTATGCTCAGCTACTGGTCCACAAAGTAGCTCCACACAACATAAAGGACTCAGTCCTCAAGGAAGTGTTCTTATTTTATCACTCTTTGGGATCCACATTGAAGGGAAAAAAAGACACCTTTGAGGCAGTACCAAACTTCTTTGAACAAGATGGGCTCTCATGGGGAAATGTGGGATGTATGACAGGTAGAGCCCCTGCAATGTTGGGATGTCGTTCTGGATTCCAAGCACTGGTGAAAGTGGCCAACCACAACACAAGCAAGCTACCCTGAATGATTCACTGCTACGCATGAGCCACGAAGACTCTGTATATAATGCTCAAAACTGCACCTGATGTCATGATCATGGTCATCAAATCCACTGTTTTGAACACGAGGATGTTCCACCTCCTGTGTTGAGACTTTAACGCGAGGAAGAGTCGCTCCTTTTCCACATGGAAGTAAGACGACTTTCAAGAGGTAACGTGATTGCTCGAGCCATGGCACTGAAAGTCGAGATAAAATCATTATTAGACACGAGTGAGAAGGGAGAATCCAAGCAGTTCATAGACAAACTGTCAGACGAAAGACAGGTGCATCACCAAGCTGGCTTACCTCATGGAAACATTTTCTCAGCTCAACACACTCAACAAATCGCTCCAAGGGTCCTCGACTGCTGTGCTTGACTTGGTCGACAAAGTTCGAGCTTTTCTGATGAAGCCGCAGCTGTGGCAAGAAAAAGTCAGAGCGGGCCGTTTCAATGTCTTTGAGAACGTGACCGACAGCTCGTCAGCCCTCCATGAAGAGCAAGTGGATGAGATCAGTGTCCTCATCTCGGAACAATTTCCCTCAGTCAGGAGTTGCATTACTGTTTTGCAGACCTTGGTGACTTGGATCGTCAACTCATTTGAAATCCACTCAAGATGGATCCGAGATCCCTTCCAGATGAATTGTAGGACAAATTTGTCGTCCGAGTCAATGACTTCAATGTCGGAGATGTTTTCGAAAGTTTGTCTTTGACAAGATTTTGGTTAACAATGGCTACGTCGTACCCAGCTCTGACAAAGGAATGTGTGAAAAGTCGTGTGGTGTTCCCTTCGACCTCCCTCTGTGAACAGGCTTTTTCCAAGCAACATTTTGAAACATTGAAAGCAGGTACCTTGTCCTTCTCTGCGGGGAGTGGGGATGGATGTGGCCAATGCTGAAAGATGTCAAGGTGCACTGGAAGAAGAACAATATTGGGAACCCTTGGGACCATGCTCTCGGAATAGCTACAGGGAGAGGCTCAATTTAAAACTTCTAGTTTCTGATCTGGATCTTCACCAGAATCGAATCAATGCGTCCTTGTCACACACCCAACCTGTCCACCACATTTCGCTCGAATCTGTACATAACCTTTTGACATCCTGCTCAGACAGAGAGGGGTGAAAACATAACCTCCATCCACCTGATTGGTGGATCAATTATAATGGCCATTGCGTTGTCGTGAGTGCCAGGGTGTGTTCCTGTGTTCAGTTACCAAGGTTATCGTAGAGCGCTCGCCAAGTGGCTTAAGCTCTCAAGCAAGGACTCCATTCGAAACCGTTGATAAGGAACGGCTGGCTTGGCAAGTGCTAGCAAGCTGCTTGGTAAGCGCAAGTTAACTGTTTGGTATGTGCTCGCTCGCTGCTTGGGAAGCGTGATTTAGCTACTTGGCTAAATGGTTTCCCAAACATGGCAAAGAGTTCAGAGAGACATTTCACGACGGTGCTGGAGGTCATATCCGAACACGGGAATACAAACGGGAACCTTGAGTATTCGTCAACAACAGTGAGTATGTATCTGTTATTTGTCTCAGTCGGCAAGGGCCCTTTGAAGTCGATATTTAGTCTCTCGAAGGGTGAAGTCGCCTTGATGAACTTGCCTGGAGCTGCACCATAGAATCTGGGTTTTAGTTCAGCACAAACAGGGCAAGAAGCACCCATTTGTTTAATATCTTCGATAGAATAGGGAAGGTTTTGTCGACGCACAAAGTGTGCCATTCTGGTTACTCCTGGGTGGCATAGAGAGAAATGAAGGTCTTGTAAAGCCCGACCTGATGTCGCTGAACAGTGGATCCGTGAAAGGGTGTCCGCAGCAGGGTTGTCCCTCCCAGGCCGATAAACAATGTCATAACTATAAGAAGATAGTTCGATGCGCCATCTCATTATTTTGTCATTTTTAATTTTTCCCATCAAACATAAAAGCAACGGATCGCTGACCGGTGACGAGCGTGAAGTGGTTGCCCATTAAATAATGTCTCCATTTACGTAGGGCTTCAACAATAGCGTATGCTTCCTTCTCTATCGCTGAGTGTCTGCTCGCTTCCAGAGAGAGTTCTTGAGAAGAATGCGATGGGTCGGCCGGACTGATTGAGCGTCGCGGCGATCGCGTGATCGGAAGCGTCCGTTTCCACCACGATCAGCACCGTACTATCGATTGACAATACCACGGAGTTGCTGATGTAGTCTTTGAGGCTGTTGAAAGCATTTAAAACAGCAGTGTCTAGCGGGAAGTTGTTGCAATGTACTAGAGGATGAATTCTCAGAATATTGGGGAATCCATTTAACGTAGTACGCGAATATCCCTATCACTCGACGCAATGACTGCAGGTCATGAGGAGGGGGTAGTTCGCGGAGCCGGCGCAAACGTTCAGGATCGGGCTTGATTGCGCCATCAGCTATCGTGTATCCGAGTAGATCGATTGACTTTACCGAGAATACACATTTGTCATAGTTCAGCGTCAGATTATATTTTCTTGCAATATTCAAGAATCTGTCCAGATTTACATCATGTTCCCCCCCCAATTCTTTCCGCACACCATGACATTATCCACGTAAACAAAAGTGTTTTTTAGGTTTTCATCTGAGATGATATTATCCATGACCCGTTGGAAACAAGCTACTAAATTCGTGACACCGAATGGGATTCTCCTGAATTGATAGAGTCGCCTACCCACCTCGAATGCGGTGTAAGGTTTGTCTTCCTCCCGAATGAGAATCTGATGATACGCGCTTCGCAAATCGATGGTGCTGAATATTTTGTAATTGGCCATGCGTTCGACCATCTCGTCTATGCATCGAGGCGAGTGATCGTTTGAGAATAATCGACAACCATTAGTTTCTTATGGTTCTGGTTGGTGGTCACCAATACTTGCGCGCGCCATGGCGAATCGCTCGGTTCTATAATACCTTCTTCCAGTAATCGCTTAGTCTAAGAAGCGACGAAGTTCGTATTGGCAGTGGTATATCGTCGCGACTTGATAGTTATCGGTTTGCAGTCCGAAGATAAGTTTGCAAACAGCAGCGGGGGGGGGGGGGGGCGATACTTCTGCAGTGGTCAGAGCATTTAGAATTAGACGAGGTTTTTCCCCCGCCAAAGGGTATTTCGACACTTGTGTGCTGTTTGAGGATGTTATGACCCAAGATTACATCTTCACATAAATCACGAAGTACTAGTACCTTTACATCACGATACGTGTGGCCTTTTATGTCCAGCTCGACGTTACAGTATCCTCGCGCGCTCGACTGTAGTGATGTTGAGGCCATGCATACCGTATTATCGGTCGGGTAGCTCTTCCATTTTCTGTCTCTCGCTAGTGAGCTGTTGATGAAACTTTCAGAGCTACCGGTATCGATCAGAACCTCAGCCATATGCCTGTTGATTCGTACTTTAATGATAGCTTCCGATAGACTACCCGGCGAAGCCGCGGTTACCTTCTTTTGAGAGTGGAGGGCAGCAGAAGTAGGTTTATTTATTTTAAGAGTACATTTGCATACCCTGGCATAATGTCCTTTCTTGTCACAGTTCATACAGGTGGCATCCCTGGCTGGGCATTTGCTTTGTGGGTGTCTTTTATACCCACAAAAGAAACATTTACCAGCCGAAGTGGTTGCAGAGGAGTTCGACGAGGTCGGGGTGTCCGATTCCTCAAAATTATCTCCTTCTTCGGTTTCGGGGGTAACTCGGGGAGTTCCTCGAGTTACCGTGGTAGCAGCATTCATTGGCAAGATCGGTGACCCAAACGACTCAGATTGTTGCTGGGCCACGTCCATAGCTCGGGTTTGGTTGACAGCCGTTTCAAAATCTAGTTGTGCATTTTCCAGTAAGCGTTGCCGGATGGGGGCAGACCGTAGCCCCTGGATGAACGCCTCTCGGGTTGCTTCATCTCTATGTTTCTCGGCAGTTACAGCATGGAAGTTACAGTCTTTGCCTTACTGTCTCAGAGCTTGCACGTACCGATCGGTTGTCTCACCAGCCTCTTGCCTGCGTATGGTGAGAGGATGTCTTGTGTATACCTGGTCCTTGCGTTTCACGTAGAGCGCCTGCAGCACGTCGAGAGAGAGAGAGAGAGGCAGAGAGAGAGAGAGAGAGAGAGAGAGAGAGAGAGAGAGAGAGAGAGAGAGAGAGAGAGAGAGAGAGAGGGGCAGAGAGAGAGGCAGAGAGAGAGGCAGAGAGAGAGGGGGAAGAGAGAGAGAGGGGGGCAGAGAGAGAGAGAGGCAGAGAGAGAGAGAGGAGAGAGGAGAGAGGAGAGAGGAGAGAGGAGAGAGGAGAGAGGAGAGAGGAGAGGAGTTTTTATATTCTTTAATTAAAAAAGTATAAAAAGGTGTCTCGCCAATGAGACAAAGGCGTCAGCACAACACTTAACTGTTTTTCACAGCAAGCAAACAAAATATATTATAACAAACAAGAGGGTATTTATAAAGGTAGAAAAAAATATTTTACCAAAACAGATGAACAACCAATTATTAAAAAACATTTTAGGTTGATTCATACATTTTAAATCAGAAAGGAAATTCAAGTGATTCATTTACAACAGAGCAAAGAACATTTTTTACACACCATTTGTCAACAAAATCCTGCATTCTCCCAGACTTGCAACAGAAAAAGAAATCAAGCTGAATGCGAGACACAACTAAAGTTCTAAAGGTTAATAAAACACAAGAACAAGCATCCGCAGATTCCACCTTCTTTTTCCTTGTCTTATAAATTGCCATTTTTGCTTCAGCAACCAAAAACCTGGCCAAACCAGTCTCAGATTTGAAACTCAAGGAAATAGGGAAACCATAAATAAATTTCACCAAGGAAAAAGAAAGACCCATCTTTAAAATAATATCATGCAAAAACTGAAAAAGAGGGACAAGTCTTATGCAATCTACATATGCATGACAAAGCGTTTCATTGTTTTCACAAAATGGGCACAATTCCGGGATCTCATTGGAAAACTTGTGCAATAAGATATTATAAGGGAGGATGCAATGCACTAATCTCCATTGCAGGTCGCCCGAACGTTTAGAAATTGGGGGGGTATATAAACCTCTCCATGCAGGGACAAGAGGGGTCGAAGTTGGCAAATGTTCTTTCCATTGAATCAGCAAAAATATACTGAATACAAAAGAAATACAGGTTCCCCTTCTCAATGGAATTTAAAGGTACAGATTTGCCATCCCAGTCCAAAAGCAAAAAAGGGAAGGCATATTGATTGGGCAAATCCACAATATCAAAAAGACTCCTGAAACCCACTCCAAAACTCATTAATGCCTTTAAGATAGCAGAAAAAAGCTGACCAATTATCCGAATTGATTTCAACCCAGTAATGGTGGAGATTTCATGACCAGATTTCCATCTTTCTTTTGAAAAATCCAGCAGATTGTGCACAAGAAGTATATTGGACCCCACAAAATGTTGCACAAAAGCCCTAGAGGATGGGATTCCTGTAAAACAGGGATTGTAGAAAACTGGTTCATTTAAGAACATCGAGGCAGTAAAGGAAGTGACCTCACGTTGCAGTGATAAAGCTTGCCAAGCATTGATCACACTCTGCATATACAGAGGAAGTGGTGACACGTCGATCTTCAGGAGGTCGAGCAAAAAAAGCTCACGGCCATATCCTAGCCGGCCCACTTGCTTTAGCAAACAAAGGGTCAAACTCTCCCAAGGCATGTGGTTATAAAGCAACTTTTTCACTAAAAGAATGCGGAAAGTCATGATCCTGCTGGTGATGTCAACAAGCCCTTGACCCCCCTCATTCCGAGAAAGGCTGAGCACACCTGGTCGAAGCCAGTGCATACCACCCCAGAAAAAAAATCGATTAAGTGTTTTTGAATATTTTTAATTAGCCACGCAGGGGGCTGCAAGACAATAAACCTGTGCCACAAGCTGGAAGAGACCAAATTGTTAATAACTAAAACTCTTCCATGATATGATAATTTGCACAGAAGGCCCCTCCATCTCTGAAGTCTGGAGTAGACTTTGTCTGTTAGTCCATCCCAGTTTTTCTGAATACTTTGAGCATCACCAAGGTGTACACCCAAATGGTAAACACTATTATTCTTCCAGGATAAATTGCCAGGTAGTGTTGGGAAGGAAAAATGCATTGCTAATCCAAAAAAGGAGGCATAACTCTTTGTCCAGTTTACTCTGGCTGAGCAAGCAAGGGTAAAATTATTCATAGTTTTAAGTAGTTCAGATACATCTTCTTGACATTGAATTGTAGTGCAGATATCATCTGCATAAGCAACAACTTTTATAGCAGGTATGTCCGGAGCGACAGAGAATCCCACAAGTTTCTCACGCAATTTAACTAAAAGGGGTTCAATGGAAAGAACATAAAGGAGTCCGGATAAGGGACACCCTTGCCTTATTCCTCTGGTAACAGTAAAGGGAGGAATCAACTCATTATTTATTTTGAATAAACTAGAAATATTGTGATACAACAACTGAATATATGATACAAAAATACGACCAAAACCAAAACCCTTTAGGATAGCAAATAGATAACTATGATCTATACTATCAAAGGCATGCTCTTGATCAACAAAGATTAAGCCAGTACCTTTATGCAGAAGATCACACACATCAGAAATGTCATGAACAGTGCCAAGATTGTCATATATTGATCGTCCAGGCACACAACAGGTTTGATCAGGATGCACCAAAGATTGGACTACCAATTTTAAGCGAGAGGCAAGGACCTTTGAAAAAATCTTGCAGTCGGTATTCAGTAAGGAGACAGGACGCCAGTTTCTGAGTAACTGGGTGTCTCCCTTCTTTGGTAACAAGGAAACAACGGCTCGCCGGAAACTTAGGGGGAGCTACCCAACTTGAAAACTTTCCTTGAGTACTTCCAAAAGTTCGGGTCCGATAATGTCCCAAAAGGTTTTGTAGAATTCACAGGGGATTCCATCCAGACCAGGAGCTTTCCCGGACGCCATACTGGAAAAAGCAAGACCCAACTCCTCTAGTGTGATGGACCTCTCCAAAGAGGCTCGCTGTGACTCAGACAACTTGGGTAAAGGTTCAATAAAGGCATTTGCAACATTCAAATCAATCTTTTTTGCACAGAATAAAGAAGAAAAATAATCGACTACAATTCTTTTAATCATCTTAGGTTCACTTACTATCTCTCCTTCAGGTGATTGTACAGATAATAGTTGTTGTTGAGCTTTACTTTTCCTCTCCAAAGAGAAGAAAAACTTTGATGAAGTGTCAAAAAGACTCAAATTTTTAATCTTAAGCCGCACTAAAGCCCCTTTAGCCCTTTCGTTGACAAGACTGTGAAGAAGTTCTTTTTTAGTTATAAATTCTTTACGTAATCCTTGATTTCTGTTAAACTCAAGAGGATTTCTTTGCAATTCTAAAACCTCTTTTTCTAGAATCGTTATCCTTGAAAGACTATCCCGAGAGTGATGAAGTTTATACTGCTGACAAAAGATTTTGATGTGGATTTTTACAATATCCCACCATTGTAGCTTGCTATGAAAAGTATTTTTCCTTCCGTAAAGAGAAGTCCAAAAGATCCTAAAAGCATTGCAAAAAACAATGTCTTCCGAAAGACTAACATTTAGAGCCCAATAGGCACTCCTACGTTGAAGATAGGGAAAAGTTAATTTTAAAGAAACTCGGTGGTGATCCGAAAAGCCAGAGGGAGAAATTGCCGTAGACAATATGAAGTTCCGAAAATCATTATTAACATAAAATCTATCTAAGCGAGCGAACGATACCCTGTTATTGGAAGCTTGACACCACGAATATTGCTTAACTTTGGGGTGCTGCAATCTCCAACCATCAACCAAATTATACTTTGCTAAAATGGTCGCAAACCCTTTTGCACTCTCAGGGTGGGGTTCTAAGCCATTACGGTCCAGAGCTGGCTCCAAGGTACAATTAAAAATCACCAGCGAGGCACACGAGACACCTAAAATCAATCTGGGATAAACAATCATCAAGAATGGAAAAAATATTCGTTTCTTTTTGCAGGATTACTTGGGACATAAGCATTTAATAGTGTGATTTTATAGCCTCCATAAGAAAAAACCACAAAAGCCAAATGACCTTGCATGAATTCGTGAAAAACAATTTGGTCCGATGAAAGACTTGATCGAAACCAGAAAGCAACTCCTGCACTGCAGCAATCAAAGGAACTGAAAAACCAAGAACCCCTTATTGTGGTTTGCCACTCTGCAGAACAAGTCGATCCACAACGCACATCCTGAAGAAGAGCTACATCAATATGCTTTTGATCAAGTAACAGTCGAACATGTGTTTTACGTATAGGGGCGCGGCCCCCATTTATGTTTAAACAAGCAAGAGACAGAACCATTTTCGTATTTTATAGGTGGGTACTGGTTACTGAAGTTCTTTCCTTGCCAGAGTTACATATTTCCTCAATCTGTGTACGTGGGATTCATTGGCGCCATAGGCTGCCGGATTTTTAGTAATAAGGGATGCGGTAAGCATAAATTTATCGAGTTCCGTAAAGAAATCGGTTAGTTTAATTTTTTTCCGAAAAGTGTTGTGGAGGAACTTGATCACCTTCGCAGGAGCAGGGGCATTTAAGCCCTTGTGGTCTTGTGAATCTCCAGCTGCACCATCCAACTCAGAAGAATCTGATATTGAACAAGTATCATCGGAATCACACGACTCGTGTTCAAATTCAGCATCCTTTTTCTTTACAGATATAGCAGACATTGGAAATGGTTTCACGAAAAAGGAATCCTCAGGAAGCAGATTTCCTTCTAACTTTCCAGGTGTCTGCTTCAAAGTCACTGAGGTCATGGGTGTGGCTGTAGATGTGACAGGCAGTTCTATGGTACTCGGTGCAATTACAGTTTGGTGAGATTGTTCTGTGGTGTTAGGCACAACTATAGTTTGGACAGATGGCTCTGAGTTATTAGGCTCCACTGTAGTCTGAACTGCTGGTGCTGAGGTATTAGGCACGACTATGGTTTCAACAGTTGGTTCTTCGGTGTTAGACACAATCTCCGCATGAACATCCTGCTTCAGTGTATAACTACCTTCTGTATGTCCAGAACAAATTTCGTCTCTGCCTGGGACATCTACTGATTATTTGTTTTGAAGCTCCATAGTCTCCTCGTCATCACATGTGAGAGGACAAGCATAAACATCTGAAGGATTTTGGTTACTCTCATTCCGATTGAGTGAAACCCTCTTCACAGCGACTGCTTCCGCGTATGAAGAAGGTTCGACTAAAACTGCACTTTGGTGCCTCCGTTTTCCTCGTGTCACCCAACCAGACTCATTTTTTGCATTTGTTTGATTTTCAGAGTTTTCCCCTGCCTCAGTAGACACCCCAGTGACCTCAGGTTCATTTACATTTTCAACTTTACTTGATTCTTTTTCAATGCCCCTTGGGCATTCATTTTTCATGTGACCATACTGTCCACATTTGTAACACACTAAAGTCTGTGATGTAGCAAAGATGCGGTAAGTAAACTTTTCATGTTCAATTTTTAACATCACGTCGAGCTCACGAATGTTTGGCTTCGGAATTATAAATAGTTGACGTCGAAAGGAAAGAATATGTTTTGTACTGTGGTCCTTAAACTGAACAGGAATGAAAGTTATTTTTGAAACAACAGTGCCATACTGTTCTAAAGCAGCCTTCACCTGCTCGTTTTTTATGAAGGGAGGAATATTTGACAGGAGTACCTTCATCGATGGAACATCGAGGGGTGATATGAAGAGGAATATATCCGGCTCCACAGTCAGTCCTGACTCCACAAGCTGCGCCACCATTTCCTCTTTAGCGACGAAGATAACAACACGCTGATTCATTCTCGAAGCAGCTATTACGCCAGGGGTCGGGAACGTGTGGCTCGCGAGCCAGGTATGGCTCTTTTGATGATTGCATCTGGCTCGCAGATAAAATTGGAGTTTGAAACTTGGAAAGCCCAATATTTCTCGCAGAAGCTTTACCTATAGTTTGAATGGTGTTGTGCTTCATTCACGTGCAGGGCTGAACTTGGCAGAAGGAGAGAAGAAAAAACACCTCGGAATTGTCTGAAGCGGTTTTTGTTTTGTCCAGTCATGCGGCCGACGCGAGTAGTGATTTAGGTTCCTCCAATGACGTGCCGCCGCCGACACGCGTAGCTGAATTCATCTCGACCAATCACGCGCCACCGCTGAGGCGACTCGTGATTTCGGTTCCTCCAATGACGTGCCGCCGCCGAGACGCGTCACGGAATTCATCTCGACCAATCACGCGCCACCGCTGAGGCGACTCGTGATTTCGGTTCCTCCAATGACGTGCCGCCGCCGAGACGCGTCACGGAATTCATCTCGACCAATCACGCGCCACCGCTGAGGCGACAGCATCCCAGAGTCGGCCGGCCGCGCCGCACCTCTCGAGTATGTCAGCCCGTGCGCAGGCCAGCCAGACTCACTTGGGTCAACATCTCCCTCTCTCTCATTTGCTCAAAGCTAACCCTTCGACGAAGAAGATGGCGAAAAGAAAAAAGATGAGGAGTATCGTACATTTCAGGACGAATGGGCCGAAGAATTCGCCTTTGTGGAGAGAGCAGGTTCTGTGGTGTGTCTAATTTGCAATGACAAAATTGCATCGATGAAACGGTCGAATATAAAGCGGCACTTTGACACGCGCCATGCTACCTTTGCATCAAAATACCCTGTGGGAGACAGCAGAAAGAAAGCGTGCCAAGAGCTACTGAGCAGGGTGCAAGCCAGCCAGCAGCAACTCCGCGTATGGACCCGGCAAGGTGACTATAATTCCGCCAGCTTTGCTGGATCTTTAGCAATAGTGAGGAACGGAAAACCATTCACAGATGGCGAGTATGCAAAAACGTTCATGCTGGATGTCGCCAATGAACTTTTTGATGATCTTCCGAACAAAGACAAGAAAATCAAACGGATACAAGACATGCCTCTGTCGGCAAGAACTGTTCATGATCGTACCATCATGATGGCAAACCAAGTGGAGGAAACGCAAGTGAAGGACATAAATACAGCGCCGTTCTTTTCCCTGGCTTTGGATGAGTCAACAGACGTAAGCCATTTGTCGCAGTTCAGTGTGATTGCAAGATATGCTGCTGGTGATACACTGCGCGAAGAAAGTCTTGCTGTTCTGCCAATAAAAGGGTCCACAAGAGGTGAGTATTTATTCAAGTCTTTCATGGAGTTCGCTCAGGAAAAAAATCTACGAATGGATAAACTTATCTCGGTGTGTACTGATGGTGCTCCGTGTATGGTGGGGAAAAACAAAGGATTTGTGGCGCTTCTCCGTGAACATGAAAATAGACCCATCCTAAGTTTCCATTGCATTCTACACCAGGAGGCACTTTGTGCTCAGATGTGTGATGGGCAGCTTGGCGAAGTGATGTCGCTGGTCATTCGTGTGATCAACTTTGTTGTTTCCCGAGCCTTAAATGCTCGCCAGTTTAAAACACTGCTGGATGAAGTTGGAGATAACTATCATGGTCTGCTTTTGCACAGCAATGTGCGTTGGTTGTCAAGAGGGAAGGTGCTTAGCCGTTTTGCGGCTTGCCTGAATGAAATCCGGACTTTCCTTGAAATGAAAGGGATTGAGCATCCTGAGCTAGCCGAAACTGAGTGGCTCCTCAAGTTTTACTATCTCGTGGATATGACTGAACATCTGAACGAGCTCAACGTGAAAATGCAAGGCATTGGAAATACAGTGTTATCCCTTCAACAAGCCGTGTTTGCTTTTGAAAACAAGCTGGAGCTCTTTATCATGGATCTTGAAACAGGTCGTTCACTACATTTTGAAAAACTGAGACAATTTAAAGATGCATGCACAGCAAGTGAGCCCACTCAAAACTTTGATCTCCACCAGTGAGCTGGCTTCACATCCAGTCTCCTACAGTCATTCAAAACATGCTTTGGAGAATTTCGTGAGCACACTCGTCTTTTTGAGTTCATCACCCATCCAAACGAGTGTTCACTGAACACAGCCGACCTGAGTTACATTCCTGGTGCCTCCGTCAGAGATTTTGAAGCAGAAGTGGCTGACCTGAAGGCCTCAGACATGTGGGTGAATAAGTTCAAGTCACTGAATGAAGATTTGGAAAGAATCACACGACAGAAAGCAGAGTTGGCGAGCAAGCACATGTGGACAGAAATGAAAAAACTTCAACCCGAAGACGAGCTGATTATCAAAACTTGGAACGCGCTTCCTGTCACATACCTCACACTGCAGCGTGTGAGTATTGCTGTATTGACCTTGTTTAGATCTACGTATGCATGTGAGCAGTCATTCTCACATCTTAAAAACATCAAGTCCAACCTACGATCACGTCTAACGGATGAAAGCCTCAACGCTTGCATGAAGCTTAACCTCACCAAGTACCAACCAGACTACAAAGCCATCAGCAAATCCATGCAGCACCAGAAGTCCCATTAATGGTGAGTATTATAACAACATTATTTAAAAGAATAAATTCAGAGGCTTATTATACTAACATTTAGTTGAATTCAGTCTTAAAATATATTATATGGCTCTCACTGAAATAGATTTCCAAATATTTTGCTTTAATGGCTCTCTGAGTCATAAACGTTCCCGACCCCTGTATTACGCTATGCATGCCGATTAATTTTCCGACACACAAAACGACTTTTTCAACTGAGATTTCGGGTGGTGGCGTACACGAAAACCCATTTTTCCGACTTAAAGACTCTAACAGCTCAACGGTCGCCATGATTTAGGCGTAATAACACTCAATGCCTCGGGGTAAAAAAATAATAATAATAATAATAATAATAATAAAAGCCAATACACAAGCGAAGCTGGCGAATGGAGGAAAATAATAATGATACTAATGATAATAATATGGACGCAGTCCAAGAATCATTTAAAGGAGCCAAAGCGATGGCAAAAACTAACAAAACACGTCGGATGGAAACCAGGCCTCAAAACCGGGAGGGGTTCTGAGAAACCCGAACTCCACCTACCGTGCGCGCTCTCTTTCTCTCTCTCGCTCAATGGAAAAGAGAAAACAAGGAGAAAGGGGTCAAGAGAAAACTAAAACTAAAACATTTAGACGATGAGAAGAGGGAAAGGAGAAAGCAACACAGGCTCCGTGCGTACCGCCAGGAACTGAGCAACAGGTCTTCGCGATTGCACGCACGTGCCAAGCGAGCAACAGCTGTGCACACACACAGACAGACACACAGACACACAGACACACAGACACACAGACACACAGACACACAGACACACAGACACACAGACAGAGACAGAGAGTGAGAGAGTGAGTGAGTGAGAGAGTGAGAGAGTGAGAGAGTGAGAGAGTGAGAGAGTGAGAGAGTGAGAGAGTGAGAGAGAGAGGCCTTCGGTTTGAATTAGGCTTTAATTGACTTGATTGAAGCCATCTCCACAAACACAAAGAAAAAAGGAGTACATGAGCAATCAATCACAGCGGGGTATCATAACAATTAACCAACAAACACACAGAACCGGGTACACAATCACCGTTTGAGCCTCAGTGGCCTACTCCAGTTAATGACAAGGCCCCAGAGACCGTCCTTTCGGCAGAGACCGTTTCAGCTTTTATTTGCTTCACGCGCGAGTCACACGTCACGTGATGCGACTTCGTCTTCCTCTTCTTTAATTTCACCACAGTGTTTGTGGTGAATGGAAGGTCGTGACGTGTGACCACGTGATGTCCAGCGCGAGCACAGAAGAGATAAAGCTGAGGTTCGGCTCGGCCGCGGGGTTTTGTCCCTGGGGCATTGCCGTTGTATGTCGCCGGCTCACTTGGTGTTCATTGAATGGTGAGAACACTGATTGATATATAATACTGATTTATTTTGCGGTGATTAGTTGCGCGTGTGTACCTTACTGCTTGTACTCCATGCTGCGCTTGTATTTCCTGGTGTGCCCGTAGAAGCGGCTTCAATCAAATGGAATAAAGCCTAAACTCTGAAGGTTCTTCTCTCGTCTTCATTTCAATTTATTCCATTTGGTTTTCTCGGCTCTCTCAACCAACGATGGACAAGATCTACAAACCAGAGAGGTTCGACGCAGACCCAAACGCGACTGACGCAGAAATGAAATGGTCGCATTGGTTCTGTTCCTTCTCACACTATCTGACCATCATCGAAGAGGGAGCTGACAAATTTGCCGCCCTCGTGAATCATGTCTCGCCCAGCGTATACAGGCTCTTCTCGGAGTGCGACACTTACGAAGCAGCGATCGACGTGCTGCAGGCGCTCTACGTGAAGCCCAAGAATGAGGTGTACATACGACATCTCAACACACGCAGGCAAGCTGCCGGGGAGACAATCGATCAGTTCCTGCAAGCTCTGAATCAGCTGGGAAAAGACTGCAGCTTCCGGGCCGTAAGCGCCGAGGAACACCGAAAGGAAGCGACACGGGAGGCATTCATCCAAGGACTCAGATCAGCCCACATACGGCAACGCTTACTAGAGAAAGCGCAACCCACTCTTGACAAGGTAGTCGATCAGGCTCGAGCAATGGATACGGCACAGCAGCAATCTGAGTCATTTGGGACACCGATGCTGCTAATGAACGCGGCTACGATGGGAACTCAAAGAACCCCACTGGCACAGACACAGGGGATGGAGAAACACCCGAGGAGCCGGATACCCAGGCCACGTCAAACTCCTCAGCTGCTACTCCGGTTGGTAAATGCTTCTTTTGTGGGTACAAAAGACACCCCCGTCATAAATTCCCCGCCAGAGATGCCACATGCATGAATTGCGACAAGAAAGGGCATTATGCCTGGGTATGTAAATCTACTCGAAGGAGAAATAAACCCACTTCTGAGGCTCTCTACTCGCAAAATAAATTAACTGCAGCCTCCCGGGGAATCTATCCAAGGCTATCATCAACGTACGAATTAACGGGCATATGGCTGAGGCACTGATTGATACCGGTAGCTCTGAAAGTTTCGTCAACAGCTCGCTAGTGAAGGGCAGGAAATGGATAATCCACCCGACAGACAATACGGTATGCATGGCCGCCACCTCACTACAGTCCCGCGTACGAGGGTACTGCAAAGTCGAATTGGACGTAAAAGGGTACACGCATCGGGATGTAAGGGTACTGGTGCTTCGTGATTTGTGCACAGACGTAATTCCGGGTCATAATGTCCTCAAGCAGCACACGAGCGTCGAAATACCCTTTGGAGGAAGCAAACCTCGTCTAATTTTAAATGCTTTGACCATCGCCGAGGTAACGTCCCCCCAGCTGTTCGCTAACCTGTCGCCGGTCTGTAAACCGATAGCGATCAAATCGCGGCGATATACCACTGCTGACATGAATTTCATCACTTCAGAAACCAAGCGATTACTGGAAGAAGGAATTATAGAACCGAGCGATTCGCCATGGCACGCACAGGTGTTAGTAACCAGCAGTCAGAACCATAAGAAACGAATGGTTGTCGATTATTCCCAAACGGTCAATCGCTTTACCCAACTCGATGCCTACCCCCTGCCGCGCATAGACGAGATGGTCGAACGCGTGGCCAATTATAAGGTATTCAGTACCATCGACTTGCGAAGCGCCTATCAACAAATTCCCATCCGAGAGGAAGACAAACCTTACACCGCATTCCAGGCAGGTAGGCGCCTCTACCAATTCAGGAGAATACCTTTCGGTGTCACGAATGGGGTAGCTTGCTTCCAACGGGTTATGGACGACATCATCTCAGATGAAAACCTCAAAGACACTTGTTTACGTGGACAATGTCACAGTGTGCGGTAGGGATCAGGGGGAACATGATATGAATCTGGACAGATTCTTGAGCATTGCTAGAAAATATAATCTGACTCTCAACTACGAGAAATGCGTATTCTCGGCAAGGTCAATTGACCTTCTCGGCTACACAATAGCCGACGGCACAATTAAGCCTGATCCTGAACGATTGCGCCCACTTCGTGAGCTACCCCCACCTCAGGACCTGCAGACAATGCGCCGGGTGATCGGCATGTTTGCTTACTATGCGAGATGGATTTCGCAATACTCCGAGAAAATACATCCCCTAGTGCATTGCAAAAACTTTCCACCAGATGCCGCTGTTGTGACAGCTTTCCACAACCTCAAAGACGATATCAGTAAGTCCGTGGTTTTATCGATCGATAGCTCGGTGCCCTTTGTGGTGGAGACCGACGCTTCAGATCACGCGATAGCTGCTACGCTTAATCAGTCTGGGAGACCCGTCGCGTTCTTCTCGAGAACTCTCTCTGGAAGCGAGCAGAGACACTCAGCGATAGAGAAGGAAGCGTACGCCATCGTCGAAGCGCTGCGTAAATGGAGACATTATTTACTGGGAAACCACTTCACGCTCGTTACGGACCAACGATCCATGGCATTCATGTTTGATGGGAAAAATAACGGGAAAATTAAGAATGAAAAAATTATGAGATGGCGGATAGACCTAACCTGCTATAGTTACGACATTGTTTACCGGCCCGGGAGGGAAAACCCTGCTGCAGACACCTTCTCGCGGGTCTACTGCTCGGCCGCTATCGGTCGGGCTTTGCAAGACCTCCATGTGTCTCTGTGCCACCCGGGAGTAACCAGAATGGCACATTTCGTACGCAGACAGAACCTGCCCTATTCTATTGACGATATTAAACAAATGAATGCTTCATGCCCTGTTTGTGCTGAACTAAAACCCAGATTCTATGGTTCGGCTTCTGGCAGACTGATCAAGGCCACTTCTCCCTTCGAGAGACTAAACATTGACTTCAAAGGGCCCCTGCCGACCGAGACAGACAACAGATACATATTCACTGTTGTTGATGAGTATTCAAGGTTCCCTTTCGCGTTTCCGTGCTCGGATATGACCTCGGGCACTGTCGTGAAATGTCTCTCTGACCTCTTCGCTATGTTTGGGAAACCTTCGTACATACATTCAGACAGAGGGCCATGTTTCATGTCGGCCGGGCTAAAACAATTCCTATTAGAGCACGGCATAGCAACTAGTCGAACGACGGGTTACAACCCACAGGGTAATGGGCAGGTGGAACGATATAATGGAGTTATTTGGAAAGCCGTAACTCTGGCGTTGAAATCAAGAGGACTGGGGCCCGAGCGGTGGGAGGTTACCCTTCCCGACGCTCTGAATTCCATACGCTCTTTGCTCTGCACGTCCACCAATGCAACTCCTCACGAACGAATGTTTACTCACCAGCGACGTTATGTTGACGGCCAATCGGTGCCCGACTGGCTAACCCATCCCGGAACAGTGTTCATGAAACGTCCGGTACGACAAAGCAAGTATGAACCCATGGTGGAAGAGGTCGAACTCATCGATACTAATCCAGAATACGCTCATGTCAGGCTCCCGGATGGCAGGGAGACCACTGTGTCGGTTCGTCATTTGGCTCCCTCAGGCACTCCCCCCGCCGGTACACCACCATCTGGCACACCTCCCTCTGACATTCCCTCCCCAGGTGTTCCCCCACCCCAGGAACTCCACCCGAGAAGGGTGACGACGGAGCTACCGCGTTCCACCCGGGGGCGATCGGGGAGTCATCTCCGGCACGAGTCGAGGCTCACCAAAAGGATCGGAAGCCTCCCTCAAGTGAAACCGCCATCTACTCCCGGAGAGGCCGGCGAATAATACCCCCTCGCCGACTCAATCTGTAAAGGGGATTATCGGCATCCTCGATGCTCATGCTCCTATATGCTTGTTACATAATATATCGATGCTCATTACCATGCTCCTACAACTCAAAATAATCCTCACTGCTTGGCATGTATGCTTCTGTAGTTTAGATAGTTCGCATTGCTTGAAATGTATACTCCTGTAGCGCTGAAGTAATCATGGTGCGTTAGCTGGGCCTCCAGTTACATTTTAAAGACGTGGAGAATGTGGTGAATGGAAGGTCGTGACGTGTGATCACATGATGCCCGGCTCGAGCACAGTGAAATGAGAGCGAGAGAAGAACCTTCAGAGTTTAGGCTTTATTCCATTTGATTGGAGCCGCTTCTGCGGGCACACCGGGGAATACAGGTTCAGCTAGGAGTACATAAGCAGTAACGTATACATGTGCGATTAATCATTGCAAACTAAATCCGCATAAGCACGGAGTTCGATATAATCTCCATTCTCACCAGTCAGTGAGCACCTTCAGTTAACGAGCATCAAGTGAACAGCCGATGTAAATGGCAATGCCCCGGGGACAACCACTCGTGCCGCGGAGACCTCCCCTTATACGCGAGATGCACAACATGTGATCCCGCGTCATGTCCCTCAATTCACCTCAATTCACCACATTCTCCCCACCTTTAAAATGTAACTAGGGGCCCATCTTACACACCATGATTGCTTTAGCACTATAGGAGTATACATTTCAAGCAACGCGGACTAATAGGTCTACAGAAGCATACATGCCAAGCAGTGATTATTTTGAGTTGTAGGAGCATGGAAATGAGCATCGATATATGATATAATGAGCATATAGGAGCATGAGCAGCGAGAATGCCGATAATCCCCTTTACAGATCGAGTCGTCGAGGGGGCCTTATTCGTCGACCTCTCCGGGAGTAAATGGCAGTTTCACTTGAGGGAGACTCCCGATCCTCTTGGTGAGCCTCGACTTGTGCCGGGGATGACTCCTCGATCGCTCTCAGGTGGAACGCGGCAGCCCCGTCGCCCGGTGGAGTTCCTGGGGGGGGAACACCTGGGGAGGGGATGTCAGAAGGAGGAGTGCCAGAAGGTGGTGTACCTGCGGGAGGAGTACCTGAGGGAGCCAGATGGCGAACCGACACAGTGGTCTCCCTGCCATCCGGGAGCCTGACATGAGCATACTCTGGATTAGTGTCAATGAGTTCGACCCCTCCACCAGGGGTTCATACTTGCTTTGTCGGACCGGGCGTTTCATGAACACTGTACCGGGATGGGTCAGCCAGTTGGGCACCGTTTGACCGTCAACATAACGTCGCTGGTGAGTAAACATTCGTTTGTGAGGAGTTGCATTGGTGGACGTGCAGAGCAAAGAGCGTATGGAATTCAGAGCATCGGGAAGAGTAACCTCCCACCGCTCGGGGCCCAGTCCTCTTGATTTCAACGCCAGAGTTACGGCTTTCCAAATAACTCCATTATACCTTTCCACCTGCCCGTTTCCCTGTGGGTTGTAACCCGTCGTTCGACTAGTTGCTATGCCGAGCTCTAGTAGGAATTGTTTTAGCCCGGCCGACATGAAACACGGCCCTCTGTCTGAATGTATGTACGAAGGTTTCCCAAACATAGCGAAGAGGTCAGAGAGACATCTCACGACAGTGCCCGAGGTCATATCCGAGCACGGAAATGCGAAAGGGAACCTTGAATATTCATCACCAACGGTGAATATGTATCTGTTGTCTGTCTCGGTCGGCAGGGGCCCTTTGAAGTCGATGTTTAGTCTCTCGAAGGGAGAAGTGGCCTTGATCAGAAGGAACAGAACCAATGCGACCATTTCATTTCTGCGTCAGTCGCGTTTGGGTCTGCGTCGAACCTCTCTGGTTTGTAGATCTTGTCCATCGTTGGTTGAGAGAGCCGAGAAAACCAAATGGAATAAATTGAAATGAGAGCGAGAGAAGAACCTTCAGAGTTTAGGCTTTATTCCATTTGATTGGAGCCGCTTCTGCGGGCACACCGGGGAATACAGGTTCAGCTAGGAGTACATAAGCAGTAACGTATACATGTGCGATTAATCATTGCAGACTAAATCCGCGTAAGCACGGAGTTCGATATAATCTCCATTCTCACCAGTCAATGAGCACCTTCAGTCAACGAGCACCAAGTGAACAGCCGATGTAAATGGCAATGCCCCGGGGACAATCACCCCGTGCCGCGGAGACCTCCCCTTATACGCGAGACGCACAACATGTGATCCCGCGTCATGTCCCTCAATTCACCTCAATTCACCACAGAGACCTTCGGTTTGAATTAGGCTTTAATTGACTTGATTGAAGCCATCTCCACAAACACAAAGAAAAAAGGAGTACATGAGCAATCAATCACAGCGGGGTATCATAACAATTAACCAACAAACACACAGAACCGGGTACCTCTCACCGTTTGAGCCTCAGTGTCCTACTCCAGTTAATGACAAGGCCCCAGGGACCGTTTCAGCTTTTATTTGCTTCACGCGCGAGTCACACGTCACGTGATGCGACTTCGTCTTCCTCTTCTTTAATTTCACCACAGTGTTTGTGGTGAATGGAAGGTCGTGACGTGTGACCACGTGATGTCCGGCGCGAGCACAGAAGAGATAAAGCTGAGGTTCGGCTCGGCCGCGGGGTTTTGTCCCTGGGGCATTGCCGTTGTATGTCGCCGGCTCACTTGGTGTTCATTGAATGGTGAGAACACTGATTGATATATAATACTGATTTATTTTGCGGTGATTAGTTGCGCGTGTGTACCTTACTGCTTGTACTCCATGCTGCGCTTGTATTTCCTGGTGTGCCCGTAGAAGCGGCTTCAATCAAATGGAATAAAGCCTAAACTCTGAAGGTTCTTCTCTCGTCTTCATTTCAATTTATTCCATTTGGTTTTCTCGGCTCTCTCAACCAACGATGGACAAGATCTACAAACCAGAGAGGTTCGACGCAGACCCAAACGCGACTGACGCAGAAATGAAATGGTCGCATTGGTTCTGTTCCTTCTCACACTATCTGACCATCATCGAAGAGGGAGCTGACAAATTTGCCGCCCTCGTGAATCATGTCTCGCCCAGCGTATACAGGCTCTTCTCGGAGTGCGACACTTACGAAGCAGCGATCGACGTGCTGCAGGCGCTCTACGTGAAGCCCAAGAATGAGGTGTACATACGACATCTCAACACACGCAGGCAAGCTGCCGGGGAGACAATCGATCAGTTCCTGCAAGCTCTGAATCAGCTGGGAAAAGACTGCAGCTTCCGGGCCGTAAGCGCCGAGGAACACCGAAAGGAAGCGACACGGGAGGCATTCATCCAAGGACTCAGATCAGCCCACATACGGCAACGCTTACTAGAGAAAGCGCAACCCACTCTTGACAAGGTAGTCGATCAGGCTCGAGCAATGGATACGGCACAGCAGCAATCTGAGTCATTTGGGACACCGATGCTGCTAATGAACGCGGCTACGATGGGAACTCAAAGAACCCCACTGGCACAGACACAGGGGATGGAGAAACACCCGAGGAGCCGGATACCCAGGCCACGTCAAACTCCTCAGCTGCTACTCCGGTTGGTAAATGCTTCTTTTGTGGGTACAAAAGACACCCCCGTCATAAATTCCCCGCCAGAGATGCCACATGCATGAATTGCGACAAGAAAGGGCATTATGCCTGGGTATGTAAATCTACTCGAAGGAGAAATAAACCCACTTCTGAGGCTCTCTACTCGCAAAATAAATTAACTGCAGCCTCCCCGGGGAATCTATCCAAGGCTATCATCAACGTACGAATTAACGGGCATATGGCTGAGGCACTGATTGATACCGGTAGCTCTGAAAGTTTCGTCAACAGCTCGCTAGTGAAGGGCAGGAAATGGATAATCCACCCGACAGACAATACGGTATGCATGGCCGCCACCTCACTACAGTCCCGCGTACGAGGGTACTGCAAAGTCGAATTGGACGTAAAAGGGTACACGCATCGGGATGTAAGGGTACTGGTGCTTCGTGATTTGTGCACAGACGTAATTCCGGGTCATAATGTCCTCAAGCAGCACACGAGCGTCGAAATACCCTTTGGAGGAAGCAAACCTCGTCTAATTTTAAATGCTTTGACCATCGCCGAGGTAACGTCCCCCCAGCTGTTCGCTAACCTGTCGCCGGTCTGTAAACCGATAGCGATCAAATCGCGGCGATATACCACTGCTGACATGAATTTCATCACTTCAGAAACCAAGCGATTACTGGAAGAAGGAATTATAGAACCGAGCGATTCGCCATGGCACGCACAGGTGTTAGTAACCAGCAGTCAGAACCATAAGAAACGAATGGTTGTCGATTATTCCCAAACGGTCAATCGCTTTACCCAACTCGATGCCTACCCCCTGCCGCGCATAGACGAGATGGTCGAACGCGTGGCCAATTATAAGGTATTCAGTACCATCGACTTGCGAAGCGCCTATCAACAAATTCCCATCCGAGAGGAAGACAAACCTTACACCGCATTCCAGGCAGGTAGGCGCCTCTACCAATTCAGGAGAATACCTTTCGGTGTCACGAATGGGGTAGCTTGCTTCCAACGGGTTATGGACGACATCATCTCAGATGAAAACCTCAAAGACACTTGTTTACGTGGACAATGTCACAGTGTGCGGTAGGGATCAGGGGGAACATGATATGAATCTGGACAGATTCTTGAGCATTGCTAGAAAATATAATCTGACTCTCAACTACGAGAAATGCGTATTCTCGGCAAGGTCAATTGACCTTCTCGGCTACACAATAGCCGACGGCACAATTAAGCCTGATCCTGAACGATTGCGCCCACTTCGTGAGCTACCCCCACCTCAGGACCTGCAGACAATGCGCCGGGTGATCGGCATGTTTGCTTACTATGCGAGATGGATTTCGCAATACTCCGAGAAAATACATCCCCTAGTGCATTGCAAAAACTTTCCA
Source organism: Eptatretus burgeri (assembly GCF_056783735.1). Lineage (NCBI taxonomy): Eukaryota > Metazoa > Chordata > Myxini > Myxiniformes > Myxinidae > Eptatretus > Eptatretus burgeri. The sequence continues at coordinate 32,530,089 of NC_140966.1, read as the reverse complement.
CCAGATGCCGCTGTTGTGACAGCTTTCCACAACCTCAAAGACGATATCAGTAAGTCCGTGGTTTTATCGATCGATAGCTCGGTGCCCTTTGTGGTGGAGACCGACGCTTCAGATCACGCGATAGCTGCTACGCTTAATCAGTCTGGGAGACCCGTCGCGTTCTTCTCGAGAACTCTCTCTGGAAGCGAGCAGAGACACTCAGCGATAGAGAAGGAAGCGTACGCCATCGTCGAAGCGCTGCGTAAATGGAGACATTATTTACTGGGAAACCACTTCACGCTCGTTACGGACCAACGATCCATGGCATTCATGTTTGATGGGAAAAATAACGGGAAAATTAAGAATGAAAAAATTATGAGATGGCGGATAGACCTAACCTGCTATAGTTACGACATTGTTTACCGGCCCGGGAGGGAAAACCCTGCTGCAGACACCTTCTCGCGGGTCTACTGCTCGGCCGCTATCGGTCGGGCTTTGCAAGACCTCCATGTGTCTCTGTGCCACCCGGGAGTAACCAGAATGGCACATTTCGTACGCAGACAGAACCTGCCCTATTCTATTGACGATATTAAACAAATGAATGCTTCATGCCCTGTTTGTGCTGAACTAAAACCCAGATTCTATGGTTCGGCTTCTGGCAGACTGATCAAGGCCACTTCTCCCTTCGAGAGACTAAACATTGACTTCAAAGGGCCCCTGCCGACCGAGACAGACAACAGATACATATTCACTGTTGTTGATGAGTATTCAAGGTTCCCTTTCGCGTTTCCGTGCTCGGATATGACCTCGGGCACTGTCGTGAAATGTCTCTCTGACCTCTTCGCTATGTTTGGGAAACCTTCGTACATACATTCAGACAGAGGGCCATGTTTCATGTCGGCCGGGCTAAAACAATTCCTATTAGAGCACGGCATAGCAACTAGTCGAACGACGGGTTACAACCCACAGGGTAATGGGCAGGTGGAACGATATAATGGAGTTATTTGGAAAGCCGTAACTCTGGCGTTGAAATCAAGAGGACTGGGGCCCGAGCGGTGGGAGGTTACCCTTCCCGACGCTCTGAATTCCATACGCTCTTTGCTCTGCACGTCCACCAATGCAACTCCTCACGAACGAATGTTTACTCACCAGCGACGTTATGTTGACGGCCAATCGGTGCCCGACTGGCTAACCCATCCCGGAACAGTGTTCATGAAACGTCCGGTACGACAAAGCAAGTATGAACCCATGGTGGAAGAGGTCGAACTCATCGATACTAATCCAGAATACGCTCATGTCAGGCTCCCGGATGGCAGGGAGACCACTGTGTCGGTTCGTCATTTGGCTCCCTCAGGCACTCCCCCCGCCGGTACACCACCATCTGGCACACCTCCCTCTGACATTCCCTCCCCAGGTGTTCCCCCACCCCAGGAACTCCACCCGAGAAGGGTGACGACGGAGCTACCGCGTTCCACCCGGGGGCGATCGGGGAGTCATCTCCGGCACGAGTCGAGGCTCACCAAAAGGATCGGAAGCCTCCCTCAAGTGAAACCGCCATCTACTCCCGGAGAGGCCGGCGAATAATACCCCCTCGCCGACTCAATCTGTAAAGGGGATTATCGGCATCCTCGATGCTCATGCTCCTATATGCTTGTTACATAATATATCGATGCTCATTACCATGCTCCTACAACTCAAAATAATCCTCACTGCTTGGCATGTATGCTTCTGTAGTTTAGATAGTTCGCATTGCTTGAAATGTATACTCCTGTAGCGCTGAAGTAATCATGGTGCGTTAGCTGGGCCTCCAGTTACATTTTAAAGACGTGGAGAATGTGGTGAATGGAAGGTCGTGACGTGTGATCACATGATGCCCGGCTCGAGCACAGTGAAATGAGAGCGAGAGAAGAACCTTCAGAGTTTAGGCTTTATTCCATTTGATTGGAGCCGCTTCTGCGGGCACACCGGGGAATACAGGTTCAGCTAGGAGTACATAAGCAGTAACGTATACATGTGCGATTAATCATTGCAAACTAAATCCGCATAAGCACGGAGTTCGATATAATCTCCATTCTCACCAGTCAGTGAGCACCTTCAGTTAACGAGCATCAAGTGAACAGCCGATGTAAATGGCAATGCCCCGGGGACAACCACTCGTGCCGCGGAGACCTCCCCTTATACGCGAGATGCACAACATGTGATCCCGCGTCATGTCCCTCAATTCACCTCAATTCACCACATTCTCCCCACCTTTAAAATGTAACTAGGGGCCCATCTTACACACCATGATTGCTTTAGCACTATAGGAGTATACATTTCAAGCAACGCGGACTAATAGGTCTACAGAAGCATACATGCCAAGCAGTGATTATTTTGAGTTGTAGGAGCATGGAAATGAGCATCGATATATGATATAATGAGCATATAGGAGCATGAGCAGCGAGAATGCCGATAATCCCCTTTACAGATCGAGTCGTCGAGGGGGCCTTATTCGTCGACCTCTCCGGGAGTAAATGGCAGTTTCACTTGAGGGAGACTCCCGATCCTCTTGGTGAGCCTCGACTTGTGCCGGGGATGACTCCTCGATCGCTCTCAGGTGGAACGCGGCAGCCCCGTCGCCCGGTGGAGTTCCTGGGGGGGGAACACCTGGGGAGGGGATGTCAGAAGGAGGAGTGCCAGAAGGTGGTGTACCTGCGGGAGGAGTACCTGAGGGAGCCAGATGGCGAACCGACACAGTGGTCTCCCTGCCATCCGGGAGCCTGACATGAGCATACTCTGGATTAGTGTCAATGAGTTCGACCCCCTCCACCAGGGGTTCATACTTGCTTTGTCGGACCGGGCGTTTCATGAACACTGTACCGGGATGGGTCAGCCAGTTGGGCACCGTTTGACCGTCAACATAACGTCGCTGGTGAGTAAACATTCGTTTGTGAGGAGTTGCATTGGTGGACGTGCAGAGCAAAGAGCGTATGGAATTCAGAGCATCGGGAAGAGTAACCTCCCACCGCTCGGGGCCCAGTCCTCTTGATTTCAACGCCAGAGTTACGGCTTTCCAAATAACTCCATTATACCTTTCCACCTGCCCGTTTCCCTGTGGGTTGTAACCCGTCGTTCGACTAGTTGCTATGCCGAGCTCTAGTAGGAATTGTTTTAGCCCGGCCGACATGAAACACGGCCCTCTGTCTGAATGTATGTACGAAGGTTTCCCAAACATAGCGAAGAGGTCAGAGAGACATCTCACGACAGTGCCCGAGGTCATATCCGAGCACGGAAATGCGAAAGGGAACCTTGAATATTCATCACCAACGGTGAATATGTATCTGTTGTCTGTCTCGGTCGGCAGGGGCCCTTTGAAGTCGATGTTTAGTCTCTCGAAGGGAGAAGTGGCCTTGATCAGAAGGAACAGAACCAATGCGACCATTTCATTTCTGCGTCAGTCGCGTTTGGGTCTGCGTCGAACCTCTCTGGTTTGTAGATCTTGTCCATCGTTGGTTGAGAGAGCCGAGAAAACCAAATGGAATAAATTGAAATGAGAGCGAGAGAAGAACCTTCAGAGTTTAGGCTTTATTCCATTTGATTGGAGCCGCTTCTGCGGGCACACCGGGGAATACAGGTTCAGCTAGGAGTACATAAGCAGTAACGTATACATGTGCGATTAATCATTGCAGACTAAATCCGCGTAAGCACGGAGTTCGATATAATCTCCATTCTCACCAGTCAATGAGCACCTTCAGTCAACGAGCACCAAGTGAACAGCCGATGTAAATGGCAATGCCCCGGGGACAATCACCCCGTGCCGCGGAGACCTCCCCTTATACGCGAGACGCACAACATGTGATCCCGCGTCATGTCCCTCAATTCACCTCAATTCACCACAGAGACCTTCGGTTTGAATTAGGCTTTAATTGACTTGATTGAAGCCATCTCCACAAACACAAAGAAAAAAGGAGTACATGAGCAATCAATCACAGCGGGGTATCATAACAATTAACCAACAAACACACAGAACCGGGTACCTCTCACCGTTTGAGCCTCAGTGTCCTACTCCAGTTAATGACAAGGCCCCAGGGACCGTTTCAGCTTTTATTTGCTTCACGCGCGAGTCACACGTCACGTGATGCGACTTCGTCTTCCTCTTCTTTAATCTCACCACAGTGTTTATCAACATTTGTTAGCTCGGTTGGTTCTATTCTCCCATTCTGTGTTATTCGTTCAGTGTAAGAACATTATAATTATTTAATATCCGATTAACCAACTCCTAATATATAATTATTATATACAATGATGAGTCACGGTGATTTAACGGGTTGTTCGAACTCCGTCAGCGTCCAAAGATCCTTTTTACAAGAATGTGTTCACTTACGAAGCTGCTTGCGAGCGCTTGCTTAGCAAACCGTTCCTTATCAACGGCTTCAAATGGAGTGCTTGATTGAGTGCTCAGGCGACTTGGCGAGTGAGATGTATCAGGAGGGTCATGCACTCACTCGATAGAGAGGGACGAAGGTTCTGAAGGGGGAACAACAGGTTTAATTCTGAACATGGGCACAGCACGACACGACACAGCATGGGTGGGTCACATGACTCTGCTTCACCACGCCAGGTGCACCCATGTATGTATTTTTATAAATCGATACATCTCATCCCCCCCCCCCCTCTTTTTCACAAATCAAGACCCTCAGGAGGTTTACAGACCTCAGGAGGAGGTTCTAAGGGTTAGTGGAGGGCTGTCCTTGTTTACAACTGCTGTAGGTTTCTCAATAAGGGTACAGGGTCTGGAAGGAGTTCAGGTGCATTGATGGGTGAAAAGCTTTCATGAGGAAACACCTCAGGTTCAAGCACAGGTGGTGTTCCTACAGGAGTGGGTGACAAAGGTACTTGAGCCGGTTCAATGTTTGGTACCCCATGACGTAATGCAGGACTCAACAGGTGTTGGTGAACATGTTTTCGTATACATCTACCATCACACAACTTCACAGGAAACATCATTTCACCAATGTTATTGATAATGATTCCAGATAACCACTTGGTTCCACATCCGGAGTTCAACATGTGTACAAGATCATTGATCTGGAAGTTGAGGTGTACAGACGTTTGGTCGTGACTACGTTTCTGTTGATACTTGTTATTCTCGACCTGGACCGTTACGTCCGGGTTCACCAATGGTAACCGTGTTGTTAATTCACGACCCATCAGAAGCTTGGCAGGTGAGGGACCGGTGGCTTGACGTGGTCTGGTGCCGTAGTTGAGCAACACACGAGCTCGACGAGATTGAATGGAGCCTTCCTTGTCATGGCTTCAAACATAGGTGGTGCTGATTCTTGATGATGATTCTTGATGATGATGATGTTGATTCTTCAAACACAGACCATTCTTGATGATGTGAACAGCACGTTCGGCTTGACCATTGCTGGCAGGTTTGTACCGGGCAGATGAGTAGTGCTGAATGCCATTCATTTTACAAAAGTTCTGAATCTCTGAACTCGTAAATGACGAGCCATTACCTGATACAATGGAGTTTGGAATACCATGTTGTGTGAACATGGCATGGAGAGCTTCAATTGTTCCAGCAGAGGATGAGGATGGTACCACGAGAGCTTCAATCCATTTGGAGTGGGCATCAACGACGATAAGGCAAAGCAACCCTTGAAATGGACCAGCATGGTCGATGTGTCATCTGGACCATGGTTTTGATGGCCACGACCACATGGCCAATGCAGGCAGTGGCGGTGTCTTGGCATGGGCTTGATAAGTGTAGCAATGGCGTGTACCGGACTCAATGTCACTGTCTAAACCAGGTCACCAAACATGGGCTGCGGCTATAGCCTCCATGGTGACTATGCCTGGATGGGCATTGTGGAGTGCACTGATAATATTACTGTGGAGTTTCGGCGGAATTATCACTCGGCTACCCCAAAGCGGGCAGATTGCATTAACACGGAGCCCATCCTCCCAGATGAGGTACGTTTTCACTCCTTCTGGTAGTGATGCCCAATTACCTCACATAACACAACGTTTAATTTGTGACAAATCTGGATTGCTATTGGTAGCACAAGCAATCTGCTCAGCAGTTACGGGCGCCTCATCGTGAATGACGTTAGCCATGAGATGAATGATATCGTCAGCTTGTGGAGGTTCTGGAATTATGAGGGAAGCGGCAAGTGACTGAGCACGTCAGCACAGAACATTTCCTTACCCGGGTGGTAAACCAATGAATAGTCATCACCGGCAAGGGTCAACACCCAACGTTGCACACGACCTGATGATATCAGCAGAATGGCTCTGGTTTCTCCCAGGAGACATAACAAGAGTTTGTGATCAGTATTAATGGTAACTAGCCGAAATCCCGTCACAGACGGATTCCATTCCATGAGCCCAATATGCCAACCAGTGGAGGCTCTCGTAAGAGCCGGATCCCAGTCGATGTACTCCATGGCCTTACCTAATGAGGCCTACAAAACGTCGTTGTACACGACATTTTTGGTGTACACTACTCCTTGTGAAGAAGTCCCCTGATTTGTGCACGTGTCTACTTTGATGTACACAGTGTCAAAACTTTTCAGGTCACAGTACCGAGAAAAACGTGACGTGACCGCTAGGAGGAGCACAAAATTGGTCCTTCAGTATTAATATATAGATGCTTCAGAGTTGAAGGTTGACTATTGCAACTATGTGCGATGTACTCTTACAGGTATGAAGTTTCTTTCAGTCCAGGTCACAGTACCGAGAAAAACGTGGCGCGACTGCGAGGAGGAGCACAAAATTAGTCCTTCAGTATTAATATATATATATATATATATATATATGTCTTACAAAGACATATTGGTGCATCTTTAAGGTGCCCCAGACACACACTAACACCTCTCGTTCTACTTGAGCATAGCGACATTCAGTCTCAAATGAGGTTCGTGATGCATACACAACAGGCTGGTGGTTACTGGTTCCATTTGTTTGTATCAATGCACACCCAATGCCATATGACGAGCTATCACAACTGAGTGCAAGTTCCTTGGATAGGTCATAATGGACAAGTAATGGCGAGGAGGACAGCATGGTTTTAGCGGCCTTGAATGCTCTTGTTTGGGCAGCTTCCCATTTCCAGGCAACGCCTTTCCTGAGGAGAAGATGCAGAGGCTCGACGGTTGTGCTTAGTTGAGGCAGGAAATTACCAAAGTAGGAAATTACCAAAGTAAGTCAACATACCCAGGAATGCACAAAGTTCTGAAATGTTTTTTGGCCTTGGTGCATTCGCAATTGCTTCAACTTTGCTCGGAGAGGACAGAATGCCTTGACAGGAGATTTGATGACCCAGGTATTCAACTTTAAGTGCCATAATGGAACACTTCTCATGCCTTAGGCCTAAGCTTGTGGCAGCCGATTGGGGACTCAGTTTAGGTTCTCGAGTTGTTCACTTTGTGACTTGCCAGTAACTAGTTTGTCAGCCTGGAATATGATTGTCTTTGGTACAGTTTTCAATAATGTCTCCATCTTGCGTTGGAAGATTGGTGCAGCAGAGCGTATGCCTAATGGGCATCTGTTGTACAGGGAGAGTCCTCGATGAGTGTTGATGCATGTTTTGGGCTTTGAATCATCATTCATTTCCATTTGAGCATCATAGGCATTGGTCAAGTCAAGCTTGGTGAATGTCTGGCCACTCATGAGAGTGGTGAACAGATCATCTGCTTTGGACAAAGGGTAGCCATCCAACTTTGAATAGTGGCTGATCGTCGTTTTGTAATCCCCACAAATGCGCACTGTTCCATCTGCTTTGAGTATTGGAATGATAGGTGCTGCCCAGTCAGAGTACTCGACTAATGAGATGATGCCCTCACTCTGCAGGCGATCAAGCTCACATTCGATCATTGATCACATCATGTCGGGCACAGGTCTAGCCTTATGGAACAATGGCTGAGCATCTGCAGAAACATGAATCCTCATTTTGGGCTCTGCAAAGGTGCTAACACCATAGCTGAACAGGCCAGGGCACTTGTTAAGCACGGTATCGCATCCAGCATCAGAGTTGGAGACTGTTTAAGTCACTCCAATTAAGTCTGATTATTCGTAACCAATCTCGGCCGAAGAGGGTTGATCCTTCTCCATACACAGTCAGTCGTGGTGGGACATGAGTGCTGTTTGCATATCCGACAGTTACTTTTGCTGAGCCAACTTAGTACACGCTTAGGGCCAAACTTAGTACACGCTGGGCCCGAGGCAAATGTTACGAGGTTGGGCCCGATTATTACTTTTTTTTTTTTAACTGATTTCCGATTCCGACCAACACAAAAAAATGATAAAACAAGCATACTTAGGTAAGATATAGTTGACATTTGTACAAAAGGTTGATTTTTCTTTTCCTTTACTGAGAGCAGAAATCAGCTCCTGGTAAGAAAGAAACTCGTGTTAATATTATTGGCCAATCTGTGGAGTCCTTTCAGAGAGCCAATGGTGTTACAGATACAGAGAGATCCCAGAGCTCATCTAACTCGACACATTGAGCTCGAGGTACCCTTTCCATGCAAGACGTTATATTTTAATTCAGGCATCACACAACATGTCGATATTTAACAGCGACATTTATTTCACACCAACACGACAGTTGAATGAATTGACAAGAGGAAAGGCTGTGCCATAGCTGGAAAAAAAACATACAATTTCTGTACGATACCAAAGAAATTGAAAATCCTGAATAAATAGTATAAACTTGGGGCAAACCGTACGATTTGACACGTAAGTGACACTGACAACGTCGTGCTACCCACTGCCATCTTGACTGATGTAGCATTAAGACATCAAGTGTCAAAATCACGAAAGTTCGCAATCGGTGGCAGGAAGAATTAATGTGCAGATTGTGCCTTGTTTCATTTGAATATCTTTACCTACTTTGGAGAAAATGAATAAAAGGCATTACTCTTCAACACACCATTGTTGAATAGACTTTATTGTTAACAACGTAAAATATATTCATAGGCCCTGAAATTTTGAGTAGGCCTCAACTACCCAGAGTTACAGCTGAAGCTCAATAGCCATCAACTTTGCAGCAGATTCCACAACTGTCGACATTCGCAACCCACATCCAGGCTCGCTACGCCAGTCCAATTCTTTATCGGAACTCGCATTGTGGAAGCAAACAGCCTGCGATTGCTGGCGCTCCCAGCACCTCTTTCTGAGTCCGTCGAGTTATTTTGTGGTCCTTCAATATACTCAGATATGTTTTACAATTTGGAGATTTACAGTTGTATAAAAACTTTCATTCTATATTTATAACATCGAAACTAATTTTACGGATGAATATAGCCTTCACTTCCTGAAAGGGGGGGACAAAACAAAATGAAAGACGTGTGTAAATGTCACCCCTTGTCACCTCCATCACCCGCACCCCCCGCCCACACACACACACACACACACACACACACACTATCAACACAATTTCCAGGTATCATTGACTGTGTCGACTTTACTGAAGAAAAGATGAATAAAGAAAATTATGCTGAATGTGATGTCTGTAAAGGAAAATCGTGCAGAAATGTTTCCTTTAAATGGGGATTCATGGTCAGGTTTTCAGCCAAACCCGAGAAGGTGTTTGGTTGGACTCAAACTGGACCATACCCCAGAATATTTTGTGTTGTGTCCATTGAATGAGATTTCATTCAATGAAAAATATTCAAGGAGACTGGAAGATATGATGTTTCGTAGCAAGAAGCGTTATTTTAAAACACTACATGTACAAATGTTACCCGATTTTCTTTATCTTCTTGGACCTTTCATTTTGACAGTGCAGCCTCATGAGTGTGCGAAAGTCTGAAGCCTCGGCCTTGCGTCAGGTGTGCTTGTATCTTCTTCATTTATTTGATATCTTTCGGATGTAAATGAACACTCGTTTTACTCTGCTCGTGTTACACATTATGTGCATCAAATTTTTATCTCCCTGTGCCTGATATTTATTGTTATTTTTAAAAAAGTTTCTGTGCACCACCCTTGAGGCCCGGTTGCAAGTCACCGTCTACATTTTATGACTCTGTTATGAAAAATATTTTTTGAGTTGTTTTATCCTGAAAAATAGACCATAGTGAACACACAGTCATGTTAAAAGATTGGCCGTAAATCGTTCTTGTGAAGGGAGACAGACAAATACACACTGTGTTTTATATGGGTAGATTGATTTATTGATGAGTTTGCAATTTCAGAAATACAACATTCAGTTCAGTAAAGGTCAATATTCATAATGCTTTGGTGAACAGTTTGTGTGAATGGCGATTAAGGATGGTCGATATCTTGAAAGGGAGGTGGAGATGAAAATATGGAAATGATAAAATGAAAGGATGAATAAAATCAGCTGATATAATGATGGAGGTGTTGGATGAAGACAATCCTGTTGAAGAGCATTATGACAAGACAGAGAACATTCAAATGAATATGTGAGTTCTGGGACAACCCAATTTAACATTGAAGTCAATGGGGAATATGGAAAAACTATGTGATCACCCTCCAAAAATATCGTGTCAATTTCTCCCACTTTCAAGTAAGCCGGATGGATATTAATTCAATTACTTATTCACAAATATTAAGATGATATTTTATTATTTTATCAAGTAAGTAGCCCTATTTGTTGGTTGAATAATATAAATAATTCTCATCCTCAATAGCCACTCCAACACACAACCCACCCCATGCACACCCTTCCATCCCTTCGTCACACAACCTCTCGATTGGAGTTCTGGTGTAAAAAGTGTAAAACATATTTATTGACTATATCCCACCACACTTCCAAATCGACAGCACCAAAATTAATTCCATAAAATTGTCTGAAAAGAAAATAATTAATTTCATCTCTGTTCCATTTTTCTTGCTTGATTATTAATTAATATTCGAGCAAATACAACCTGTCACTTCAAGAGGGAGAGGGGTGAGAGAGAGAGAGAGAGAGAGAGAGAGAGAGAGAGAGAGAGAGAGAGAGAGAGAGAGAGAGAGAGAGAGAGAGAGAGAGAGATATTGGGGGGGGGGGTGGGGGAGGGTCGGGTGATGAGAAAGAGAGAGAGGAGGGAGGGAGAGACAAGGGGTAGTGTGGGAGAGAGAGAGAGAGTGAGGAGAAAGTGGTGGGGGGGGGGGGAGAGAAGAAAGAGGTTGGTAGGAGAGAGCAAACAAGGACAAATGTGTCCAAGAGCCTCATCATTCCACCAGTCAATAAAGGTTTTGTCTTCACCAGAAGAAGAACAACAACAACAAGAAGAACAACGCAGAGCTCTCTTAGAGCCAGCATTCGCAACGCGAGACGCGGCTAATAAGGCAAAAGCGCCGTGATATTAACCCCCCGGGGATCTTTGACTGGTCGAGGGTTAAACATGACCATCACCGCCGTGCCTCAACACAGAGCACCAATTCCTGTGTGTTTTGTATTTTCCGGCGATGGCCCCGCTTCACACAGGGGTGACAAAGGTTTCATTGGCTCATATTGTGTCCTCCTGAACCAGATAATATGGAGAACCGACTGAAGTACAACACAATGACTGCAGTCAGTCATGATGATAAGGGTCCTGTTCCTGCTGGAATCCCTCAACAACGTGCTGTTCCTGTTGTTGCTGCTGCTGCAGTCAGTCATCACAGCGAGGCTTCTGTTCCTATGGGAACCCCTCAACAATGTGCTGTTTCTGTTGTTGCTGCTGCAGTCAGTCATCACAGCGAGGCTTCTGCTTCTTTTGGGGGATTTTTTCATGATGTGTTATATTTTTGCATTTTGTTTTAAAAAAAATTTCTGTATTTTGTACAGGGTGTCCCAAAAGTCACGTCAGGATTTAGAAATGAAATAACATTTGTTTTTTAATAATTCATTACTATTTTTCGACCAAAAGAAAATTTACAAAATGGAGATAAATTTGCTTTATTTATGAAAAATTTTGGAGCTTAGAGTTGTATAAAAGTTGCCTAAAAAGGCAACACATCTTGAGTTTAACGATTTTGTCACTTGGAAATACATTTTCTCTTGCGTTCGAGTGTGCCCATCTTCTTGGGAAGTCACATTCCCCTCGCTCACATCGTCGAGCTCAGTCACTCAGCCTTTCCTGTCCCGCAAGCCAGGTGGCTTCATTGTGGTTGTACAGCTTTGGACCTGGTCGAGGTTTCAGTAGGCCCGTAGGCCGATAGAAGATAAAGCTACCCGTTGGGCTGCACGGCTGATTTTCAACAACCAATTTCTGGAACAGAGCAGATGGGCAAAATGGAATGACAATTCTCGTGAACATTTTGTCACTTGGAAAGACATTTTCTCTTGCGTTCGAGTGTGCCTATCCAGGGAAGTCACATTCCCCTCGCTCACATCGTCGAGCTCAGTCACTAAGCCTTTCCTGTCCCGCAAGCCAGGTGGCTTCATTGTGGTTGTACAGCTTTGGACCTGGTCGAGGTTCCAGTAGGCCCGTAGGCCGATAGAAGATAAAGCTACCCGTTGGGCTGCACGGCTGATTTTCAACAACCAATTTCGGGAACAGAGCAGATGGACAAAATGGAATGACAATTCTCGTGAACATGAACACAATCATTACGTTGATTTATGGATTTCCAAGTTCTGGTTCTCTCTCGTAAGAGTCGTAGGACTCAATTACAAAACCTAAATAGGAGGATCAACTCTATTTTCGGCTTCACGGAGACGGGCTCTTTCGACGGCATTTTCCATAACAGCGGGCACTAACTCTGGCTGCAGCCCTCGAATTTCTGGACAGCTGTTGTCGTTGAGCTGCTGAATTGTATGGGGCTCATTGATGTATACATCCTCCTTTATTCCTGACCCATATTGCTGAAAACGTTGAATCAACCGATGAATCATGAAATCTGAAGGTGGTTTTCTGGCATTGAAGTGTTGGCAGTCTGCTCTTTGGGTGAGAATAATTGATCAAAGAAATTTAAAATAAAATTCCACGATTTTGGTTCTTTGTTCAGGTGTGAATTTTCCATGGGTAATTTCCAAATGTTAATCCAAATTCTGAAATGAAAAAAAAACAAATTATTAAAAAACATAAATGTTATTTAATTTCTAAATCCCGAGTTGACTTTTGGGACACCCTGTATAAGTATTTATTTTTGTGTTTTGTATGTTGTTTTTTTTGTATTTTGTATAAGTAGTTTTTTGGGGGGGAAGGGTGGATTTTGGAGAGGTTTTTTTTTTTTGCATTTTGTATCAATAGTTCCCCCCCCCCGCAACCCCCCATTTTGTGTCAATAGTTCCCCCACCCCCATTTTGTATCAATTGTTCCCCCACCCCCATTTTTTATCAATTGTTCCCCCACCCCCATTTTGTATCAATAGTTCCCCCCCCACCCCCATTTTGTATGAATAGTTTTTTTTTTTTTGTATTTTGAATAAGTAGTTTTTGTTTTTTTTGCATTTTGTACAAGTAGCTTCTTCTTATTCAAAAAGTAGCTTTCGGAAGAGCAAGTTGAGCGAATGGATCAGCCAAAACCATTACAAGGGTGTGTAATAGACAAATCCAAGAAGCCAAACACGCATGCATGTGGTGGGCAAGGTGGACAAGTTGCTGCTGGATATTTCCTGCTGACACCATGGTGTTTCTGGTCAAAATTCTAGCACTTTTGTTTGCTGCGTGCTTTTTTTGCTTCAATTGTTCAATGAAGAAGAGTTTTTCCTTTTTTTTTCATCAGCTGTTCTTGTTGCTGCTTCAGCCGTTACTCTTCTTTCCAATTATGACACCACTCGGGTACATTCTGCTCATGTTCTTGCTGTTGATTCAGTTTCAAAGTCGATCAAGATCATGACATCAGCTGAAAGGGAAGAAGGAAAAAGTGAAAGATAACGTTGGAGTGTAAATGTGTTTGTACAGTCACAAAGTCTCGCACGTTGGTCGCTGCAGCAAACACCGAGTGTTGATTGCTCCAGTTGCTTTCACAAGTGACAGACCTGAATGGCATTGATATTATATGGATTAGGGAGAAACCTCACCTGCCTGATGTATTCAATTGAATTATTAAAAACTCTTCACTCAGTATTATTAAGTTGTCATCATGATATTTTGAATAAGGAAGTGACAGATTGAAAAACTTGGACTCAAAAAGTGTGCAAATAATTAAATAATGTGATTCGAGTGTAAATGGTACCTGTCGTAAAGGAGATTGTTTTTTATTTGAAAATTTTTGGATCAGCTATTTGTAATAGTTTGATATTTCTTCTCATATTCCTGGAGCACTGAAATGTGGGAGCGAATGAATCAGGACCAAACATCGGATCTTCTTCCTCAGCAGGTATTACAATAACGTCTTCTGCACGCATCAACAAAAGGAAGTCAAAAACACCCAATTGCACTGTCATCAGAATCTCTGTCATTATCAAGCCTTTCAACACAACACGGGAATGAAGAGAATAGCTACCTACGTATATTTACATCTCTCTCTCCTTTCCCTTTCCCTCTCCATCGAACCATGATGATCTGCTTTGTGGAAGGCAGCTCGAGTCATCCAAAGCTGATTGAAAGTGAGATTGTAAATATATGGTTTTTCAAACAATTAGTTTTCATGATCATCCAGGTGTACACAATGACTTCTGTAGGGATAAATTTATCGTCATGCCAGACTTCCACCAATTGGAAGATTTGTTTGGAGATTATCTGGTTTTGACTGCGGTAAAATATTCGTCTGTTCTCAACACTTCTGACGCACAGAAAAATGGGACATGATGCAGGTGAAGAACATGAAGTTCAGACAAAGTTAGGAATCATTAGTTATGCAAGGCAGGAATCTTGGCAACTTACGATCCAACCGACGTGATGATTTCAGATGAGGGAGTAGAGGACGGAATCCGCAATGCTTTTGAGCGGCCTTTGAAAAAAACAATAGAAATATGAAAGATTAAATGCATTGATATCTTCATCAGTTTGTTAAGTCATTCAGGAAAGGGCACAAAAGCAAATTCACTGAAGGAACAGGTAATCGAGTAAAAACTGAATTTGGTTATTTCATTCAATTGAGGGGAGTTCCACTTCTTGTAATTTATCCTTCATCGTGATGGCCATGCCAATTAGTTACCTTTTACTCCTAAATTATAATTACAATCATCTCCAGAATTAAGGATCTCCTTCTTCATCAAAGGAAGTATTAACAACAGAGTCTTGAGAAGATGAAGCACCAACATATCTTGCAACTTAACATATTGATCTCGGGGCGAGCTGTGTTTGCACCCAATATGTTCAAACCAAGTTATCCAAAGTATTGAAGAGTGCTTACCTGTTGAATTTCCTGCATATGGTGCAGTGGCCCCTTGACAACACGCTGTTTCTATTGTTCTGTTTCTGCTGTTGCAAGCAATCATCATGATGAGGTTTCTGTTCCTGGTGGACCTTCTCAAAGACTTGCTGTTGTGGATGCTGCTGCCATTCTTGACGGTTAAGCTTGCATTCCTGGGGGAACCTCTGAAAACCATGCTGTTTTTGTTGTTGATGCTTCTGCCAATCCTGACAGTGAGGCTTCTGTTCCTGTGTGAACCCCTTAATAATGTGTTGTTTCTGTTGTTGCTGCTGCAGTAAGTCATCACAGTGAGGCTTCTGTTTCTTGTTGGGGTATTTTTGTATTTTGTATCAATAGTTTTTTTTTTGTATTCTGCATCAACAGTTTTTTTGTATTCTCCATCAACAGTTTTTTTTTTGTATTCTGCATCAACAGTTTTTTGTTGTTGTATTTTGTATGTCGTTTTTTATTGTATGTGTATTTTTGGGGGGGATTTTGTATCAGTAGTTTTTTTGGGAGGGGGCATTTTGTATCGTTTTGGGTTTTTTGGGGGAATTTTGTATCAATAGTTTTTTTGTTTTATTTTGTATCAGTAATTTTTTTGTCTGAAATTTTTTTTGGGGAGGGGGAATTTGTGTGGTTTTTTTTTTTGTTTTTGTTTTTTTGGAATTTGTGTCGTTTTTGTTTGTTTTTTTTGCATTTTGTGCAATTGTTTTTTTTTTGGGGGGGAATTTGTGTTTTTTTTTTTTTCATTTTGTACAAGTAGCTTCTTGTTATTCAAAAAGTAGCTTCCAGAAGAGCTCGTGGAGCGAATGGATCAGAATGTAATCGACAAATCCAGGAAGCCAAACACACATGCATGTGGTGGGCAAGTTGGACGACTTGCTGCTGCATGTATCCTGCTGACACAAAGGTGTCTGCTTCAACTGTTCTATGAAGAAGAGTTTTTCTTTTTTTTTCATCAGCTGTTCTTATTGCTTCTTCAGCTATTGCTCTTCTTTCCAATTGTGACACCACTCAGTGACATTCTGCTCATGTTGTTCCTGTTGATTCAGTTTCAAAGTCGATCAAGAAGATGACAACAGCTGAAAGGGAAGGAGGAAAGAGTGAAAGATAACGTTGGAGTGTAAATATGTTTGTACAAAGTCACGCACGTTGGTAGCTGCAGCAAACACCGAGGGTTGATTGCTCCAGTTCCCTTCACGTGTGACAGATGTGAATGGCATTGATTATATAGATTAGGGAGAGACCTCACCTGCCTGATGTATTCACTTGAATTATTAAAATCTCTTCACTCAGTATTATTAAGTTCTCACTATGATATTTTGAATAAGGAAGTGACAGATTGAATAACTTGGACACACAAAGTGTGCAAATAATTACATAATGTCATTCGAGTGTTAATGGTACCTGTCGTTCTGGAGATTGGTTTTCATTTCAAAAATTTTGGATCAGCCATTTGAAATAGTTTGATATTTCTTCTCATATTCTTGGAGCACTTAAACGTGGGAGCGAGTGGATCAGGTCCAAACATTGCATCTTCTTCTCCAGCAGGTATTACAATAACGTCTTCTGCACACAACAAAAGGAAGTCAAAAATACTCAACAGCACTATCATCATAATCTCTGTCATCATACCTTTCAACACAACACCGGAACGAATAGAAAAGGAGGAGAGGAGATTGGGACCATACTCTGTACAGAGCGTTGATGCTGCTTAAGCAGTCTCCTTGGCAATTGGGCACAATCCTTGATCGGTCGCCACTCCAACACAGTATACCAGCATGCTGGCACTCATTTTGCCGACCTCGGAAGGATGACAGGCCGAGTTAACCCCACCTGGTATTAATTCAACAGCTGAGCAGGATTTGAACTCAGGATTTGAGGATCCAAAGACGACCTCCCCAACCATTAAGCCAACATCAGGCATCGAATGAATAGAATTTCCACCAATTTACATCTCTCTCCTTTCCCGCTCCATCGAACCATGATGATTTGCTTTGTGGAAGGCAGCTCGAGTCATCCCAAGCTGATTGAAAGTGAGATTGTAAATATATGGTTTTTCAAACAATCAGTCTTTATGATCATCCTTGTGTACACAATGCCTTCCGTATGGATAAATTAATAGTCATGCCAGACTTCAACCAATTTTAAGATTTGTTTGGAGCTTATCTGGTTTTGAGTGCATTAAAATATTCGTCTGTTCTCAACACTTCTGACGTACAGAAAAATGGGACACGATGCAGGTGAAGAACATGTAGTTCAGACAAAGTTAGGAATGATTAGTAATGCAAGGCAGGAATCTTGGCAACTTACGATCCAACCGACGTGATGATTTCAGATGAGGGGGTGGAGGAGGGAATCCGCAACGCTTGCGAGGTGCCTTTGAAAAAACACAATGGAAATATTAAAGATTAAATATATTGATATCTTCTTCAGTTTGATAACTCATTCAGGAAAGGGCACAAAAGCAAATGCACTGAAGGAACAGGTAATCGAGGAAAAGGTGAATTTGGTTATTTCATTCAATTGAGGGGAGTTCCACTTCCTGTTATTTATCCTGCATGGTGATGGCCATGCCAATTAGTTACCTTTTACTCCAAAATTATAATTACAATCATCTCCAGAATTAAGGATCTCCTTCTTCATCAAAGGAAGTATTAACAACAGAGTCGAGAAGATGAAGCACCAACATATCTTGCAACTTAACATATTGATCTTGGAGCGAGCTGTGTTTGCACCCAATATGGTGACCCCAACTTTTTCAAAGTATTGAAGAGTGCTTACCTGTTGAATTTCTTGCAGATGGTGCAGTGGCGCCTCGACAACATGCGGTTTCTCTTGTTCCTTTTTCTGCTGTTGCAAGCAATCATCATGGTGAGGTTTCTGCTCCAGGTGGAACTTCTCAAAGACTTGCTGTTGTGGATGCTGCCGCCAGTCATTACGGTGAGGCTTGAATTCCTGGTGGAACCTCTGAAAACCGTGCTGTTGTTGTTGTCGATGCTGCTGCCAGTCATTATGGTGAGGCCTGAATTCCTGTTGGAACATCTGAAAACTGTGCTGTTTCTGTTTTTGTTGCTGCTGCCAGTCATAATGATAAGGCTTGTGTTCCTGGTGACGCTCCTCAAAACTGTCCTGTTTTTGTTTTTGATGCTGCCACCAGTGATTACGGTGAGGCTTCTGTCCCTGATAGAAGCTCTCAAAACCATGCTGTTGTTCTCCCTGTTCTTGCTGTCTCTGTTCTTCTCTCTGTTCTTGCCATCTCTGTTCTCGCCGTCTCTGGACTTCTTCCTGTCCTCGCTGTCTCTGTTCCTCCTGTTCTCGTCGTCTCTGTTCTTCTTCCGGTTCTCTCCTCTGTTCTTCTGGCTGTTGTCTCCATTGTGCATTTCTTTTAATTTCCAACTTTTTCTCTCTTTGCTTTTGTAATTTTTGCTTTCTCTTTTCTTCCCTTCTTTCCTTCAAATCTTCTTCTATTTTCCACAGTTCTTCCAGTTCTCGCCGTCTCTGTTCTTCTACCTGTTCTCGCCGTCTCTGTTCTTCTCCCTGTTGTCCCTGTCTCTGTTCTTCATCCGGTTCTATCCATCTCTGTTGTTCTTCCTGTTCTTGCTGTCTCTGTTCTTCTTCCTGTTCTCGCTGTCTCTGTTCTTCTTCCTGTTCTCGCTGTCTCTGAGCTTCTTCCTGTTCTCGCTGTCTCTGTTCTTCTTCCTGCTCTCGCTGTCTCTGTTCGCGCTGTCTCTGTTCTTCTTCCTGTTCTCGCTGTCTCTGTTCTCGTCGTCTGTGTTCTTCTCCCTGTTCTCGTCGTCTCTGTCCTTCTTGCTGTTCTCTCCTCTGTACTTCTTGCTGTTGTCTCCATTGTGTATTTCTTTTAATTTCCTCCTTTTTCTCTCTTTGCTTTTGTAATTTTTGCTTTCTCTTTTCTTTCCTTCTTTCCTTCAAATCTTCTTCTATTTTCCACAGTTCTTCCAGTTCTCGCCGTCTCTGTTCTTCTACCTGTTCTCGCTGCCTCTGTTCTTCCTGTTCTCGCTGTCTCTGTTTTTCTTCTTCCTGTTCTCGCTGTCTCTGTCCTTCCTGCTCTTGCCGTCTCTGTTCTTCTACCTGTTCTCGCTGTGTCTGTTCTTCTTCCTGTTCTCGCTGTCTCTGTTCTTCTTCTTCCTGTTCTCGCTGTCTCTGTTTTTCTTCTTCCTGTTCTCGCTTTCTCTGTTCTTCTTGCTGCTCTCGCTGTCTCTGTTCTTCCTGTTCTCGCTGTCTCTGTTCTTCTTCCTGTTCTCGCTGTCTCTGTTCTTGTCGTCTCTGTTCTTCTTCCTGTTCTCTCCTCTGTTGTTCTTGCTGTTGGCGCCATTGTGTATTTCTTTTAATTTCCAACTTTTTCTCTCTTTGCTTTTGTAATTTTTGCTTTCTCTTTTCTTCCCTTCTTTCCTTCAAATCTTCTTCGATTTTCCACAGTTCTTCCAGTTCTCGCCGTCTCTGTTCTTCTACCTGTTCTCGCCGTCTCTGTTCTTCTTCATGTTGTCCCTGTCTCTGTTCTTCATCCGGTTCTATCCATCCCTGTTGTTCTTCCTGTTCTTGATGTCTCTGTTCTTCTTCCTGTTCTCGCTGTCTCTGTTCTTCTTCCTGTTCTCGCTGTCTCTGTTCTTCTTCCTGTTCTCGCTGTCTCCGTTCTTCTTCCTGTTCTCGCTGTCTCTGTTCTTCCAGTTCTCGCTGTCTCTGTTCTTCCTGTTCTCGCTCTCTCCGTTCTTCTTGCTGTTGTCTCCATTGTGTGTTTCTTTTCATTTCCTCCTTTTTCTCTTTTTGCTTTTGTAATTTTTGCTTTCTCTTTTCTTTCCTTCTTTCCTTCAAATCTTCTTCTATTTTCCATAGTTCTTCCAGTTCTCGCTGTCTCTGTTCTTCCTGTTCTCGCTGTCTCTGTTCTTCTTCCTGTTCTCGCTGTCTCTGTTCTTCCTGTTCTCGCTGTCTCTGTTCTTCCTGTTCTCGCTGTCTCTGTTCTTCCAGTTCTCGCTGTTTCTGTTCTTCCTGTTCTCGCTGTCTCTTTTCTTCCTGTTCTCGCTGTCTCTGTTTTTCTTCTTCCTGTTCTCGCTTTCTCTGTTCTTCTTGCTGATCTCGCTGTCTCTGTTCTTCCTGTTCTCGCTGTCTCTGTTCTTCTTCCTGTTCTTGCTGTCTCTGTTCTTGTCGTCTCTGTTCTTCTTCCTGTTCTCTCCTCTGTTGTTCTTGCTGTTGGCGCCATTGTGTATTTCTTTTAATTTCCAACTTTTTCTCTCTTTGCTTTTGTAATTTTTGCTTTCTCTTTTCTTCCCTTCTTTCCTTCAAATCTTCTTCGATTTTCCACAGTTCTTCCAGTTCTCGCCGTCTCTGTTCTTCTTCCTGTTCTCGCTGTCTCTTTTCTTCTTCCTGTTCTCGCTGTCTCTGTTCTTCTTCCTGTTCTCGCTGTCTCTGTTCTTCTTCCTGTTCTCGCTGTCTCTGTTCTTCCTGTTCTCGCTGTCTTTGTTCTTCCAGTTCTCGCTGTCTCTGTTCTTCCTGTTCTCGCTGTCTCTGTTCTTCTTGCTGTTGTCTCCATTGTGTGTTTCTTTTAATTTCCTCCTTTTTCTCTTTTTGCTTTTGTAATTTTTGCTTTCTCTTTTCTTTCCTTCTTTCCTTCAAATCTTCTTCTATTTTCCATAGTTGTTCCAGTTCTCGCTGTCTCTGTTCTTCCTGTTCTCGCTGTCTCTGTTCTTCCTGTTCTTGCTGTCTCTGTTCTTCCAGTTCTCGCTGTCTCTGTTCTTCCTGTTCTCGCTGTCTCTGTTCTTCCTGTTCTCGCTGTCTCTGTTTTTCTTCCTGTTCTCGCTGTCTCTTTTCTTCCTGTTCTCGCTGTCTCTTTTCTTCCTGTTCTCGCTGTCTCTGTTCTTCCTGTTCTCGCTGTCTCTGTTCTTCCTGTTCTCGCTGTCTCTGTTCTTCCAGTTCTCGCTGTCTCTGTTCTTCCAGTTCTCGCTGTCTCTGTTCTTCTTCCTGTTCTCGCTGTCTCTGTTCTTCCTGTTCTCGCTGTCTCTGTTCTTCTTCCTGTTCTCGCTGTCTCTGTTCTTCTTCCTGTTCTCGCTGTCTCTGTTCTTCCTGTTCTCGCTGTCTCTGTTCTTGACGTCTCTCTTCTTCTTCCTGTTCTCTCCTCTGTTCTTCTTGCTGTTGTCTCCATTGTGTGTTTCTTTTAATTTCCTCCTTTTTCTCTTTTTTCTTTTGTAATTTTTGCTTTCTCTTTTCTTTCCTTCTTTCCTTCAAATCTTCTTCTATTTTCCATAGTTCTTCCAGTTCTCGCTGTCTCTGTTCTTCCTGTTCTCGCTGTCTCTGTTCTTCTTCCTGTTCTCGCTGTCTCTGTTCTTCCTGTTCTCGCTGTCTCTGTTCTTCCTGTTCTCGCTGTCTCTGTTCTTCCTGTTCTCGCTGTCTCTGTTCTTCTTCCTGTTCTCGCTGTCTCTGTTCTTCTTCCTGTTCTCGCTGTCTCTGTTCTTGCTGTTCTCGCTGTCTCTGTTCTTCCAGTTCTCGCTGTCTCTGTTCTTCCTGTTCTCGCTGTCTCTGTTCTTCCTGTTCTCGCTGTCTCTGTTCTTCTTCCTGTTCTCGCTGTCTCTTTTCTTCCTGTTCTCGCTGTCTCTGTTCTTCCTGTTCTCGCTGTCTCTGTTCTTCCAGTTCTCGCTGTCTCTGTTCTTCTTCCTGTTCTCGCTGTCTCTGTTCTTCTTCCTGTTCTCGCTGTCTCTCTTCTTCTTCCTGTTCTCGCTGTCTCTGTTTTTCTTCCTGTTCTCGCTGTCTCTGTTCTTCTTCCTGTTCACGCTGTCTCTGTTCTTCTTCCTGTTCTCGCTGTCTCTGTTTTTCTTCCTGTTCTCGCTGTCTCTGTTCTTCTTCCTGTTCTCGCTGTCTCTGTTCTTCTTCCTGTTCTCGCTGTCTCTGTTCTTCTTCCTGTTCTCGCCGTCTCTGTTCTTCTTCCTGTTCTCGCTGTCTCTGTTCTTCTTCCTGTTCTCGCCGTCTCTGTTCTTCTTCCTGTTCTCGCTGTCTCTGTTCTTCTTCCTGTTCTCGCCGTCTCTGTTCTTCTTCCTGTTCTCGCTGTCTCTCTTCTTCCTGTTCTCGCTGTCTCTCTTCTTCCTGTTCTCGCTGTCTCTCTTCTTCCTGTTCTCGCTGTCTCTCTTCTTCCTGTTCTCGCTGTCTCTGTTTTTCTTCTTCCTGTTCTCGCTGTCTCTGTTTTTCTTCTTCCTGTTCTCGCTGTCTCTGTTCTTCTTCCTGTTCTCGATGTCTCTGTTCTTCCTGTTCTCGCTGTCTCTGTTCTTGTCCTTTCTGTTCTTCTTGCTGTTGTCTCCGTTGTGTATTTCTTTTCTTTTCCTCCTTTTTCTCTCTTTGCTTATGTAATTTTTGCTTTCTCTTTTCCTTCCTTCTTTTCTTCAAATCTTCTTCTATTTTCCATCGTTCTTCCAGTTCTCGCCATCTCTGTTCTTTCTGGTCTCCCTGTCTCTGTGCTTCTTCCTGTTCTCGCTGTCTCTGTTCTTCTTCCTGCTCTCGCTGTCTCTGTTCTTCTTCCTGCTCTCGCTGTCTCTGTTCTTCTACCTGGTCTCGCTGTCTCTTTTCTTCTGCCTGGTCTCGCTGTCTCTGTTCTTCTTCTTCCTGTTCTCGCTGTCTCTGTTGTACTTCTTTCTGTTCTCGCGGTCTCTGTTGTACTTCTTCCTGTTCTCGCTGTCTATGTTCTTCTTCTTTATGTTCTCGCTGTCTCTGTTCTTCCTGTTCTCGCTGTCTCTGTTCTTCTTTCTGTTCTCGTTGTCTCTGTTCTTCATCCTGTTCTCGCTGTCTCTGTTCTTCTTCCTGTTCTTGCTGTCTCTGTTGTACTTCTTCCTGTTCTCGCTGTCTCTGTTGTTCTTCTTCATGTTCTCGCTGTCTCTGTTCTTCTTCCTGTTCTTGCTGTCTCTGTTCCTCTTCCTGTTCTCGCTGTCCCTTTTGTACTTCTTCCTGTTCTCGCTGTCTCTGTTCTTCCTGTTCTCGCTGTCTCTGTTCCTCTTCCTGTTCTCGCTGTCCATGTTGTACTTCTTCCTGTTCTCGCTGTCTTTGTTCTTCTTCCTGTTCTCGCTGTCTCTGTTCTTCCTGTTCTCGCTGTCTCTGTTCTTCTTCCTGTTCTCGCTGTCTCTGTTCTTCTTCCTGTTCTCGCTGTCTCTTTTCTTCTTCCTGTTCTCGCTGTCTCTGTTCATATTCCTGTTCTCGCTGTCTCTGTTCTTCTTCCTGTTCTCGCTGTCTCTGTTCTTCTTCCTGTTCTCGCTGTCTCTCTTCTTCCTGTTCTCGCCGTCTCTCTTCTTCCTGTTCTCGCTGTCTCTGTTCTTCCTGTTCTCGCTGTCTTTGTTCTTCCAGTTCTCGCTGTCTCTGTTCTTCCAGTTGTCGCTGTCTCTGTTCTTGTTCCTGTTCTCGCTGTCTCTGTTCTTCTTCCTGTTCTCGCTGTCTCTGTTGTTCTTCCTGTTCTCGCTGTCTTTCTTCTTCTTCCAGTTCTCGCTGTCTCTGTTCTTCCAGTTCTCGCTGTCTCTGTTCTTCCAGTTCTCGCTGTCTCTGTTCTTCCAGTTCCCGCTGTCTCTGTTCTTCCTGTTCTCGCTGTCTCTGTTCTTCTTCCTGTTCTCGCTGTCTCTGTTCTTCTTCCTGTTCTCGCTGTCTCTGTTCTTCTTCCTGTTCTCGCTGTCTCTGTTCTTCTTCCTGTTCTCGCTGTCTCTGTTCTTCTTCCTGTTCTCGCTGTCTCTGTTCTACTTCCTGTTCTCGCTGTCTCTGTTCTTCCTGTTCTCGCTGTCTCTGTTCTTCCTGTTCTCGCTGTCTCTGTTCTTCCTGTTCTCGCTGTCTCTGTTCTTCTTCCTGTTCTCGCTGCCTCTTTTCTTCTTCCTGTTTTCGCTGTCTCTGTTCTTCTTCCTGTTGTCGCTGTCTCTGTTCTTCCTGTTCTCGCTGTCTCTGTTCTTCCTGTTCTCGCTGTCTACGTTCTTCCTGTTCTCGCTGTCTCTGTTCTTCCTGTTCTCGCTGTATCTGTTGTTCCATTATTTTGATTTCCTCATTTCCTTCTGTTTGCTTTTGTGATTCTTCCTTTTGCTTTGCTTTCTTTCTTTGCCTACGTCCTCGTTGTTTTTTGTGGCACAGCTCTTCTTGTTCTCTTTGCTCTTCATCATTTTTCCTCTGCATTTCTGTTTTCATTTCATCTTCCATTTCTCTTTTTCTC
The DNA here is from genome assembly GCF_056783735.1 of Eptatretus burgeri. NCBI lineage: Eukaryota > Metazoa > Chordata > Myxini > Myxiniformes > Myxinidae > Eptatretus > Eptatretus burgeri. The sequence continues at coordinate 32,505,711 of NC_140966.1, read as the reverse complement.
TGTTGTTCTTCCTCAATTTGTTTCTGGTTTTCTTTCTGTTTTATCCATACATCCTCATATCTTTGTTTCACTTCTTTGTCATGCAATGCTTGCTCTTGGAGCTGAGCTAATTGCTGATCCCCATCTCCATTTAATTCCTGCATCTGTCCAACTTCCTTTTGTTGAACGTCCTTCAGCAATGGCTGTTCTGTCATTACCTTTTTTGTCTGTTCACCTTTCTGGCTACATCGCAAACTGCAATAAATAAAAAGAATGCTTGTCAGTTCAAGAAAAATGCATGATTTTGGAAAAGACAAAAAGCATATTCCACACATGTTGCATTGTTACATGAAATAAAACATCGATCGTGCACGTTTAACCTAAACAGGGTTAAAAGGATGGATGTGGAATGATGAAATCAAAACATAAAACAGGAAAATACTTCATTGAGGAACAAAAAAGGAAGAAGACTTTGTTAAGATGAAAAGGTATGGAAGAAGAAGTAAACCTAATCTGATCTCCCTTTGAGAGGCTCAAACTACATTTGAGTGGTTAAAGTTTTCACCACAATAACAATCCCAGACTATAATTTCACATGAAGCCAAAAACAAATTATCTGAAAGCAATGGGTCTATTCATAGGGGTGGTAGAATGGCCTGGAGGTCTGCATCCTCACCTTTAAGCTGCCTCGCCTGGGTTTGAATCCTGATCGAGTTATAAACTGTCATCTCGGTGTTTCATGTGCACGGTCATGCATCAATGTGTATGCTGTCCTTTAGATGAACGTTATGCTGACATGTATCTGAAACTGCTTCTCCCTTAAATCCTTTGTTGATGTTCTTTTCTTTTTCATGTCCTAAATTTGCTTCTCGAGGGAATTCGGCCTCGCAACGTCATGAAGGCATGAGTTTTGGTGCTGGAATGCAGGTTTTGGCGGAAAGGTGAGTGATGGAGATTTTCCCTGCAGATTCGAGGGCGAGTCGAGAGGCTCAAAGAGGGGATCCCCTTGATTTGTGGCCAAACTACCAAGAGGTACCGTTGGGGCAATGCCGAGCGATGCCACAGGGTGGGCATGCACTGAAGGGATAAATATGGGTGCAAAAGGAAGCCGGGATGAGATGTGTCTTGGTTCACACTGTGGGTTTTCTCTTTTTGCACAGTCGAAACAGCAGACACATCCTGTTGCTTCAGCGCTTTCCCGACCGAAGCCTGTAGTCCCTCCTGTAATTTTTGAGGTCCTGTCTTCAGCTCTCCTCCACCATGCCTGCTTGCGTGTGAATGGTCCTCAGCACAAGATTGGACTTGTTCCCCACTGAACCACATGTTTCCCTTTGGGATTTGCTTTGCTCAATCGAGCACATCTACGATATCTCGTCTTATTCGGCCAAGGCCAAACGAAGCGAGGTAGAGGTTTGTTCCTGATACCTGAAACACCCAACAACCCACGCCTCGAGAAAACAGACTTTTTGGCATACTGCCTGCATTTTCCATCCAACCATCATGTGACTTTGATTTTAAAATATTATCCATAGGTCTGTGCTCTTATGTTGAAAGTTTTGTGTCTAATTTAAAATCGAATAAAGGTGAAAAAGTGAGGATGGAAGAAAAAAAACATGAGGGCTTCAACCGACATTCCCCAACATGGTAAGCGATAGTTGTGAATGCCGATTTCTATCTATTATTAACTACACCAACTAATTTGACAGGAAAAGAGGGATGGGCAGTACCATGCCTTTCAATCAGCTTGTTGGGTTCAGCCAGTGGGCCAATCACACCTGTATGATTATGGGTGTGGTTCATGGTGGCATGTGATCACTGCCCATCACATAACAATAACACTGTTTAATGCAAATTGTTTTCACACACCTGACAAGACATTTCATTGCACAATCCAAATAAAATCTTGAGCATGTAAATATTTATTTTTAAAGTCCAGAAACAGGATATAAAAATCTTTTCCAAATGTAAAAAGGTGAAGGGTTGGTCTACCAAAAACTATGTAAATAAGACAGACATGGTCACAATAAATTATCATGTGAAAACATCACTACATCTTTCTGCATCCATTTGCAATGATAGAGTGCATGGTGATAGTTTTTATGCATGAATTTTACCAGTGAAACATTAAAACACACACACACACACGTTTGTGGTGATTACGAACTCAATAACTCAAATTGAGAGTGAGAGTGTCTTTTGAACGGACAACCATTATTCAAAGAAAGTTGTTGGGATGGTTTCACGTGATAATTTATTGTAACTATCCCTACCTTGTTGACTTTTTATCAATTCATCACTCCTAAAACTTCATTTTCTTTCAAACCTCATTCGCAAATCTTTATTATCCTTCAAACATCATTCCCAAACCTTCATTTTTCAACTCCAGATTCAAAACTTGTTCTCAAACCCTCATTTTACGACAGCTGTAGTCGAACCGCCATCGCAAAACCCTTAATTTCCAACACCTGTGCTCGAATCCCCATTCTAATCCTTCATTTTCAAATACACATTCTCAACTGCAGCTCATGAAACTAATCGAGGCGATGGGATTCATGCCGGAGCAGGTATTTAACACCGAGAAGACGGGATTATTCTGGAAGAGGATGCCAGACCCTCATACCTTCCAAGCAAGAAATATTGGGATGAAAGGTAGGGTGGTTAAGCATCGTGCTACCCTTCCCTTCTCCATTGTGACAATGCTACAGGTGACTTCATCGTAAAGCTAATGCTGCTTTTCCAATCACTGAATCGCTTCCACACTCACCCTTCCCTCTAATTGTCAGGTCAGGCCAGATCAGATCTGTGACTTGCTGCAGGTATCATCTAAACCTGTACTAACCTGTTCCATGGTCGGGTTGTCGGCAACTAAACCGTCTCCCCCACCATGCTTCCTGGTGAGGAGGGTGTTTGGATATGGACACCCAGCAGGATTAAAAACAAAATCTGTCAAAGGGCGGAGGTCCTTGTGAGCCAACGCCATCCATAGCTCGTGCCCAACTGTGCTGCGGACGTCCTCCTGCAGTTGGGTTACTTCTTATTCGGGTGAGCTTGATGGCAGGAATTGCACTCCGGCCACTGTAAAACCCTTCATTCCACAAAACATTCTCAAAGCATAAAAAAATCTGAAAACACACTCCATGGGAATACCTACTGTGCAGCTTCCCTTCGCAGGGCAGCACACCAGATGACGGGATTGGGGCAAAGCCTTCGGGACCCCCAATCTTTGATGGTTGGAGGGAAACCATAGGTTAACATTCCCGGGTCAAATCGTGGGAGAGTGTGTCAGGGTGGTGCTGAGGTGTCGTCCACCAGACGGCGGTCCCTTCGGGTGGGTGCCTGGAATTCCTCTCCTGAAGAGAGGATGATCACCTGTCTCTGTTATCATCTGAGCTCAAGTGTTTGGACATCAGTATTGTCGCACTCTCTGAGATTCTGAGACCGGGTAGTGGTAAAACATGACGGGTGGTCATGAAACATTCCACACCTACTATTGGGCTGCTCGCTCTGATGGTTACCATGCCAAAGGAGTTGCTGTAGATGTGTCCAATAAGCTGATTCCAATGATAATTAATCGAGGTAACACCGGTCAATGAGCGTATTATGAAACTCAGGATTCGTCACTCCTTGGGTGTCATTTCCCTGGTCTCTGTATATGCTCTGACTGAGGCGAGTGATCTCACCGTGAAAGACATTCTATGCCATGCTCGAGTCTGTGCTTGATCAGTGCCCCAGGCAAGATACACTTCTAGTCTTGGGGGATTTCAATGCATCGTCTGGAACTGATAGGGATTGGTTATGAGACGCGTCTTGGTCCCCATGGGTCAGGAACTGTGAAGCAGAATAGCACAAAGTTCCTTAACTTTGCAAGAAGTCATGGATTTAGGGTGGCTGGTTCACGGTTTCAGAGCTCACAAGCTCATCGCTGGACTTGGTATTCCAACACTGGCGGTGTGGCAAAGGAGATTGACCATGTGTTCGTTGATCGCTGGAGGATGATCCAGAACTGCAGGGTCCACCAGAGTGCTCAGTTCCTCAATACTGACCACCGTATTGTTGTCGCAACTCTTAAGTTGCACCTTAAATCCTGGAGAATGGCACCGTCCCTGTCTCTGCTGGATGTTGGCAAGCTCAAGGATGAGAGGGAAGCTGAGGAGTTTGCGAACAGGCTGAGTGGATATTTGGGGGGACTGGGTGCATTGGGAGATCCTGAAGAGTTGTGGAGTGCCTTCAAGACCACCATCCTTGATGTTGCCGGTGGATGTCTTGGAATTCTCCGTGGGGCGAAGAAGAATTTTCTCTCTCAAGGGATACTGGATACTATTGCCAAGAGTCATGGGGTCAGGTTGAATGATGGAGGTGAGCTGTTCAGGGAATTGAGCATAAATCTGGATGTGTGCTGAAGGTGGGCAAAGAAGGCTGATGTGCGAGTAATCTGGAGGAGTAGAGCATCATCTGTGGTCAATGTATTCTTGTCCTGCTCACAGGGGAATTCACGCATTGCATTCCTCAAAGCCCATCTCTCGGTGTACTGCAGTTCGAGCGGAGGGTGGTGGGCTCTTGACAGAGGAAAACAAAGTGAAGGCACGCTGAGCCGGTTACTTTGAGCAGCTGTGCCAGGCTGATCTACCAGCTGTTGAGTTAGATGTAATGGGTGTTACTATCCCTGTTGCTGACACTCCAATCAACTGTGATCCACCTCCGCATGTGGAAACACAGGCTGCAATGAACCAGTTGAAATGGGGTAAAGCTCTTGGGATATGTGGCATCCATGCTGAACTTCTCAAGGTTGATGGAAATGCTGTGCCCACGTCATTGCATGGAATTCTGTGCTCTGGCAAGAACACAGGCATCATCCCAACTGACTCGAAGAGGGGCCTTTTTATCCCTCTCGAGAATGGGAAGGGTGATCGCCAGGACTGCAACAACTCCCAATGGGTGATGCTGCTCTCATTGCCGAGCAAGGTCTTCACTCGGATTGTTCTTGATAGGGTTAGCCACCATCTGCTTGAGCAGCAGCGCGTGGAGCATCAGGCTTTACACCAGAGGTCAACGATTGAATATATCCTTGCCCTTCAGTATACAAATATATCTACATCCAAACATACATACATACATATATATTTATACATATATCCATATATATTTATATCGAAAAATGCATATTCAGAAATATATATATATATATATATATATATATATATATATATATATATATATATATATATATATATACATATACATACACAACATCAAGAGAGCAACTCAGTTTGCGATGGAGGGCAACTTGGTGCTGAGGTGACACGGAGATGAGGGGTTGCATTTTACACCTCACCAGACCACGAAAGAGCGTGGGATCAATACCACCATTGTCACATTTTTCCACAATAATTCAACCGAGCTGAAACCCACGTTTTGGGGTGGATCTACGAAACTTGACATGTGCTAAGATTTGGGTTTTTTCCATGGAGCGGTTTATGAGTTTGAGTTCCAAAGATTTTCCGAGTTTCCAACATGGCTGCCACACCACATGATGCATGACATCATTATCATTGAAACATTCCACATGAGTAAGCTCACCAATTTCAAAATTTAGGGTCAATCTGGTAAGTGGTTGCAGAGAAAATGAATTTAAAAGGGAATAAACCCGGAAAATGCTGGAGTAATAATAATAAAAATAATGCGCAGGAATAAACAGAAGGAAAACAATGGGTTACCCAGGCTGAAAGGCTGGGGAACCCGAATAATAAGAATGACAAACGGCTAGTTTTGAGTCTCATTTTTATCATTCAGCAATGATGTCGCATGTTTTAATGAGTGTTCATGGATGGGGACAGATTACTGGTTGGTAATTTATAGGCATATAAGTGATGCATTGGTGGAATGTCTTGAGGATTTATGTTGGATCGAGCCAATGGAGTGTCTGGGCCATCCTTACATCAGACGTCGCCCGACATACTCGGCCTACTTCCACCAAGTTTGGTAAAAATACCATCACTGGTTTACCACAAGTTAGAGCGGTAACAGGATTTTTACTGAGCGGGACCTCTGACCTCTTCACCCCATTATCAAACTAGTTCATCTTTGCATTATTGTACATACCTGTACCAAGTTTGACTCAGCTTCAGCCTTTAGCCATTTTCAAGTCATTGCGGCAATGAAAACCTATCATGGACACATGGACGGACGGACAAACCGAAACAAATAATTCCTCCGGCAACTTCCTCAGCCTCCTCGAAGTTCCTTGTGTTGGCTGGCAGTATTGATGGTATTATTCTGATACATATTGTGTAAAGCAGTTGTTATCATGCTTTATTGTGGATTAAATGTTAACAAAGGAAGATTAACATTTTCATCCGTCTTGTTTGAAGTGGTATACCATGTATCGCATCCCTCCTGACGCTGGTCACTTGCACTTCTTTTTGAGACATTATTATTGCCTTTAATCTTCTCTTCTTCTTTAACTACCCCAACAACCCCTTCCTTCTTATGAGGTTGGCCAGTGGGAATGGCTGTGGTCGAACTCTTTCACAAAACTTTTATGGCCAATCCTTTTGTTCTCTGGTCGGAATTAGTAAGTTGTTCAGGGAACCGGCGATAACTCGCCACCTCTTTGAAATAGGCATGATAGGATCTTTAACGTCCACGAAATCCCCCAATGCGAGCTGATGGTCCTATAGCTTCACCCTTCAGTCGGTCGGCGAACACATTGATACCTCGACTTTCATTCAAAAACATCAGGATAACCATTAATATCCGGATCAAGATTGCAACCTCAGCTAAACAACTCAGTACAAACACTTCATAGCATTCCCCCAGCCATGAAACCAATAATTAATCTTTGGTACAGAAAATAATTAAGGAGCAAAACGTGATCAACATACGACAGGGTTAGTTTTCATTTTCTTTGAAGGAATACGATTTCCATTGCTAGTACATTTCATATCACGACATTCCGAAGGGATATTGTATCTTACTCACACGACATGTTCATCGTCGGTACGACCTTTCCCCTTCTTGTCATGTTTGCCGAACTTTTTCCTATGTTGAAAAAGATTGAAAAGTCAATATCTTGCACATTTGTTGAGGTAGATATTTCCAAACACAAGTTAAAAACAAAAAAGTGAAGAAGGGGAAAATAAAATTATTTACTTGAGACGTTTCCAAAAAGTGGATTTCTTTGGAGGGGTGGATGGTAATGACTGGTCCGCATTGGTCGGCTGGTTCAGAGCAACATCATGTGAACCAGGAGACACGATTATGCTTGCTTCCCTGAAAAATAAGTTATCGTAAATCCACAACTTCGTACACATAGGCCAAACTGGATATCATATATTTTCTCCATTTCAAGAACTGACACTGCAATGCCCCCTCCAGCAAACATCACATAAAATAAAACGATATCAGGAAAAACGTACAAAAAAAAAACACCAAAATAAAAGGACATGGGAAGGGTCTTTTCAAATCATCTTGCTTTGCCTCTCCAAGCATGATCTATATTTTCTACAAGCCAGGAGTTTGGGCAAATCTCGATAATCCCCAACGCAAAGAGAGTGAGCTCATCATGTATGATTGGTCGAGATGTTGTAATATTTTGTCCAAGTACTGTAAAACTGGAGGTTTTTGGAAGTGTCGAAAGGCATTTTTGTATTCTACAGTGTTCAAGTATAAATTGCAATTGAAACTGCAGGGAAGTCAAAGTGTCAAAAAGGCTTTTTGTTTTCTGCAATATTAAAATATATAATTCAATTGAAATAAAAAAGTTTTATAGGTCGCAGAAAGAAACATTTTTCCGGAAGTTTTCCGCATCTTTTACACCATCTTCTTTTTTTGCAACATCTTTCACACCACTTTGTGTTACATGTTACATTAGTTATTTGTGCCTGGTGTTTGTGTCCTTCATGATGTCATTAGAAACAGTTAGTTTCCCACATGGAATGATTTTCGAATTTTATTTTACTGACAGGCAGGCAGACGATGAAAATGATTACCTTCTTCCTCTGGGCAATTCCACAGTTATTCACGTTATATTTTTGATGTAGTGAGGCCCCGATTTGTATCATAATTTCCTTTCTTAATTGTTTGAATCATTATTTTTTCCACAGTCGTTACATTATGCCCAAACATGGCCCAGACAATATGATTGGCACCTTTTAGAAGTTGTGAGAAATAATTAGATTTCAAGCAGGTGATTCTCCTTTACCTTGGAATTGAACTCACCTGTGGTGAGTTGCAGGTGACTGCAATATAAAAATCACTTGTTCAACCAGTTTGACAAGATAAAAGGAGTCATTCTTCTATTTTGTGTCACTGTATGTCCCACAATGAACATCGAGAAAAGAAAGAAAACCAGACAATTGACTGAGGAGGTTAGATAATTTTATAGCCAAGCATGGACAATCTCAAGGCTACAAGTCATCTCCAGAGACCTTGATGCTCCTGTATCCACTGTACGCAATGTTATCAGAATGTTTAAGGCCCATGGCACTGCAGCCAACCTCCCTGGGCGTGGACGCAAGAGAAAACTTGGTCAACGATTGCAGCGAAGGAGTGTTCGAATGGTGGAGAAAGCACCTCGATCAACTGCCAAACAGATTCAAGCTGACCTTCAGACACAAGGTACGACCATTTCAACTCAAACCATCCGTCGCCAACTCAACGAAAGGAGGTTCTATGGTAGGAGATAAAGGAGGACACCATTGCTGAGAGAGACATAAGAAAGCCCAACTGGAGTTTGCCAAAACACATCTGAACAAGCCAAAATCCTTCTGGGAGAATGTCCTGTGGACAGATGACCAAATTCGAGCTTTGTGGTAAAACACCTCATCTCTATGTTTTCAAAGAACAAAATGAAGCCTTCAAAGAAAATAACACCTTCCCTACAGTCAAACATGGAGGAGGTTCAGTGATGTTTTGAGATTGCTGTGCTGCCTCTTGCACTGGGTGCCTTGAATGTGTGGATGGCATCATGAAATCAGAAGATTAACAAGGCATTTTGGAGCGCAACATTCAACAGCACTCTCTGAGGTTCGGAGACCGGATTGCAGAGAGCTCATGGTGGGTAGTTGCACCTAGTGTTGGTCCACTCGCTCTGATGGTTACCATGTCCAACGAATTGCTGTAGCTGTGTCCACGAAGTTGATTCCAATGGTAGTTGAGGTAACACCGGTCAACGAGCATATTATGAGACTAAGGAGTCGTCAGTCCTTGGGTATCATATCTCTGGTCTCTGTATATGCTCCAACGAAGGCGAGTTATCTCACCGTGAAGGACACATTCTCTGCCATGCTTGAGACTGTGGTTGATCAGTACCCCAGGTGAGACAATCTTCTGGTCTTGGGGGATTTCAATGCAACGACTGGAACTGATCGGTATGGTTATGAGACGTGTTGGTCCCCATGGGTCGAGAACTGTGAACCAGAACAGCACAAAGTTCCTTGACTTTGCAAGAAGTCATGGATTTCGGGTGGCTGGTTCATGGTTTCAGTGCTCAACAGCTCATCGCTGGACAAGGTATGCCAACGCTGGTGGTGTGGCAAAGGAGATTGACCATCTACTCGTTGATGGTCGATGGAGGATGATCCAGAACTGCAGGGTCCACGGGAGTGTTCACTTCCTCAATACCGATCACAGGCTTGTTGGAGCAACTCTGAAGTTGCAGCTTAAATCTGGGAGAATGGTACCATCCCCGAAAAGGCTGAATGTTGCCAAGCTCAAGGATGAGAGGGTAGCTGAGGAGTTTCCAAACAGGTTGAATGGAGATTTGGGGGGGTCTGGGTGCTTGGGGGAATCCTGAAGAGTTGTGGAGTGCCTTCAAGACCACTGTCCTTAATGTTGCAGGTGTTTGTCTTGGAACTCACCGGAGGGCAAAGAATAATTTTATCTCAAGGGACACTGTATACCATTGACCAGTGCTGCAGGGCCAGGCTGAATGGCAGAGCTGAGGCGTAAAACTGTACGTGTGCCAAGGGTGTACAAGGAGGCCTATGTGCGAGGAATCAGTGAGGGGGTGATTCTCGTCACTCCCGTGGTCAAGTGATTCTCATCCTGCTTACAGGGGAATTTACATGTTGCGTTCCTCCAAACCTATCCCTCGGTGTACTGCAGTTGGAGCGGAGGGTATCCGGCATTACAATTGAAAATACAGGGCATTTGGTCAACATTTCTGACTCGAAGTCTGAGATTGTATCCATCCAGAAATGGAGGTCGACATTATGCCCAACACAAGGAGTTGCTGTAGCTTGTTGTATTGCTGGTTGGACATTCCATTGACCATATCCTTGTTCTTCATGTCCTCACCGAATGCAGACGAGAGTTTTGGCAGGGGCTGCTTGTATTGTAGCCCATGTTGATCTCTACAAAGCCTTTGATTCATTGAATCGGCATGCCCTCTGGAGGATTCTTTGTCTTCGTGGGGTCCTGCCACAATTTTGGAATCTGATATCTGAACTATACTCTGGTAATGAGAGTGCTGTCAGATGTGGTGATAACATCTCTGACTTATTTCCAGTTGTTGTTGGAGTTCATCAGGGGTGTGTACTGGCCCCCACACTTTTCAGTGCTTGTATGGACTGGATTCTGGGGAGGATGTCAGAGAGATGAACTTGCAGTGCATCATTTGTAAATGTCTAGATCTCTGACCTTGATTTCGCAGACTATGCAGTCATCTTTGCGGAGAGGCTAGATATCCTTTTGGGGGCCCTCGAGGTGCTGAATGAGGAGTCAGAGCCACTGGGGTTACGGGTTTCCTGGGTCAAAACTAAGATCCAGGCTTTCAATGACATATTGGATGTACTTCCTTATCTGTACCTATTTGTGATGAGGATGTTGAGGTCACGGAGAGATTCACTTCCATTGGCAATGATATTCACGTCTCTGCTGTCTGTGAGCTGGAGGTCAATATACTTCTGGGTCGGGCCTGGGGAGTCATGGATTCACTGGATCATGGGGTGTGGTGCTTCCGGTACCTGTGCAGGAGGACAAAAGTCTGAGTCTTCAGGTCCTTGGTGCTTCCAGTCTTGCTCTACAGATGTGAGACTTGGACTCTGACCAGGGATCTGAGATGTCGCCTTCATTCTTTTGGTACCAGGTCTCTTCAGAGAATCCTTTGCTATTGCTGGTTGGACTTTGTGTCCAATGAGCAGTTGCTGAGAGAGACTCAAATGAGATTTGTTACCTACATAGTCTGTGAGCATGAGCTGCGGCTGTATGGACATGTAGCTTGTTTTCCTGATGCTGATCCTGCTCACCAGATTCTCTCAGCAAGGGAGCCTTGTGAGTGGATGAGGCCCGTGAGACGACCACGTGCCTCGTGGTTGCAGCAGGTTGATCAGCATTTCAAGGAGATGGGGAGGGGCCAGGCATCTGCCTGGGGATGGCCAGATGGAGGCCCCTGGAGTCCTGGCGGAAAGTGGACGCAGCCACGCACTGCTCCAGCGCATGCTCCCAGACCTGACCTGACCTGAATGTTCAACCCAGTGTCAGAAATTTGGGTCTCCGTGGAAGGACATGGCTGTTGCCACAGGACAATGACCCCAAACACGATTTACAAAGCACCCAGGAAAGGTTCAAGACAAAATGCTGGACTGTTCCAAAGTGGCCAGCAATGAGTCCAGATCCAAAATACCATTGAACTCCTGTGGGGAGATCTGAAAACAGCAGTTGGGAGAAGGTACTCTTCAAATCTGGGAGAACTGGAGCAGTTTGCACAAGAAGTGTGGGTCAAACTGCCAGTGGAGAGGTGTGGGAAGCTCATTCATGGCTATAGGGAGTGCTTGATTGCAGTTATTTCGTCCACAGGCTGTGCCATCCAGAAATGGAGGTCCAGTCCAAGTCGAGGGTGTCAACAATTTTGTCAATGCTATTTCTTTTTATTTTCTGATTTAAAAGGATATATAAAGTTCTGAATCAAAAACAAAGGTTATGTAATATTAACAGTGAAATAAAGAATCGTGGAGACCAAATAATTTCGTCAATTTCAACTAATTTTTAGAGACAATTGTGAGTTATTTGAAAAAAGTGCAAGGGTGCCAATATTTGTTGCCACGACTGCACATGGTCCATGCATCACTGCACTGCATGAAGGGTAACTTTGTGTTTATGTATGATACTGCCTCTTGATATTGTGCTGTACTGCCCTCTGTTGTTGCAAGCTGATATTTTCTCACTGCTGATACCACAATAATACTATTTTCCATTTTATTGGCATGATAAACATGGTTACTCACTTTGCATCATTTCCTCGCATTACAATTTTCATTCCCGCACTTCCTTAATTGTTTGTTTGTGCATGATTCCTCTACTTGTTTTCACAGTTAGGATGATATGTACAAACCAAATTCCAATTGCTGTATTTTTAATCACAACAAATTTAACATTGGGAACAAATTACATATTTTGGGTTGCTCACATTACATTACTCACAAATGTCTGAAACATTGCTTTACAAAAACATTGTATGACTAAATATGCAAATATTATTTCTTGACATCCAACATAAGTGCCACGTGTTTTAATGGAATCAACAAATCATTAGAGTATTACCTATTAATTCACCAATAAGTCAAAGGCAATTTAACCAATAATTTTTGTGCAATATTTGAGTCAAAACATCATTCCCACTTCATTGGACCGTTTCTCCAAAAATTCCAATGAAAAAAAAGTATTGCATTTTCATGCCACAAACTTGAATGCGTATAAAGCAAAATAAGACAAGTCTGGAGACGGCGATGGTTCACAAGCAATGTACACGGTTCGCCTTTCTTATTTTTTGACCTTCGAGGGGACGCAATGAGCAAACTGGCGGGAATCGGGAAAAACGTAAATGGTGAAAGTTGAAGTACTCGAAGAGCACTACTCGCATACCAAATTTCATTCAAAACATTTGAAAACCCTGGGAGATCGATGCCCAATTTACTGATTTTTTTTTTTTTTTTTTACATTTTCTAAGTTCGTGACCTTGTGACCTTGACCTTGGGACGAAAATGAAAAATTGAGCTTCGTGGGGCTATGCAGGTGCCACTGGGATAACCAAATACCGAAACCCCTGCCAGATTCAGAGAAGATGTAACTTGAAATTGGCTACCCCATAAAAACACATGTTTTTTGGGCGTGGCTCCGCCCATAAGGGGCGCAGCACGCCCATTCTCCGGAAAACACAACTAGATCATGAAACAAACCTCCCACCCAAATTTTATAAAGATCAGATCAAAACCCACGGAGCTATGCTCGGGACAGACAGACAGACACACACACACCAATTATGAAAATAGTGGTCACTTACTGACTCGTGAACCAATTCGTGACTGGTTTCAATTTCAGACTTCATTTTTTAGGGCCTTGTCCACTTTGTCATTTACTTCCCCTCTATGCGCTTGGGACAAGATTCCGTGCAAATGTGCACGTATGTATGTATGTATGTGTGTTCACATACTGTATGTATGTACATGTGTACATGTGTGAATGTACATGACGAGATACAACATACATAATCTTTGATATAAATGACCATTCCGTGTGCATGAATAAGTGCACAAGTGAAGATTATCTTTGCAAATGAAGATCAACATTTCGATAGATCTGTTGAAGTGGTATTCCATGTATCCTTTCCCTCTTCAAATCAGGTACTTCTTGATATTTGACATTTGTGCTTTTTCACGATCGACATTCCGAAAATCTTTAAAAAAAACTTTCTCTTCTTCGTCTTCTTTAACTACCCTAACAACAACGCATATTTGCTCATAATGTTGCCTCATGGGAATAGTTGTGGCCCAGATCTTTCAAGAACTGGTTCACCAATCATTTTTATAATTGGCAGGAATTTGAAATGTGTTCAGGGAACCGGCGATAACTCACCAACTCTTTGTAAGACACATGAGAGGATCTTTGATGCCCAATAAATATCCCAATGCTAGCCGGTGGTCTGATAGCTTTTCCCTTCAGTGGGACGGCGCACACATCAATACCTGGCCCTTCATGCAAAACACCACGTTGGCTATTAATATCTGGATCAAAATTGCAATCCAAGTTGAACAACTCGGTGCAAGCACATCAAAGCAATCCCCCTGACCTGAAAGCTCGAATCTATGGTACAGAAAATAATTAAGGTGCAAAATGTGATTGAAATACGACAGGGTTGATATTAATTTCCTTGAGGGAATACCATTTATATTGCCAGCAAATTTCATGTCATGACATTCCATCTTACTTACACGACATGTTCATCATCGGTACGACCCTTCCCCTTCTTGTCATGTTTGCCGAACTTTTTCCTATGATGAAAAAGAGTGAAAAGTCAGTATCTTGCACATTTGTTGAGGTACATATTTCCAAACACAAGTTAAAAACAAAAAGTGAAGAAGGGGGAAATAAAATTATTTACTTTAGAAGGTTCCAAAAAGTGGATTTCTTTGGAGTGGTGGACGGTAATAACTGGTCCACGTTGGTAGGCTGGTTCAGAGCAACGTCATGTGAACCAGGAGACTCGATTATATTTGCTTCCCTGAAAAAGAACAGTTATCGGAAATCCACAACTTCGTACATATGTGGCAAACTGGATATCATATAGATTCTCCATTTCAAGAACTGACACTGTAATGCCCCCTCCAGCAAACATCACATAAAATTAAACGATATCAGGAAAAACGTACAAAAAACCCCACAAAAATAAAAGGACATGGGAAGGGTCTTTGCAGATCATCTCGCTTTTCCTCTCCAAGCATGATCTATATTTTCTACAAGCCAGGAGTTTATCCAAATCTCGATAATCCCAAACTCAAAGAGAGGGAGCTAATCATATATGATTGGTCGAGATGTTGTAATATTTTGTCCAAGTACTGTTAAACTGGAGGTTTTTGGAAGTGTCGAAAGGCATTTTTTCACTCTACAGTGTTCAAGTATAAATTGCAATTGAAACGACAGGGAAGTTAAAGTGTCAAAACGGCATTTTGTTTTCTGCAGGTTAAAATATATAATTCAATTGAAATAAAACATTTAGAGGTTGCAGAAAGAAACATTTTTCTGGAAGTTTTCTGCTGTTAATGCAGCATATTTTACACCACCTTGTGCAACATATTACATTAGTTATTTGTGCCTGGTGTTTGTGTCCTTTATGATGTCATTTAAAACAGTAAGTTTCCTGCTTGGAATGATTTTCAAATTTTATTTTACTGACACAGGCAGGCAGATGAAAACGATTGCCTTACTCCTCTGGGCAATTCCACGGTTTTTCACATTACATTTTTGATGTATCGAGGACCTTATTTGTGTCATGATTTCCTTACTTAAGTGTTTGAATCATTAGTTTTCCACAGTTGTTACGTTATGCCCAGACATAACTCAACACAGGAGGAGAATTTCAGAAACTTCTTTTGTGAGGGTTACTTGTGTAAAAAACAGTTGGTTACTCCGGTTATATTTTTCAACACCCCAACAAGTGTCCTCTTCCTGAATGATCTTTGAAATACAGTGGGGAGAACAAGTATTTGATACACTGCCGATTTTGCAGGTTTTCCCACTTACAAAGCACGTAGAGGTCTGTAATTTTTATCATAGGTAGACTTCAATCCCCTTCTGGTAAAACTACCAAAATCACGAATCACAGCTCATCTTCACCCTTTCATTCCTCTTTTTTCCCGCCTTTGGAATAAACTTCCTCACTCTATTCTTTCCCATTCTTCCCTCCAGGCTTTCAAAACAGCTGTTCACCACCACCTCTTATCTTCCCCCATCCAAATCCTCGATCTTTTCTACCCCCGATAATCCACCCAAGCCCACTTCCTTCATTTCTCCTGCTTTCCTTCCTGAAAGTCCCGGAAATGTCCATCTTCTCTTCGCCATGTTCCCCGTCCCATCCCCATCCCTCTCCCTTCCACAGTTCACCTTATGTGTCTGTTCCCCACTGTTTTGTCCCTTCCACTCCACCCCCTCTTGTCTCATGCCTCCTTGCTGTGAGTTGTGTGTTCGCTCTCATACGAGCCTCGACCAATGGTATACAAAAAAAAAAAAAAAACTGTGAAAGACGGAATCTAAAACAAAAATCCTGAAAATCACATTGTATTATTTTTAAATAATTAATTTGCATTTTATTGCATGAAATAAGTATTTGATCACCTACCAACCAGTAAGAATTCTGGCTCTCTCAGACTTGTTAGTTTTGTCTTTAAGAAGCCCTCCCATTCTCCACTCATTACCTGTATTAACTGCACCTGTTTGAACTCGTTATCTGCATAAAAGACAGCTGTCCACACTCAATCAATCAGACTCCAACCTCTCCACAATGGGCAAGACCAGAGAGCTGTCAAAGGACATCAGTTACAAAATTGTAGACTTGCACAAGGCTGGGATGGGCTGCAGGACAATAGGCAAGCAGCTTGGTGAGAAGCCAACAACTGTTGGCGCAATTATTAAAAAATGGAAGAAGTTCAAGATAACAGTCAATTTCCCTCGGTCTGGGGCTCCATGCAAGATCTCACCTCGTGGAGCCTCAATGATCATGAGAAAGGTGAGGGATCAGCCCAGAACTGCACGGCAGGACCTGGTCAATGACCTGAAGAGAGCTGGGACCACAGTATCAAAGTAAACCATAAGTAACACACTACGCCGTCATGGATTGAAATCCTGCAGCGCACGCAAGGTCCATCTGCTCAAGCCAGCGCATGTCCAGGCCCGTCTGAAGTTTGCCAATGACCATCTGGATGATCCAGAGGAGGAATGCGAGAAGGTCATGTGGTCTGATGAGACAAAAATAGAGCTTTTTGGTTTAAACTCCACACGCCGTGTTTGGAGGAAGAAGAAGGATGAGTACAACCCCAAGAACACCATCCCAACCGTGAAGCATGGAGGTGGAAACATCATTCTTTGGGGATGCTTTTCTGCAAAGGGGACAGGACGACTGCACCGTATTGAGGGGAGGATGGATGGGGCCATGTATCGTGAGATCTTGGCCAACAACCTCCTTCCCTCAACAAGAGCATTGAATATGGGGCGTGGCTGCGTCTTCCAGCATGACAACGACCTGAAACACACAGCCAGGGCAACTAAGGAGTGGATCCGTAAGAAGCATCTCAAGGTCCTGGAGTGGCCAAGCCAGTCTCCAGACCTGAACCCAATAGAAAATCTTTGGAGGGAGCTGAAAGTCTGTGTTGCCCAGCGACAGCCCCGAAACCTGAAGGATCTGGAGAAGATCTGGATGGAGGAGTGGGCCAAAATCCCTCCTGCAGTCTGTGCAAACCTGGTTAAGAACTTTCGGAAACGCCTGATCTCTGTAATTGCAAACAAAGGTTTCTGTACCAAATATTAAGTTCTGTTTTTCTGATGTATCAAATACTTATTTCATGCAATAAAATGCAAATTAATTATTTTAAAATCATACAATGTGATTTTCAGGATTTTTGTTTTAGATTCCATCTTTCACAGTTGAAGTGTACCTATGATAAAAATTACAGACCTCTAAGTGATTTGTAAGTTGGACAACCTGCAAAATCGGCAGTGTATCAAATACTTGTTCTCCCCACTGTAAGTGATATATTGTTCAATGACCTAAACTATTGGAGCATTTACACCACCTTATCGAAACGAACACATCACATGAGATCTTTGTGCCAGGTGTTTGTTTATTTTATGACATCACTAAAAATAGCAAGTTTCCTGTTTGGAATGATTTTCTCATTATATTTTACTGAGATACAGGCAGACAGCTGAAAATGATCACCTCACTCCTTTGTGCGCTCGAGGCGAGATTCGATTCAATTTTCCAATTTCAGAGCCAAACTACTACTAATCTACAGGTTCATGCTACAATTCATTTTCTAGTGTCAAAAATTATGAAATCAAATTGAAACAAGAAAAAGAGCAATCAGAGATTGGAGACCCTCGTCAGGAATTGTTTTCTGTGGCATTTATGTACTGTAATTAATAAGAGACGTAATTAGAACTGCCACTTTATAACTTCTGGAAATGATGACTGGCTACCAAGATGTCCCGCTTTGATGCACTCCCGCTTTGATCGGACACCTGACCCTGGACACAACAGACCCAGGACGTTTTTTAAAATTATTATTCAATTGAATTCAGAATTGGATTAAAATACATTCAATTCAAA
Organism: Eptatretus burgeri; assembly: GCF_056783735.1. NCBI lineage: Eukaryota > Metazoa > Chordata > Myxini > Myxiniformes > Myxinidae > Eptatretus > Eptatretus burgeri. The sequence continues at coordinate 32,487,635 of NC_140966.1, read as the reverse complement.
TCAAATGGAAAAGCAAAGAGGTACAGTCCTGCATTGGAGTAATCAGAAACAAGCAATCAGAAACAGAATGGAGTAATCAGAAAGAAAGCAATGGAGTAATCAGAAACAGAAACAACAACCAAACAAGCAAAAAGCAAAGGATGAAGTCATTAGGAGGAACTTGGATAGGATTCACATTTCAGATGCTCCCCTTCAACCCTAAAACCCATCCAGATTCAGCCAAGTGAGCCTTATTCAAAAAAAAAAAAAAAAAAACCCAGATCAAAAATATTAAATAATTCTGGCTGCCAGACCATGTGTCCGATCAAGTTGAAATTGAAAACATGTATTTCCCATCACTATTAGATTCATAACTGTGTCGTTTCATGTCGATTGATTAAGTGATTCCAGAGAAAACATTATTTAATATATTGCTTAAATCCAACATGGCTGCCAAACCATGTGACATCAACTATTCCTTTAAAAATAAAAGAAATTGCCCACACATGCCTTTGGGAACATTTGTGTGAAGTTTCCCCTCGATCTGTTCAGCCATTTCAGAGAAGATTTTTGAAGGCTCTTTTGAGAAAAACAATAAAAAAAACAATATAGCTGCCGAATCACGTGACCGACGATGACCAAAATTATTTTTGTGGACCATTTTATCCCTGTCTGTTTGTCTGTCTGTGTTTTAGTTTTTTTGTCTGTCTGTCTGTCTGTCTGTTACTTGCAAAATCGAAGATTTTGATATGTTGGTTCGTCAATTTTGTTTTTCTGTCTGTCTGTCTGTCTGTCTGTCTGTTTGTCAGCTCCACGTCAAAATTTTCAACCGATCTTCACAAAACTTCACCACATGGTAGAGTTTCTCATAAGGACACTGGATACCATTGACACTGGATTGACACTCAAGGGACACTGGATACCATTGACCAGTGCTGCAGGGCCAGGCTGAATGGCAGAGCTGAGGCGTAAAACTGAACGTGCGCCAAAGGTGGACAAGGAGGCCTATGTGCGAGGAATCTGTGAGGGGGTGATTCTCATCACCCCTGCGGTCAGGTGATGCTCATCCTGCTTAGAGGGGAACTTAAACATTACATTCCTCCAAACTTGTCCCTCGCTGTACTGCAGTTAGAGCGGAGGGTGGTGGGCTCTTGACAGAGGAGTCCGAAGTAAAGATCCGCTGGGCCGGTTCCATTGAGTGGCTGCACCAGGCTGATCCACCAGCTGTCAAGTTGGATGTCGGGGTGTTACTATCCCTACTGATGATCCTCTAATGAACTGAGATCCACCTTCGTATGTGGAAACGCAGGCTACAGTGAACCGGTTGAAATGTAGTGAAGCTCCTGGGATCTGTGGCAGTCATGCTGAACTTCTCACCGTTGGTGGAACTGTTGTGCTCATGTCATTGCACTCAGTTCTGTGCTCTGCCTGGAACACAGGCATCATCCCAACTGACTGGAAGAGGAACCTTGTTGTCCCTCTCTGGAAAGGGGAAGGGTGATCGCCAGGACTGCAAGAATTACCGAGGGATGATACTGCTCTCAATGCCGGACAAGGTCTTTGCTCGGATAATTCTTAATAGGGTTCGCCACCATCTGCTTGAGCACCAGCGTCTAGAGCAGACAGGCTTTACACCAAAGGGGTCAAAGACTGACCATATCCTTGCTCTTCGTGTCCTCACCGAATGCAGACGAGAGTTTCAGCAGGGCCTGCTTGTAGCCCATGTTCATCTCTGCAAAGCGTTTGATTCAATAAATCGGGATGCCTTCTGGAGGATTCTTGGTCTTCATGGGGTGCCGCCACAATTGTGGAATCTGATGTCTGAAATATACTCTGGTATTGAGAGTGCTGTCAGATGTGGTGATAACATCTCTGACTTATTTCCAGTTGTTGGAGTTCATCAAGGGTGTGTACTGGCCCCCACACTTTTCAGTGTTTGTATGGACGAGATTCTGGGGAGGATGTCAGAGAGACCAACCTGCGGTGCATCATTTGTAAATATCGAGATCTCTGACCATGATTTCGCAGATGATGCAGTCATCTTTGTGGAGATGCTAGATATACTTTTGGGGGCCCTCGAGGTGCTGAATGAGGAGTCGGAGCCACTGGGATCATGGGTATCCTGGGTCAAAACTAAGATCCAGGCTTTCAATGACATCTTGGATGTTGCTATCTTATCTGTACCTATTTGTGGCGAGGATGTTGAGGTCATGGAGAGATTCACTTCCATTGGCAATGATATTCACGTCTCTGCTGGCTGTGAGCTGGAGGTCAATATACTTCTGGGTCGGGCCTGGGGAGTCATGGATTCCCTGGATCATGGGGTGTGGTGCTTCCGGGACCTGTGCAGGAGGACAAAAGTCTGAGTCTTCAGGTCCTTGGTGCTTCCAGTCTTGCTCTACAGATGTGAGACTTGGACTCTGACCAGGGATCTGAGACGTCGCCTTCATTCTTTTGGTACCTGGTCTCTTCGGAGAATCCTTGGCTATTGCTACTTGGACTTTATGTCCAATGAGCAGTTGCTGAGAGAGACTCAAATGAGATTTGTTACCAACATAGTCTGTGAGCGTCAGCTGCGGCTGTATGGACATGTGGCTCGTTTTCCTGACGCTGATCCTGCTCACCAGATTCTCTCATCGAGGGAGTCTCATGAGTGGAGGAGGCCAGTGGGCCGACCACGTGCCTCGTGATTGCAGCAGGTTGACAATCATCTCAAGGAGATGGGGATGGGCCTGGCATCTGCCTGGGGGATGGCCAGACGGAGGCCCCTGGAGTACTGGCGGAAAGTGGACGCAGCGACGCGCTGTTCTGGCACATGCTCCCATACCTGACCTGACCTGACCTGAATGTTCAACCTAGTGTCAGAAATCTCGGTCTCCGTGGAAGGTCATGGCTGTTGCCGCAGGATAATGATCCCAAACACAATTTTAAAAGCACCGAGGAAAGATTCAAGACAAAGTGCTGGACTGTTCTGAAGTGGCCAGCAATGAGTCCCAATCAAAATCCCATTGAACTCCTGTGGGGAGATCTGAAAACAGCAGTTGGGAGAAGGTACTCTTCAAATCTGGGAGAACTGGAGCAGTTTGTACAAGAACTGTGGGTCAAACTGCCAATGGAGAGGTGTGGGAAGCTCATTCCTAGCTATAGGGAGTGCTTGACTGCAGTTATTTCGTCCACAGGCTGTGCTACCAAATATTAAGTCGAGGGTGTCAATAATTTTGTCAATGAGATTTCTTTTTATTTCCTGATTTAAAAAGATAAACACTATTAAGTTCTGAATCAAAAACAAAGGTTATGTAATATTAACAGTGAAATAAAGAATTGTGGAGACCAAATAATTTTGTCAATTTCAACTAATTTTTAGACAATTGTGAATTATTTGAAAAAAAGTGCAAGGGTGCCAATATTTGTGGCCACGACTGTACATGGTCCATGCGTCACTGCACTGAATGAAGGGTAACTTTGTGTTTATGTGTGATACTGCCTCTTGATATTGTGCTATACTGCCCTCTGTTGTTGCAAGCTGATATTTTCTCACTGCTGATACCACAATAATACTATTTTCCACTTTATTGATGTGATAAACATGGTGACTCACTTTGCATGGTTACTCACATTACAATTTTTATTCCCGCACTTCCATAATTGTTTGGGTGTGCATGATTCCTCCACTTGTTTTCACAGTTAGGATGATATGTACAGACCAAATTCCAATTGCTGTATTTTTAATCGCAACAAATTTAACATTTGGAACAAATTACATATTTTGGGTTGCTCACATTACATTACTCACAAATATCTTAAACATTGCTTCACAAAAACATTGTATGACTAAATATGCAAATATTATTTATTGACATCCAACATAAGTGCCACGTGTTTTAATGGAATCAACAAATCATTGGCTGCTCTGAGAGCACCCTTATTCTGGACATTTCCATCTGTCTGTCTGTCCGCGAAACTTTGGTCAAGCCGAGGGGCTAAACCACTCAACCAATTCCAATGAAATTTGGAAGGTAGGACCAATATATCTGGGAATCATGTGCTTTCGAATATGGGACCTCGGGCCCTAGCAACGGCATAGCAACAGCCCTTTAAAGTGGTCAAAAAATCGAAAAAAATAAAAAAAAAATCGAAAAATCGAAGCTTAGAGTTCTGTGCGCAATCTATCTAGCTCCATTCATGCCAATTTGCAGCCCTAACAAAAAATATTTTTAGGAGATAGGTTTTGGGCGAGTACATGTCGAACATTTCAGAAACGGTTAATTGTGAATATCTTTAAGAGAAAGAGTCTGATTTTGATGAAACTTGGGTGAAATGTGTACAATGTGGCTAGCATGTACACAAAAATGAATGGTTGCTATGCACACCTCCGTTACTTAGCAACAGCTAAAATACTTTATCGTACACCATACTCTTATTGTGGACTGTACAAAAAAATCAATACCTCCGAAACTGGAACTCCGAGGGACCTGTTTTTTTGTGTCCAAGGAGAATGTCTTACAGCATCATATAAAAAATAGAAAAAATCTTTAGCGAATAGATAAATGGAATTACCAGGGCTGCCATTTGTTAGAGTCTTTTTGGAAACATGCCTGAAATTTCACAATGCGGGTTTCTGAGCACAAACTAAGAGGGCTGTGATAATCATATTTATTGTGCTAAATTGATTGATAGCATGTGCATGAATATCGGCTAGTCACGTCGGCCAGCTTTCCATCTAGAGCGAGCAGCCATGTCGCCTCCCGGCTTGTTGGAGTATCACCTATTAATTAACCAATAAGTCAAAGGCAATTTAACCAATAATTTTTGTGCAATGTTTGAGTCAAAATATCATCCCACTTCGTTGGACCATTTCTCCAAAAATTCCAATGAAAATAGAGTATTGCATATTCATGCCACAAACTTGGATGTGTATAAAGCAAAATAAGATTAGTGACTGGTTTCAATTTCAGACTTCATTTTTTCGGGCCTTGTCCAATTTGTCATTTACTTGCCCCTCTGTGCGCTTGGGACAAGATTCTGTACAAATGTGCACGTATATATGTATGTATGTATGTGTGTGTGGTCACATACTGTATGTATGTATGTATGTACGTGTGTACACGTGTGAATGTACGTGACGAGATACAACACACATAATCTTTGATATAAATGACCATTCCGTGTGCATGAATAAGTGCACAAGTGAAGATTATCTTTGCAAATGAAGATCAACATTTCGATAGATCTGGTTGAAGTGGTATTCCATGTATTCCTTCTCTCTTCAAATCAGGTACTTCTTGATATTTGACATTTGTGCTTCTTCACGATCGACATTCCGAAAACCTTTAAAAAAACTTTCTCTTCTTCGTCTTCTTTAACTACCCTATCAACAACCCATATCTACTCATAACGTTGGCCAGTGGGAACGGTTGTCACCCAAGTCTTTCAAGAACTGGTTGACCAATCATTTTGTTGATTAGTAGGATTTTGAAATTTGTTCAGGGAACCGGCGATAACTCACCAACTCTTTGTAAGAGACATGAGAGGATCTTTGACGCCCAATAAATCCCCCAATGCGAGCCGATGGTCCTATAGCTTTGTCCTTCAGTGGGACGGCACACACATCAATACCTGGCCCTTCATGCAAAACACCATGTTGGCCATAAATATCTGGATCAAAATTGCAATCCAAGTTAAACAACTCGGTGCAAGCACATCAAAGCAATCCTCCTGACCTGAAAGCTCGAATCGATGGTACAGAAAATAATTAAGGTGCAAAATGTCATTGAGATACGGCAGGGTTGATATTAATTTCCTTGAGGGAATACCATTTCTATTGCTGGCAAATTTCATGTCATGACATTCCATCTTACTTACACGACATGTTCATCGTCGGTACGACCCTTCCCCTTCTTGTCATGTTTGCCGAACTTTTTCCTATGTTGAAAAAGAGTGAAAAATCAGTATCTTGCACATTTGTTGAGGTAGATATTTCCAAACACAAGTTAAAAACAAAAAGTGAAGAAGGGGAAAATAAAATTATTTACTTTAGACGGTTCCAAAAAATGGATTTCTTTGGAGTGGTGGACGGTAATGACTGGTCCACGTTGGTAGGCTGGTTCAGAGCAACGTCATGTGAACCAGGAGACTCGATTATGTTTGCTTCCCTGAAAAAGAACAGTTCTTGTAAATCCACAACTTCATACACATGTGCCAAACTGGATATCATATACATTCTCCATTTCAAGAACTGACACTGCAGTGCACCCTCCAGCAAACATCACCTAAATAAAACGATATCAGGAAAAATGTACAAAAAAACCCACAAAAATAAAAGGACATGGGAAGGTTCTTTTCAAATCATCTCGCTTTGCCTCTCCAAGCATGATCTATATTTTCTACAAGCCAGGAATTTATCCAAATCTCGATAATCCCCAACGCAAAGAGAGTGAGCTCATCATGTATGATTGGTCGAGATGTAATATTTTGTCCAAGTACTGCTAAACTGGAGATTTTTGGAAGTGTCGAAAGGCATTTTTGCATACTACAGTGTTCAAGTATAAATTGCAATTGAAACTACAGGGAAGTCAAAGTGTCAAAACGGCATTTTGTTTTCTGCAGTGTTAAAATATATAATTCAATTGAAATAAAAACTTTTATAGGTCGCAGAAAGAAACATTTTTCCAGAGGTTTTCTGCTGTTAATGCAGCATATTTTACACCACCTTGTGTCACATATTACATTAGTTATTTGTGCCTTGTGTTTGTGTGCTTTATGATGTCATTAAAAATAGTAATTTTCCTGCTTGGAATGATTTTCAAATTTTATTTTACTGACACAGACAGGCAGATGAAAACGATTACCTTACTCCTCTGAGCAATTCCACGGTTACTCACATTACATTTTTGATGTATCGAGGCCCTTATTTGTATCATTATTTCCTTACTTAAGTGTTTGAATCATTAGTTTTTCCACAGTAGTTACATGATGCCCAGACATAACTCAACACAGGAGGAGAATTTCAGAAACCTCTTTTGTGAGGGTTACTTGTGTAAAAAACAGTCGGTTACTCAGGTTACATTTTTCAACACCCCAACAAGTGTCCTCTTCCTGAAAGATCTTTGAAGTAAGTGATATATTGTTCAATGACCTAAACTATTGGAGCATTTCCACCACCTGATTGAAACTAACACATCACATGAGTTTTTTGTGCCAGGTGTTTGTTTACTTTATGACATCACTAAAAATAGAAAGTTTCATGTTTGGAATTATTTTCTAATTATATTTTACTGAGATACAGGCAGACAGCTGAAAATGATTACCTCACTCCTCTGTGCGCTCAAGGCGAGATTCGGTTCAATTTGCCAATTTCAGAGCCAAACTACTACTAATCTACAGGTTCATGCTCCAATTCATTTTCTAGTGTCAAAAATTATGAAATCAAATTGAAACAAGAAAAAGAGCAATCAGAGATTGGAGACCCTCGTCAGGAATTGTTTTCTGTGGCATTTATGTACTGTAATTAATAAGAGACATAATTAGAACTGCCACTTTATAACTGCTGGCAATGATGACTGGCTACCAAGATGTCCCGCTTTGATCGGACACCTGACCCTGGACACAACGGACCCAGGACGTTTTTTAAATTATTATTCAATTGAATTCAGAATTGGATTAAAATAAATTCAATTCAAATCAAATGGAAAAGCAAAGAGGTACAGTCCTGCATTGGAGTAATCAGAAACAAGCAATCAGAAACAGAATGGAGTAATCAGAAAGAAAGCAATGGAGTAATTAGAAACAGAAACAACAACCAAACAAGCAAAAAGCAAAGGATGAAGTCATTAGGAGGAACTTGGATAGGATTCACATTTCAGATGCTACCCTTCAACCCTAAAACCCATCCAAATTCAGCCAAGTGAGCTTTATTCAAAAAAAAAAAAAACCCAGATCAAAAATATTAAATAATTCTGGCTGCCAGACCATGTGTCCGATCAAGTTGAAATTGAAAACATGTATTCCCCATCACTATTAGATTCATAACTGTGTCGTTTCATGTCGATTGATTAAGTGATTCCAGAGAAAACATTATTTAATATTTTGCTTAAATCCAACATGGCTGCCAAACCATGTGACATCAATTATTCCTTTAAAAAAAAAATTGTCCACACATGCCTTGGGGAACATTTGTGTGAAGTTTCCCCTCGATCTGTTCAGCCATTTCAGAGAAGATTTTTGAAGGCTCTTTTGAGAAAAACAATAAAAAACAATATGGCTGCCGAATCACGTGACCGACGATGACCAAGATTATTTTTGTGGACCATTTTATCCCTGTCTGTTTGTCTGTCTGTCTGCCTGTTTGTTACTTGCAAAATCGAAGATTTTTCGAGTATGTTGGTTCGTCAATTTTGTTATTCTGTCTGTCTGTCTGTTTGTCACCTCCAGGTTAAAATTTTCAACCGATCTTCACAAAACTTCACCACATGGTAGAGTTTGTCATAAGGAAGAAAGCTATTGTTTTTCAGGTCAAAAGGTCAAAATAGGCCCAAGGTCAACAACTAAAGTGGTATTTCTAAAATCCTCAATTTTCATCCGATTGACTTGATATTTGAAGAGGATTTATATTTCAAGTCACTGAATTCAACCAGCCAATTATTTTTGAAGTCAACATGGACCAAAAGGACAGCAGGCCCAAGGTCAACAACTAAAGAGGTGTTGCTAAAATCCTCAATTTTCATCCGATTGATTTGAAATTTGAAGAGTTGCATATCAGGTCATTTAATTTTTCAGGTCAAATTTGTTTTATGGATGTTGCAAGTATCGTGATCTGCATGACGTCGTCTTCTTGTTTGTGTGTTTCTCTGTGTACAAGATATCTCAAAAAGTAGTGGACGGACCTCGATGAAATTTTGTGGACAGGTTTGGTGTGTGACAAGGACGAACTGATTAGATTTTGGTGAAGATCGGGATCTGGATCAGACGACTAAAAATTTTTAAGTGATTCTTGACCATTGGGGATTCGGACGAAACTTGGTGGACTGGTGGGGTGTGTGACCATGACAAACTGATTCGATTTTGGTGAAGATCCTGATCCAGATCCGGATCTGATAATTTTTTAAGTGATTCTTCACCATTGAGAGAAAGGGCTCAAAAAACATTATCTATGGCACGATGTTTCAAAAATGTATTGGGCCAGATATGTTCTCCTGGATCAAGCATTACAGGGCGGAGGTATGTGCTCTTCTGAGTTCCCTTCTCGTTTTATTAGTCTTCATTTTAGATCGCCCTTCCCTTGTGTCGAGTGGGTTTGTGGGTCATATTCATTGCATGGGCTTTTGGTAGATCTTTATTCCCATCCTTTATCCATTTCATTTACTTTCTTTCACACAGGGGACTTTCCGTCACACATGCATGCATGCATTGCAACAGAGTAGCTCATTTGCATAAGTGTACCATTTCCCATTCAAACTACGTGCCATCATCAAACGGACACTTCACTTCAACCTCCACCACTCAGACCACAATGCTACAGCATTTCTCCAACCACCACAATGCCTTCATAAAATCCCCACAGCAACAGACCACAAACCAAAGTCACTAACCCTCGCTATAAACCACCACAACCATGACACTTCAACCACCACTATGCTCACTGCTGCACCACCATCACCACTGATACACACTGCATTTTGGGACCAACAGGGAACAAGGGAGCGGCCCAGACTATTAAAGACACTCCATTCTAGAACTTATGTCATCTAGCTCAGGATGTGAGTGTGTGCTAGGCTCAGTTCAACATCGTGTGGATAGCCCTACCGTTCTGCTCATTTACAGCACTCATTGGGTATCCGGCACGTTTTTGTGGCCGGATAGTGCAACCAAATACCCAGGCGCAATGTTAACCTCAGAGTTTCATCACGTGGCAGAGTTTGGGGTGAGTGAGGGCATTTCCGCCGCCAAGGCCTCGCATGGGCAGAGCTAGTGCCGGGGTAATGGTCCATACACCAATGAGGGTGCTGTAAAAAACGCATCAAGCCTGGTGTTGGCTTAGTGGTTAGGGTGGCGGCTTGGGATCCAAGGGTCCTGAGTTCAAGCACCGTTGGGCTGCTGAATTAATACACCAGGAGGTTGACTCAGCCTGTCATCCTTCTGAGGTCGGCAAAATGAGTACGAATGCACTGGTAAGGGGGACACTGCATCAGCGGCATTGCCGTGTCCCGACCAATGATGCAACTAGCAGCCACAAGCTGCACTCGATAGAGAGAGAGAGAGAGAGAGAGAGAGAGAGAGAGAGAGAGAGAGAGAGAGAGAGAGAGAGAGAGAGATAGATAGAACACGCATCGCTCCGCCTGTTACGCTCTCAGCAAAACGGAACAGAATGAGCTAATGGAGCATGGAACGAGCAGTATTAATCCAAAAGCATTTACACATACAGACCTCTTTACACTCCTGGTTGTCTATCCTCTCACACATTCTTTTCTTTGTTTCCAAACCCCCTGACCTACATCTTTACACCTTCCTACCGCATTTCACCGCCAATCATCACACCCCTCATTTTACACCTCCCTCCAACCACACACGATAGACAACCCTCAGTTTTCCTCCTCCCATTTACCCCTCCTCAGCGACTGGGAAGCATTGGTCCATCGATTGCGCAAGGTAACAAAGAGGTCGCACACACCTCGTTCTTTTCTACCTTTCTTTGCTCGTACCTTCCTCGGAATGATACTGATGATGCCTGTCATGTTAGGACAAGAGAACAATGTGGAAGTACTTGATGGGTTAGCTTTGCATTGTGTTCTCTTTTGGAAGTATGTGTATTTTCTTTTGCCACACCACACCAATCCTTGCATTCTCCAGCTGTACATATCTCTGTGTATTAAAGCCTTGGATTATTGTTCCACATACTTTTCCTTGCCATTGATTGTAATAAATTGCTTATATTTTAAATGTACCCAGTTTGTCATGTCTTTTCCTTCTTTGGTTCAGCATAGTCTGCACGTAGTGTTAGCCGGGAAGTTTTACCCCACAGATTGGCTCTTGATAGCTGGTATGTACTCGGCAGCTCCGCTCGGCTGCACCTAATGCGGTAATTTAACTCAAGTACGCATCGAGTGCGTGAAACCACCCCTTGGTGTGGCCTTCCACAGGTAAGGTACCCACACGAAGTAGTGAAACCCTGCCAGAATTGGCAGTACAAATCCACGTCCGTGGTTGTTTAACAACCCGCCAGAGCATGGAGTTTTCTGTGCTCAGTGGCCTCAGAACTGGAAGTTCAGTCGGAAGTCAAGTGCTTCCCCTCTTGGTGAGCCTTGAACCCCAGATTAATAACAATATTATACAAATTATGCCAAATAAGTAAAAGTTGCTTCAAATTAATCCAAGCCTCTGGGAAAATTGTAATTTTTTTTCAATTATTATTGAAATAAAATAAAATTTACCCAGGCGATGTATAGTATAAGGCAATCACTCCAGACTTTTTAAAATTTTATTTGTTGTTGATAAATATTCTGCGATATCTTTGCTGTGAAGAAACATGATGATTTTGAATTTCACAATGCTCTCTACAGCTATAATAGCCTAATACTGTCTGTCGGATCCCAGAAGGAAAAGTCCAACACACATGCACAAAGTTCGTGAGTACGTGTCTGCATATTTTCTTCACAAATGGAACTAAACGCAGAAAAATTGACATGTCTGTCTATTTTGAAAAGAATGACAGGAGAAGCTTTCGATATAATTTGCTGAACCAACGAATAGCTTTTCGATGGATGAAGTGAGATAAGGCAGAGTAGGAAACGTCTCCAGAGACTTGCAAGGCGGGTAATCGGCTCTGTGGAATTTAGGGTTCCATTGCCGGTTCCATTGGAGGGAAACAATTCTAACTGGGTAATCAATTCTTTCGCCCAAGCTTATTGCAGACCCTCGCCAGGACTTGGTTTGTGTGGTTATTTTGTGGAGCAAATAAGTGGATGGAAGTACTCGATGAAAGGTCATTGATGGCAAATTAAAAGTCTAAATGGTCAACTTGTAAATGTGCAATGGTCAAAGGTCTGAAGGTTGAAAGGTCTGAAAAGGTCGAAATGGTCTAAAGTGTCGAAGGAGTCTCAAAAAGTCTAAGGGGTCTAAATGGTATTGAAATGTCTGAAAGGTGTGAAGGTTTAAAGGGTATAAAGGAGTCTAAGAGGATCTAAAGGGTGTTCGAGGTCCAATGGCTCCAAAGGGTGCAATGGGGTCTAAAGGATCTTTGTGATCTTAAAGTTTCTTAAAGCGTCTTTGAAGTTGTAAACGGTTTCATGGGTCTTGGGATTCTTACAGTTCTTTGGGGTCTTTAAAGACTGAAATGGTGGATGAAAATACCCTGAGGACAATCCCTGTGTTGGGACTTGGTCTGCGTGCCAAATGTGGTGGTTGTCGGCCCAGCGGTCTTTTTAAAAAATGCAAATATACAAACAGACAGACAGCCGACAAATTTTATTTATTAGATTTCGGAGCAAAAGTTTCTTTTCTGAGCCAGCCACTGCACAGAAAGCATTTCACAGGTTATCCCCTTCACAAATCTTACGGCAGATGACCAACACATTGTTGCGGATCCGGGTTCAAAGTTTGCCATGAGGGGGACCAATCGGGTCCCTCTTAAAGGCCCGGTCCTGAGGCCACCAAGCACGGATAACTCCACACGCCGGCTGGTTGATAATCATCCATGGACGATGATTGGTACTGCCAATACTGGCAGGGTTTCACTACGTCGAGTGGGTACCTTATCTGTGTATGGCCACACTAAGGGGGGTCTCGTGCCCTCGATGCATACTTGCATGAATTTACCTGATCAGGTGCAGCCGAGCAGAGCTGCAAAGTCTGCTCTGCCGAGCAGACCGGCTCACAAGAACCTGGGGTAAAACTTCCCGGCTGGCACTACGTGTGGACTATGCTGGACCAATGGAGGAAAAAAACATGACGAGCTAGGTACATTTATAACATAAGCAATTTATTACAAGTGAGGGTGAGGAAATGTTCCCACTTGCGGGGCCTGGGCACGCAGACCGCAACGGTGCTCGCGCTGTGTACACTGGGCGTGTGTGGGTCCTGCTCGATGTTTGCGGTGCAGTTGATCTCTTTGCTGATGCCAGCGCTCTGTATACCCTGGCTGAGTGAGCTTTGAGCTGTGCGGACTCTGTGCTTGTACATTTTTTATTGAAATTAAAAATGTCTCTTTTTGCTTTCTGGCGAATTTGCATTTTTATTCTATACATTTATTTCATGCAATTTTATATGATTGTTATTCTTCCTCTATATATAGAAATTTGTAAGTTTGTTTTATTATTGTAATCTTGACAAATATCAGTCTTCAGACTGCCTTGTCGAATTTTCGAATTTCTCAATAAACCGAAATGAATGAATAATCACAGGTTTTAATCCACATCAACATGTATAGCAGGGGAAAGTAAGGATTTATGAGGTGCGGCAAAAGAAAATACACGCATTTACAAGAGGACACAGAACAGAGCTAACCTGTCCAGTACATCGACAATCTTAACTCACATTAACATGACAAGCACAATCAGAATCATACCTGAGGAAAGTTAGATAGTTCAGAGAAGAGAGAAAGTTTGAGGCATTTGCAACCTTTGATTTACCAGGCGTGGTCGACAGACCAACGTAAGCCCAGTCGCTGAGGAGAGGGAAAGGGGGAAGGAAAACTAAAGGATTCTAATGGTGTGTAGTCGGAGCAGATGTGATGACGGATGTGGTGAGGGATTGTGAAATGCAGAGGAAGGTGTAAAGATGTGGATTTGGGGAGTTTTGGAAACAAAGAAAAGAACTTGTGAAAAGATCGGCCCAACGTGAGTGCAAAGAGGTCTGCATGTGGAAGTGTTTAACGAGCTAAGGCGACACTCGGTCTGGTGTCTCCTACTCGCAGGTGGACTCTGTTCCATTTCCTCCGTCAAGCTCCGCTCGTTCCGTCAATCTCCATTACCCCAACAGCAAGAAGAGCAGCGGAGCAACATCCCAGTTACCCAGTTGGTCTCAGTTACCCCAACAGCAACGGAGCTTCTCGGACGCCGTCGCTGGCATCACAGCCAGATCCTTGCTGATCAATTTTGGTCCAACTTTATTAAGTATGACCTTCCCAGTCTCCAGCTTCGACAGAAGTGGCAGAAGGAGAGTCTGGGGTTGACTACGGACCATGTGGTTTTGATTGTCGATTGCCAGCTGCCTCGTGCTCAGTGGCCAGTTGGTAAGGTCATGGAGACCTTTCCAGGTTCAGATGGCCATGCTCAAACTGCCAGCATTCAAGTTCGTGGCAAGAACTATGTTCGACCACTTGCGAAATTGATCCGACTGTCGAAGCTTGAGGACAATGGATAAGGGGTGAATGGACTGGAAGAATTTCCTCTTTTTTACAAATTTATCTCACAAAGAGTTGCTATACTGGGTGTGTTAAGTTCCCAAGTTTCTTGTGGAGTGCTCGCCAAGTGGCGGCTTAAGCACTCAAGCAAGCACTTCATTTGAAACCGTCGATAAGGAACGACTGGCTTGACAAGCGCTAGCTAGCTGCTTGGTAACTAAACACACCCCTGGAGAATGTGCATAACGACGCTGCTGCTGATCACATTGTCATGGAGTACAACACAGCTTAACTTTTGTGAATCTTTCAATCCTGTGCAGCTCGAAAGCAGTGTATACTTTCGAGCTGGGACGCCAAAACCATGGTGTGTGCCCCCACCCCACCCCCTAAACTTGGTAACTGAACACACCAGGGATTGATTGAGGGGTGGGTTGGGGCAAAGGTACTTGAACCAAATTGTACTTTAATCACAATAATCGTAATCGTCTATTTTTAAATCCTTTCTTAATTCATACATTAATTATTTTAATAGGATGTGTAATTTACATTTCACCTCATTCACCTCCTCATACAAACATCCCCCCCCCCACCACGCCCGTTTCCCCAGCCAATCTGCATGGTACATGTATCTGTGACGTCACCACATTTTTGATCCGCCATGTTAGATTGCCAGGAATTGGTAAACAAAGCGAAACTAAACTCTACGTGGTTGTGTCATCGTTTGTACTTTTGTGAAAATGGTGAATTTCCACTCTGTATGTTGTTGAGTCGGTCGTACCAAAAGGTGGGATTGTTTATCCCATTATAGACTGCTTGCAGTTCATCTGACAAGGAAACACGAGAGAGGAGCGAATACCCAGGAAGATCAAATTCACCAGGAATCTCATTGGTAAATTGACTTCCTGATTAAAAAATAAAAAAAGTTCTTCAATATCACCTCCAGTTCAATTTTCAACAAAATTGCATTTTTCGTTCCACTTCCCAACATATTCCTGTTTTTTGTTATAATTCCATTGTGTTTACTTTTCACATAAGAGATGTTTAGCATCAGTTTACTTTTTACACTTCATTTAATACTTTGTGTTTATTTTTTTTATAAACTTGAACAGTCTGTTTCGTGAAAACAAAGGAAAGATTACTTTCGAAGTTTCTGGAAACCAGGGATGGACTGGGGATATAAACTGGCCCCCTGGTCATTGCCCGGGTCCCGCCGACTCATGGACCATGGACCTGTGACGGGTCTGACACGTGGCGTCGTGAACGCTGAAGGTTCGAAGATCCTGAAGTGAGGTGTTTTGGGAGCGGACATCTTCGAGAAAATACATGATTTTAGGCAATTTCTGACCCACAACTTGCATTTCAACTCAGAGCGATTTTGCCACTGAAACTATTTTCCACCCATTGGACTTAATCCGAAAAGGGGGGCTGATGGATTTGGTGTCGTCCGTCCGCAACCATATCTCGGACATGTATGGACCGATTTTGTTCAAAGATGGCACAAAGACAACACATGATGGTTCACATGTGCACCTCATTTTGTTTCGCGATTCGATCGAAGATGGCCGACTGGCAGCTATTTTAGTTCGAAAAACCCGACGTTGAACACATCCTAATGACCATTTCTCGGACAAGCATTTATCGGTCTTGTTCAAACTTGTGAGATGTATCAGTAGTTTATGATAATGCATGCAGACATGGGTGCAATGAGATGTGGTTAAGTATAGTCATGTGACCCGTCCATGTCATGTGATACGTTTTTACACCTTGTTATGTAATCCTGTGACATTGGCTGATTTCCAAGCAGAGAGAAGATGATCTACGGTAAATAACAGGATGAAAAGGGCAGAAAGAGATCGTGCAAGAGCAGCAGAGCAGGTTTTAAGGACACATGAACTGATGTTGAACGGTCCAGTCGCAGAGTCAGAGTGTAAGGTTGCCAGAAACTTTTACACCTTTTCAGATGCTAAAGACGCAGAATTTAGGAGTCGCTGGGTACGACTGGGAAAGATAGATACAGACAGAGAGGGATGAGGGACACAAGATTTTGAAGCAAGCACGGAATTAGGGCATTCAGCCTTCTCATGAGCAGTCGGCTATGTTGCCATTTGAAGTGAAAGAAGGAATGGAAGGGGAACATCCACCTGAGACAGACGTGACAAGGTGCCACCAGGTTTTAGAGGAAGGAGTCGAGTTTGAAAGTTAATTTAGGAGATTGGACAGATGTTGTTTTCTGGCTCTCCTGAGGGTAAACACACACTTGTTGCGACTTTGTGGAATGATCTGAGATTGCCTTCCGTTGGATTAACCTTCCAGGAGGAGAATGCAAGTTGTTTTAAAGCAACAGCCTCACCCCATTATTCAGAGTACCAAGAGCAGGGGGATGGATAAGATGGCTGAAGATGAGATCGTAATAATCTGTGCATAAGAGAGAGCAGGTTTCTGTGAAAGAATTCCCAGGCTGAGGCGGTCAGGGGCAGTCGATAAAGGAGACCAGTCCTGAAGTGGGATGGCTGCTTGCAGTTCCTGCCAGACTTGCTGGCACCGAGGCTGTTCTCTGAGAAAAGCCAGACAGATGTGACCTTCACCAACACATGATCAGAAAAGCCAACTGTGGCAGAGGACGAGCGTTATGCAATGGCGGGGAAGTTGGTCATCAACAAATCCAGGAGGGAAGACTTTCCATTTGGAGAAATCGGGATGGGAAAGTTCACAGATTGAATTAGACTGATGCAGTCATAAAAGTCCTTTGCAGAAGTGCCATGACTCGTGAGAAAAGTAACAACACAGACAATTCACGCGATGACAATTGAAGTCACCACAAATGAGGAAGAGAGAGTTGGGATGAATGAATAAAAGTTTATCCATGTCATCTCAGAGAAAAATACAGATGAAGTTATCACCATTGGAAGAATGGTGCAACACACAAACATGAGGTGAGAACTGAGGGAAAGTTGCAACCAGAGGCATCCTGGGGCTTAGGACAGAGTTCACCTCGATCAAACTGGAGGAAGCAATAGGCAGGGAGAGCCATGAAGGAGTCATTGATGTCCTGTGGAAGGAAGGATTCAGTAACGCAGATGATGCCCGGTTTATCTGAAGTGGACTGGATTGAGACATCTGGCAGGTTGGAACAGTGGCCTTGGATGTTTGAGGTCCACATGATTTGGGACGGGTGTGGGGAGCTCCTGACGGGCAGGGGTGAAATTGGGTGGGGAGAAGTAGGGGAGGGGAGGGATAAGTTTTGAAGGGGCAGGACAAGGTTGAAGTCGAGAGGAGGCAGGACGAGGGAGGAGCAGAAGAGGGGGATGGTACTAACTTGGAGGGGTTTAACACCATGAATGGACACGAAGGGTAAATGTTTGACGTGTGCACATGGCCTTTGCAAAATTGATACTTCAGGAAATGCAAACTAGAAAACCTGAATTAACAGTCCAAAAGAGTCTTGAGCGTTCCAAAGCATCTTAAGGGTCCTATAGTGCATTAATGGTTCCAAGGGGTCTTCAAGGTTCCAAGGAGTCTGAAGTGTTTTCGGGAATATTGAGGCACTGGATATCGGGGTCGAAGGAGAAATATTGTCATGGTTCCCAATGTACATAATTAATCGACGAAGTCACCTTCCAATCGCACGAGAAGGACTCACGTTTCCTCACATATGTAATAAATAGACACACTCACGTTCCCACGATACATAATTAACAGACAGAGCATGAACATTGCAGTTGTACGTAATTAATGGACAAACTTTCCAAGAGTACGCAATTAATAGACAAACATGGCGTTCTGCACAGACAAAACAAGCAAAGACAAAATCACCCAAATGCAACATCCAGTCCTCTGGATGGGGTAAAAAAACGGCTGGACCAATCTCCACCATCTTTTAAATCCGTGCTGGGGGTACCAACGGTCAGGTCATGGGCACAAAACACTCCTTTCCTATAAAACACTCCTTTCCCACAAAACACTCCTTTCCCACAAAACACTCCTTTCCCACACCCGAAAGGCAATTCTCTGTTTGTTCGAGTGTTCGTCTGTCTGATAATTAATCAATAAGTTGGCTCAAAACAAGGAAATAAGGCCATTTGGTCCATCATTACCGTGGTGCACTCTCGAGTGGAATTTTGCTGCAGCTTAAAACAAATCTTGATGGGTTTAGAATCTCAATAACCCGTTCTTCATCGAATCGAGTGACCCATTTTGTCTCCAACTGCAGTATATATATATATATATATATATATATATATATATATATATATATATATATATATATATATATATATATATATATATATATATATATATATATATATATATATATATGTTGTGGAAGGTTGTTGTGCGAAGATAACATATTTTAATCGGTGTGGTTGAAGTGGTATTCCGTGTATCACTTCCCTCAGATCAGATCTCTCCAGACACTTCCCATGTTCACTTCTTCCAGATAAAGACAAACTTATAACCTTAAACTTTCTCTTCATGTTATTATTTTTCCACCACCCATCCCTTGTTTTGGGTCTGCAATGGGAACAGTTGTGGCACAAGTCTTTCACGAATTGGTTGGCCAATCCTTTTGGTGACCGGCAGGAATTTGTCATTTGTTCAGGGTGCCGGAGATAACTCGCCAACTCTTGACACGAGACATGATGGGATCTTTAACATCCACCAAGACCCCCAGTGCTGGGAGATGGTTCTCTACCTTCACGTCCTTTGGTGGGATGGCGCACACATCAATGACTCATCCTTCATGGAAAAAACCCGGGATCAGGAAAACAGGCTCTTCAACACAAGTGGGAACAACCCCGAATCTATAATATCGAAATTATTTAACAGTAATGATGTTGAGGGGAGCGGGAGTTTCTCCATGAAGTAACTTAATGTATAAATAAGTCCGTTCGTACATGTGGTTTCGTCCTTGGTATGAAAATCACCACAGAGATTATTATCGTTAATAAATAAATAACTCCGTTTGAGAAAGCACGAACGACGTGAAGACGTGATGACGTATTTCCGCTGACGGGACGGATCACCACACGGAGACGGAGAATAAAACACTCGACGACATGACGAGATAAAATTCACTTAATGTTGTGAAAAGTCCGTGTGAGGTACCTCAGTTGCGTTTTCTTCTTCACGATCCGCATCTTGAGAGATAAATAAATTCTTTCGATGAATGTTCAATGAAATATTCGGGAGCCGACTTGACACACGTCGATCACCGCGACAGATCCACATCGAACTGATTGTTCGGGACAATACCCTGACTTTTGTGACGTACCGTTCCACTGTTACCATGGGATACATTGCGTGACGTCAGTGTTGGGAGTTGTGGTCGTCGTGGTAGTAGTAGTAGTAGTAGTAGTAGTAGTATTAGTAGTAGTAGTAGTAGTTGTAAATGTACAGGTGGGGTCGAACCCTCGTCTGGTTCAGTTCATGGTGACAGAGGTTATTCACATTGACTGTTGGTAGAGAGTTTTAAACCAACGCCACCACCGTCTCTGGATGCTTCGAACCTCATCGATGTTTGGCGCCGATGGAGACAGCTGTTTGAACTGTTTTTGGAGGCCTCAGGACAAAGCAAAGGACAGAGTCGATCCTGGAGAGCAAGAAAGTCGCCATCTTGTTTCATTGAGCCGGCCAGGCCGCGGTTGACGTGAACAACACATTCACGTTCAGGGAACCCACGGACAGGAAGATAGTCGACTCGGTTTGTGAGAAATTTGAGGAATATTGTAATCCACAAATGAATGTAGTTTATGAAAGGAACCGTTTGTCGGAAAACGACGGCAAGAGGGGCGACCCTTTGACCAGGATGACACCGAGTTGAGGATGGAGACCATGTTGTACAGCTTTGCAGAAACGGAGAACATGGTTCGAGAACATATAAATTTCACCATGTCGGATTTTCGCCTGAAGGAGCATTTACTCCGTGAAAATGATCTTGACCTTCCCAAAGTGGTGCACATATGCAGAGCAGCAGAGGCCAGTCGCGCCCAGTTGAAGACCATGACAAAAACACCATTCTAAGTAAATGAGATAAAGTTTATAACATCAGGGACATCAGGGAGAGACATGAGGAGAAGGCAGAGAAGGAAGTAAAGGTTGAGGAAGAAGTGTTTCAGATGGTATTGTGAGATAACGAAAGTCATGACGTCCCCCCCCCACCCCTCTGCAACCCCCTCTCCACCATCCTCAGGGACCTGTAATTTCCAATGAAGAAGAGGAGTCTGATTCGGAAGAGGATGAGGGTCAACGGCAACCATTACTGGAAAGGGAAAGGCGACCCCCAAGGCCCCGGAAACGGACGAATTGGAGACCCCAGAATAGATGACAAAATAGGGGACAGGAAAGCAGATGCAAGAGGGGCAACCCCCCATCAGATGCTTGTTTTGCGTGTGGAAAGAGGGGACACTGGAAATAAAATTGTCCCAAACGAAGACAGGGACCAGGTCCCCCGCCTGCAAACTCACGAAGGTATTGACAGGATGGGAGTGGACCCTCGAGGGAAGGAGCAAGGCTGACATTGAGTCCGACAGAGGAGCCGACCTCTACTCTGAACGCCTCAGGCAAGGAGCTTTCTTTTTTAGTCGATGGGGCCACTCGCTCCACAATTGCAGTCAAAGAACTGCCACAGTTTGAGAAATTTGGTAGTGAGTTGAGGGGGTGAGGTTCAAACATGGGATACAACAGTAAAATTGCCAGTAAGATGTGGGCGATTGCAGGAGAAACATGCATTCCTTCTCACCACCATCACCAGGGCCGGATTAACGTCTTCGTAGGCCAAGGTCCTTGAGATTTCGTAGGCCAGATTCAAGAGTGACCAAAACGACGATTTTGAACATGAAATTTAATCGGAACAGACTGCGGTAAATGGCGATATGTCCGACTTTCAAATACACAAGTGCCTGAAAAATCCAATTCAGCTTCAAAATTGAGAAACAAACGATACAGAAAACAAATTTGGAGGAATGTATGTATATTCAATTTCCACCCTGCTGAAACACCTTGTTTCGTGCCTTTTGGTTGGCAAACGACGAGATCACTTCGGAGAAATCAATTTGCTTCATCAGCTCAGATTCAGCACAGAGCAGAGTGAGCGTGGACACGCGCACCTGCCCCACGGTCGACCGAAGACAATTTTTCACGCCCTTTAGTGTGCTGAAGGACTGTTCACCCTCACAGCTCGTAGCAAACATCGAACAATATATTCGGAGGGCAACAAAAATATTGGGGAATGTCTGTGTCAAATTGTTGTGAATAATGTACTTGAGCATGTTCGATGCATCGATGAACTTGTAGTATTTCGAGCAAAGTTTTATTTCCTGAACTATGTGCATTTCAACGTTAGCAGGGTACGCTGAAACCAGTTTCTCCGCTCTGCGAGAGAGTGTATCATGGTCGAGGCTGTTGGCCGTGGGGATGAATCCAAACAGATACGTGCTTTTCGATAGCTCTCTCTTCTCCTATGGATTTCTGTCAGAAGGAGATTGAGTATGGAGAAGTACGTCTCAACTCAGAACTTCTCCCTGCCAGATTTTGGGGTTTCTTCTTCCTCGTCATTTTCATCGAAGGCCTTCTTTCGCCTCTTGACCCGATGATTATCATCAGCGTAAAGGATGGACTCAACCATCTTTTTGGCATGGTCCTCAAATGCATCAAATCTTTCATCATTTCGAAGCGACTCTATGTATTCATAGAGGGCATCATAATGCTGCTTAACCGCTCCGACATCTATTCCAGGTTGTTGGAGACATCTGTTTACTTGATCAATGTTGCCAAGTAGATCAGACCAGACAGTGCATATGATTGCTGTTTCGGTCAGTTCCATCTTCTCAGCCAATGCTTTGGCTTCCAGTCTCACTGACGGCGCGTCTTCCGGGTGCTCGGCTATCTTCATTAGCGCCTTCTTTCTGTCCTTGTACCTTTCGGAAAACGCTTTACAAGCATCCGCGACAGCTGACCACCTCATATCAGACAAACATTTGAGTTTGATGGCACGTTCATCGAGTGACTTATTTAAAATGGTCCATCTTTGGGGAGATGCTGACATAAAGTTATACACGGCTTGAATAAGTCCAAAGTATTTGACGGCTTCCAAGCAACTCTCTGCGGCAGCGACTCCTACCGGATTCAAACTGTGTGCAGCACATGGTACCCACTGAGCCAATGGATTAATTTTACAGACTCTTGCTTGTTCGTCTGAATAGACACCGGACATGTTGCTTGCATTGTCGTATGACTGCCTCGACAATCCATGAGATCAATCCCATTGGCTTCCAGTACCTCTTCCAATTTTCCAAACAGATATTCACCATCGTGATGCTCAATGACGACGTACTGTAGAAACCTTTAAACGGCGCTACCATCTTGCATCACATATCGAAATATTACCGTCAACTGATCGATATGCGAAACGTCTGGCGTCGAATCGACGGAAACACCATAATATTTAGCATCTTTTATTTCTCGCACGATGGTAGATTTCACTTTTTCGGCCAGTCGTAGGATAAACTCGTTGCATATTGTTGATGACAGGTACGATACACTTCCCTGTCCCTTGTTCCCATACACTTCAAGATGCTGGGCGAGAAATGGATCGAATTTTGAGACTAGTTAAAGACAACCAAGATAGTTTCCATTGTTAGCACAACCCAGCTGCTCAGTCGTGCCCCGGAAAGGAAGCCCTCTTTCGGCGAGGAACGATATTACAGCGACAATTCGCTTCAGGACATTGGTCCAGTAAGCTTCCTCGTGGAGGTACCGCTGTTCAAATGATGTGTGAATCCTGTCTGTCACCTTCATTTCGAGGTACTTTTTGATTGCGAGAATATGGGCAGTACCACGCTCGTGCGACGCTGGACGTGCAGAGGCATTCTTCCAATCATTGAATCCGATTCGAAAATTACTGTGATGACTTTCGTGATCATCGCCGTCGGGACATAGGAGTTTGCACACGTAGCAGTATAGTTTACCGTTTGATGGAGAAAACAGCATCCAGTCCCTGTTCACTATTTCCCCGTTTGTGAGTTTCCGCTGAAAGTGTTCGCGCCGAAAATACCGTGTTTTATCTGGATACACTTGGGCCATCTACGAAAAATCTGCGTTCCGATCTTGGCAGAGAGGATTCTGGATGAAATTATCCACGAGTTCTGTGGAAAGAGTCCATTCAGCAGGATAAGGATTGAAACTACGAGCCGCAGCACTGGCTGCAGTTATTCCAATGCTTCTCTTGTTGCTTGATGCGATGGGATTGGTATCATCAGCTTTCGAAATGTGATGCAGTGAAAGATTAGTTGATCCCTCGACATTGACATCAGAAGACTCTGCATGCGCACATTCCGTTTGCTCATCTCGACTCTCGTGTGGTGAAAAAAGTTTCAAGATGGATCCAGACAGTCTTTTTGTTTCTGTTTCACGCCTATTCTTTTTGTCGCGTTTGCAAGTACCACTTTTGTGGTGCCGAATATATCCGTCGGCCATCGTCAAGAATAAAAAACGACAAATAAGAGCAAAACGAAGAACTGCAAGCATCAGGATGCTCGATAATTCACAAGAAAGTAAGAGGGTGCCAGTATGTTCATATTCAGCATGAACATTACTCCACCCATCAACCAGACGGTAGCGGCGACGCTTGTGATTGGCTGATTGTGATGTGATCACATGGTTCCCACGCTCGCTGTCGATGATCACTGTCTGGCAGCGTGCCAGCCGCCTTCGCTCACGGTGTGTACAGCCTTCCTGCACATGTCGAGTCAAATAATTAAGACTGAAAAAAAACAAACAAAAAAAACGTCGTCGGAAATTTTCGTAGGCCAAATATTTTTTGTAGGCCAAGGCCCGGGCCTCAAGGGCCTACTGGTTAATCCAGCCCTGCCACCAGACCAGTGAACTTGTTAGGTCGAGACTTGCTGTGTAAGTTTGGATGCACGATAGCATGTGCAAAGAAAGGGGTTTTTGTTGACATACTCCCAAAGAAAGCACAATTTGCAATGATGGTTTGAATGGCACCATAACCAGTTGTTTACTGGTGGAGTTTGCTGAAACCACCGATTCGTGATGTTCTCATGTGCTGAGATGCGATCTTAACAGAGAGCCAAAGCATACGAAATTGTTCAGAAAATGAACAGGTAATGACACAAACTTATGATGATCCCCCACATTGTATAATTTACTGTGATCTAACCGGAGATGATGTGTAATTTGCGAAGAGGATCGCTCCACATTTGGGAAAGTGATAAGTTGTCCATCTTCCGCTTAATGATTGGAAAAGAAGGCATTGCAGTGGAAGTTAAACTGATGGAAGAACAAAGACGATTGTCAAGGTATCCATCAGATGTAATCTCACATTTAACAATAACCACAGTGGTGGGATATCACCTCAAGGATTTAGGCTTCATGGTTTATCGCCTGCAGGGTGTAGCGGTGGATTGCTCTGCAATATTGCTTCATTGGCAAGTGCTTATATTGGTAAATAACGAAGGGTGGATTTGTGATTTAAAGGAACAGGTTCCACAAGGGATGGTGGAGGAAATTGATCTCCCTTTCAAACGTGAAATGCTGACGAGAACGGAAAGTGAGATGAAGGATTCAGACAGTCTTCTGGAAAAGGTTCAGCAAGAATTGTGGACCCAGCATGATAATGGTGTGGGTCACATCATCGGGGCAGCACCCTTCATGGTCAAACTGAAACCTGGAGTGCGTTGACCAAATGGACGCCAAAATCCCCTCCAAAAGGAGGCGGAGGCCAGAATAGCACCGGTAATTAAATTAGTGAAAGAACAAGGGATAGTTGTGGAAACTTCGAGTCTGTGCAACACACCAATCTTGCCGGTTAAAAAGCCACAAAAGGACAGGTTGAGATTTGTTCAGGACCTGCGCGAGGTAAATTAGGTGATTCAAAGTGTTCACACAGTGGTACCGAGTGCAGTGGTGTTGATTTCATCTATCACCGCAAACTCCACCCACTTCACTGTAATTGATTTGTGTTCCACATTTTTCTCGGTCCCTATTGCAAAGAAATTGCAATTTCTGTTCGCTTTTTACGTCATTTCTGTTCGCCCTCTTCTTCACTGCTCCTCGTTGCCTTTGCCCATCATTGGATCTTCACTCGCGGTTGGTGTGCGACTGAGACGTACTTATTCCGGAGGACCAGTGCGTAGCGCACGTTG
This sequence comes from Eptatretus burgeri, assembly GCF_056783735.1. NCBI lineage: Eukaryota > Metazoa > Chordata > Myxini > Myxiniformes > Myxinidae > Eptatretus > Eptatretus burgeri. The sequence continues at coordinate 32,462,159 of NC_140966.1, read as the reverse complement.
CCACGAGCCCCGGCAATGTGACTAAGCCGGAGATAACGTGCCAGCTCTCGAGGTGGGATCGCTCAAGTGGAGCGTCCCATGGAGGTACACGCTTCACTCACAGACCTCTTCAAGATGAGGTGAGGGATCTGTGGCCTCAGGCATCTTCTCCTCTCTCTTTCCACCGCTCTATCTCATCTCCTTTGGATGTGCAAAAGAGCATCCAAGGAAAGAAGGGGCGTTCTTGGGAAAAATTCCAGGGGCATAAAAATCCCTTTTATGTGTGTGTGCCATGTGTCAAACTATAGAAAAGAAGGGACATTGCATAGTTTGCAGAAATGCCAGACGATAAAAAATAAGGACCATTCAAAAATATCATGTGCATGCTGAACTCCCCTTGTGGTCTCCCTGGAATTTTTCCCAAGAAGCAAAATTTTGGGAGGGGTGCGTGGTGTTTCAAGGGGCTTAGAAAATATCATAATTTTGGATGGGGAACGACCTGAGATGGAGGTGACCACCTGTCTTGAACACCTGGAGGGAACAATGAGTTTCAAGAGAGTATGGAAGGTGGTTCCACAAGTGGGGAAAAAGAGGAAGAGATGAGTGGAGGTGAGCAGTGATTCTGGGTTGAGGCAGTTTCAACAGGAGGGGGTTGCTGGTGAACACCGTGCATCCTGCTAATACCTGGGCATGACAAAGCACAGCGAGGGCATTGGGAGCAAGTCCAGAAATTAGGTGGAAGAAGACATATAGACCACAGACCTGTCAGCAATGGTGAAGTGAAAGGCCCATTGACTCAGCTTCATCATGAGAGATTCCAATAATCTTGAACGCCTTTGTTTCTGCAGCGTCAAGCTGAGCATGGTGCTGAGCTGAGCAGGGTAGCCAGCCCAGAGGGGAGAGAAGTAATCCATCAAGCTGCGGATGAAAGGCTTGTTGGTGGATAGGAGCTCAGGTGTGCCAAGGAAGGATTTTGCACGATGGAGGATGCCCACTCATTGTCTGGCGTTGGAGGCCAATTTTGAAATGTGGCTTGCCCAAGAGAGATCATGGCTGAGAGTGAGACTGAGACACAAGAGTTTTAAGTGACTGAACCATTTGAAGAGGATTGTTGAGAAAGTAGATGGAATGGATTGTGTTGTGGTCCTTTCAGAGAGAGAGAGAGAGGGGGGGAGAGAGAGAGAGAGAGAGAGAGAGAGAGAGAGAGAGAGAGAGAGAGAGAGAGAGAGAGAGAGAGAGAGAGAGAGAGAGAGAGAGAGAGAGAGAGAGAGATTTCTCAGGATTTAAAGACATGTTCAATGTGTTTGAGCAGTTTATGATTTTGTCAAGGTCTGAGGAGAGGGAAGAGGCTGCTGCCTGTCTGTCAGAGACATGAGGGATCTCATGGCAGAGAGTGGTCTTCAGCAAAGAGAGAGAGGGTGTTTTCCAGAGTCAGTGAGATCATTGATGAGGATTCGTAATAATATGAGGCCCTGAACACGGCCTTGTGGTACTCTGGCCTTGACAGGGAGAGGAGATGAAAGGGTTCCTTTGAGAGCCACATGTTGGCGATGAGAAAGGAGGAGGTCAGCAATCCAACAGTGGAGTTGGCCTTGGATTACAAAGGCAGAGAGTTTGGAGAGCAGGGCAGGATGCCAGACTAAAATTTGAGCTCGAGATATGCTCGGTGAGATGGCCCAAATCTCATGTCTGTCATTGAGGGCCTCCATCCATTGTTGGGAGAGTAGAAGCTGCATGTCTGAGGTGCAGTGAGTGATTTGGTCTGAATCTGACTTGATGATCTGAGATGAGGCTGTTGGAGAAAAGGAACTATTTTATGTCAACTGTGATGATGGATTTCATGACCTTGCTGATGATTGGAAGTAAGTTAATTGGTATGTCAACAAGGGGATCCGTTTTTATACCTTTTTATGTAATTCTGTGACGGCTGATTTCCAAGCAGAGAGAGGATGATCTACGGTAAATAACAGGGTGAAAAGGGCAGAAAGAGATCATGCAAGAGCAGCAGAGCAGGTTTGTCGGACACATGAGCTGATGCTGAACGGTCCAGTCACAGAGTCAGAGTGTAAGGTTGCCAGAAACTTTTACAACTTTTCAGATGCCAAAAACTCAGAACTTAGGAGGAGCTGCGTACGACTGGGAAAGATGGGTACACACAGAGAGTGATGAGGGACACAAGATTTTGAAGCAAACACAGAATTGGGGCATTCAGCCTTCTCACGAGCAGTCGGCTATGTTGCCATTTGAAGTGAAAGAAGGAATGGAAGGGGAGCATCCACCTGAGACAGACGTGACAAGGTGCCACCAGGTTTTAGAGGAAGGAGTTGAGTTTGAAAGTTAATTCAGGAGATTGGACAGATGTTGTTTTCTGGCTCTCCTGAGGGTAAACACACACTTGTTGCGACTTTGTGGAATGATCTGAGGTTGCCTACCGTTGGATTTGCCTTCCAGGAGGAGAATGCAAGTTGTTTTAAAGCAACAGCCTCACCCCATTATTCAGAGTACCAAGAGCAGGAGGATAGATAAGATAACTGAAGAAGAGATCATAATAATCTGTGCATAAGAGAGAGCAGGTTTCTGTGGATGAATTCCCAGGTTGAGTTAATATCAGGGGCGGTCGATAAAGGAGACCAGTCCTGAAGTGTGAAGGCTGCTTGCAGTTCCTGCCAGACTTATTGAATGAACTGACAGACTTGCCGGCACCGAGGTTGTTCTCTGAGAATGGCGGGAGAGATGTGACCTTCACCAGCACATCATCAGAAAAGCCAACTGGGGCAGAGGATGAGTGTTATACAATGGCGGGGAAGTTGGTCATCAACAAATCCAGGAGGAAAGACTTTCCATTTGGAGAAATCCGGATGGCAAAGTTCAGAGATTGAATCAGACCGATGGAGTCATAAAAGTCCTTTGCAGAAGTGCCATGACTCGTGAGAAAGGTAACAACACAGACAATTCACTTGATGACAATTGAAGTTCCCCAAATGAGGAAGAGAGAGTTGGGATGAATGAATAAAAGTTTGTCCATGTCATCTCAGAGAGAAATGCAGATGAAGTTATCACTGTTGGAAGAATGGTGCAACACAAAAACCTGAAGTGAGAACGGAGGGAAAGTCATAACCAGAGGAATCCTTGCGCTTAGGAAAGAGTTTGGCTCGATGAAACTGAAGGAATCAATCGGCAGGGAGAGCCATTAAGGAGTCATTGATGTCCTGTGGAAGGAAGGATTCAGTTACGCAGATGATGGCCGGTTTATCCGAAGTGGTCTAGATTGAGACATCTGGCAGGTTGGAACATTGGCCTTGTGGATGTTTGAGGTCTACACGATTTGAGACGGGTGTGGGGATCCCCTGACGGGCAGGGGTGAAATTGGGTGGGGTAGAAGTAGGGGAGGGGAGGGATAAGTTTTGAAGGGGCAGAACAAGGTTGAAGTCGAGAGGAGGCAGGACGAGGGAGGAGCAGAAGAGGGGGATGGTTCAGACTTGGAGGGGTTTAACACCATGAATGGACGTGAAGGGTAAATGTTTGGCGTGTTCACATGGCCTTTGTAAGATTGATGCTTCAGGAAATGGAAACTGGAAAACCTGAAGTGATAGTCCAAAAGGGTCTTGAGGGTTCTAAAGGGTATTAATGGTTCCAAGGGGTCTTCAAGGTTCCAAAGAGTCTCAAGCGTTTTCGGGAATCTTGAGGTACTGTACATCGAGGTCGAAGGAGAAATATTGTCATGGTTCCCATTGTACATAATTAATGGACGAAGTCACCTTCAATCGTCGGAGACGGACTCACATTTAATAACATACGTATAAATAGACACACTCACGTTCTCACCAAATATCATTAACAGACAGAGCATGAACATTGCAGTTGTACGTAATTTACGGATAAACTTTCCAATAGTACATAATTAATAAACAATCGGCGTTCTGCACAGACAAAACAAGCAAAGACAAAATGACCCAAATACAACATCCAGTCCTCTGGATTGGGTAAAAAAAAAACGGCTGGACCAATCTCCATCATCTTTTACATCCGTGCTGGAGGTACCAAAGGTCAGGTCACGGGCACAAAACACTCCTTTCCCACAAAACACTCCTTTCCCACACCCGCAAGGCAATTCCCTGTTTGTTCAAGTGTTCGAATGTCTGATAACCAATAAGATGGCTCAAAACAAGGAAATAAGGCCATTTGGTCCATCATAACCGTGGTGCACTCTCGGGTGAAATTTTGCTGCAACTTTAAACATAAATCTTCTTGATGAGTTTAGAATTTCATTAACCCGTTCTCCATCCAATCGAGTGACCCATCTTGTCTCTAACTACAGTATGTATACATATATATATATATATATATATATATATATATATATATATGTTGTGGAAGGTTGTTGTGGAAGATAACATATTTAACCTCCGCCATCTTCGAAGATGGATGGAGGTTACTGTTTTCACCCCTTTCTGTTTGTTTTAATCGATGTGGTTGAAGTGGTATTCCGTGTATCACTTCCCTCAGATCAGATATCTCCAGACACTTCCCATGTTCACTTCTTCCAGATCAAGACAAACTTATAACCTTAAACTTTCTCTTCATATTATTATTTTTCCACCACCCATCCCTTGTTTTGGTGTTTTGGGTCTGCAATGGGAACAGTTGTGGCACAAGTCTTTCACGAATTGGTTGACCAATCCTTTTGGTGACCGGCAGGAATTTGTAATTTGTTCAGGGTGCCGGAGATAACTCGCCAACTCTTGACACGAGACATGATGGGATCTTTAACATCCACCAAGACCCCCAGTGCTGGGAGATGGTTCTCCACCTTCACGTCCTTTGGTGGGATGGCGCACACATCAATGACTCATCCTTCATGTAAAAAACCAGGGATCAGGAAAACAGGGTCGTCAACACAAGGGGGAACAACCCCGAATCTATAATATCGAAATTATTAAACAGTAAATGATGTTGAGGGGAGCGGGAGTTTCTCCATGAAGTAACTTCATGTACAAATGAGTCCGTTCGTACATGTGGTTTCGTCCTTGGTATGAAAATCACCACAGAGATTATTATCGTTAATAAATAAATAACTCCGTTTGAGAAAGCACGAACGACGTGATGACGTGATGACGTATTTCCGCTGACGGGACGGATCACCACACGGAGACGGAGGAAAAACACTCGACGACATGACGAGATAAAATTAACTGAATGTTGTGAAAAGTCCGTGTGAGGTACCTCAGTTGCGTTTTCTTCTTCACGATCCGCATCTTGAGAGATAAATAAATTCTTTCGATGAATGTTCAATGAAATATTCGGGAGCCGACTTGACACACGTCGATCACCGCGACAGATCCACATCGAACTGATTGTTCGGGACAATACCCTGACTTTTGTGACGTACCGTTCCACTGTTACCATGGGATACATTGCGTGACGTCAGTGTTGGGAGTTGTGGTCGTCGTGGTAGTAATAGTAGTAGTCGTAGTAGTAGTAGTAGTAGTTGTAAATGTACAGGTGGGGTCGAACCCTCGTCTGGTTCAGTTCATGGTGACAGAGGTTTATCACATTGACTCATGGTGGAGAGTTTTAAACCAACGCCACCACTGTCTCTGGATGCTTCGAACCTCAGCAATGTTTGGCGCCGATGGAGACAGCTGTTTGAACTGTTTTTGGAGGCGTCAGGACAAACCAAAGGACAGAGTCGATCCTGGAGAGCAAGAAAGTCGCCATCTTGTTTCATTGAGCCGGCCAGGCCGCGGTTGACGTGAACAACACATTCACATTCAGGGAACCCACGGACAGGAAGATAGTCGACTCGGTTTGTGAGAAATTTGAGGAATATTGTAATCCACAAATGAATGTAGTTTATGAAAGGAACCGTTTGTGGGAAAACGACGGCAAGAGGGGCGACCCTTTGACCAGGATGACACCGAGTTGAGGATGGAGACCATGTTGTACAGCTTTGCAGAAACGGAGAACATGGTTCAAGAACATATAAATTTCACCATGTCGGATTTTCGCCTGAAGGAGCATTTACTCCGTGAAAATGATCTTGACCTTCCCAAAGTGGTGCACATATGCAGAGCAGCAGAGGCCAGTCGCGCCCAGTTGAAGACCATGACAAAAACACCATTCTAAGTAAATGAGATAAAGTTTATAACATCAGGGACATCAGGGAGAGACATGAGGAGAAGGCAGAGAAGGAAGTAAAGGTTGAGGAAGAAGTGTTTCAGATGGTATTGTGAGATAACGAAAGTCATGACGTCCCCCCCCCACCCCTCTGCAACCCCCTCTCCACCATCCTCAGGGACCTGTAATTTCCAATGAAGAAGAGGAGTCTGATTCGGAAGAGGATGAGGGTCAACGGCAACCATTACTGGAAAGGGAAAGGCGACCCCCAAGGCCCCGGAAACGGACGAATTGGAGACCCCAGAATAGATGACAAAATAGGGGACAGGAAAGCAGATGCAAGAGGGGCAACCCCCCATCAGATGCTTGTTTTGCGTGTGGAAAGAGGGGACACTGGAAATAAAATTGTCCCAAACGAAGACAGGGACCAGGTCCCCCGCCTGCAAACTCACGAAGGTATTGACAGGATGGGAGTGGACCCTCGAGGGAAGGAGCAAGGCTGACATTGAGTCCGACAGAGGAGCCGACCTCTACTCTGAACGCCTCAGGCAAGGAGCTTTCTTTTTTAGTCGATGGGGCCACTCGCTCCACAATTGCAGTCAAAGAACTGCCACAGTTTGAGAAATTTGGTAGTGAGTTGAGGGGGTGAGGTTCAAACATGGGATACAACAGTAAAATTGCCAGTAAGATGTGGGCGATTGCAGGAGAAACATGCATTCCTTCTCACCACCACCACCAGGGCCGGACTAAGGTCTTCGTAGGCCAAGGTCCTTGAGATTTCGTAGGCCAGATTCAAGAGTGACCAAAACGACGATTTTGAACATGAAATTTAATCGGAACAGACTGCGGTAAATGGCGATATGTCCGACTTTCAAATACACAAGTGCCTGAAAAATCCAATTCAGCTTCAAAATTGAGAAACAAACGATACAGAAAACAAATTTGGAGGAATGTATGTATATTCAATTTCCACCCTGCTGAAACACCTTGTTTCGTGCCTTTTGGTTGGCAAACGACGCGATCACTTCGGAGAAATCAATTTGCTTCATCAGCTCAGATTCAGCACAGAGCAGAGTGAGCGTGGACACGCGCACCTGCCCCACGGTCGACCGAAGACAATTTTTCACGCCCTTTAGTGTGCTGAAGGACTGTTCACCCTCACAGCTCGTAGCAAACATCGAACAATATATTCGGAGGGCAACAAAAATATTGGGGAATGTCTGTGTCAAATTGTTGTGAATAATGTACTTGAGCATGTTCGATGCATCGATGAACTTGTAGTATTTCGAGCAAAGTTTTATTTCCTGAACTATGTGCATTTCAACGTTAGCAGGGTACGCTGAAACCAGTTTCTCCGCTCTGCGAGAGAGTGTATCATGGTCGAGGCTGTTGGCCGTGGGGATGAATCCAAACAGATACGTGCTTTTCGATAGCTCTCTCTTCTCCTATGGATTTCTGTCAGAAGGAGATTGAGTATGGAGAAGTACGTCTCAACTCTGAACTTCTCCCTGCCAGATTTTGGGGTTTCTTCTTCCTCGTCATTTTCATCGAAGGCCTTCTTTCGCCTCTTGACCCGATGATTATCATCAGCGTAAAGGATGGACTCAACCATCTTTTTGGCATGGTCCTCAAATGCATCAAATCTTTCATCATTTCGAAGCGACTCTATGTATTCATAGAGGGCATCATAATGCTGCTTAACCGCTCCGACATCTATTCCAGGTTGTTGGAGACATCTGTTTACTTGATCAATGTTGCCAAGTAGATCAGACCAGACAGTGCATATGATTGCTGTTTCGGTCAGTTCCATCTTCTCAGCCAATGCTTTGGCTTCCAGTCTCACTGACGGCGCGTCTTCCGGGTGCTCGGCTATCTTCATTAGCGCCTTCTTTCTGTCCTTGTACCTTTCGGAAAACGCTTTACAAGCATCCGCGACAGCTGACCACCTCATATCAGACAAACATTTGAGTTTGATGGCACGTTCATCGAGTGACTTATTTAAAATGGTCCATCTTTGGGGAGATGCTGACATAAAGTTATACACGGCTTGAATAAGTCCAAAGTATTTGACGGCTTCCAAGCAACTCTCTGCGGCAGCGACTCCTACCGGATTCAAACTGTGCGCAGCACATGGTACCCACTGAGCCAATGGATTAATTTTACAGACTCTTGCTTGTTCGTCTGAATAGACACCGGACATGTTGCTTGCATTGTCGTATGACTGCCTCGACAATCCATGAGATCAATCCCATTGGCTTCCAGTACCTCTTCCAATTTTCCAAACAGATATTCACCATCGTGATGCTCAATGACGACGTACTGTAGAAACCTTTAAACGGCGCTACCATCTTGCATCACATATCGAAATATTACCGTCAACTGATCGATATGCGAAACGTCTGGCGTCGAATCGACGGAAACACCATAATATTTAGCATCTTTTATTTCTCGCACGATGGTAGATTTCACTTTTTCGGCCAGTCGTAGGATAAACTCGTTGCATATTGTTGATGACAGGTACGATACACTTCCCTGTCCCTTGTTCCCATACACTTCAAGATGCTGGGCGAGAAATGGATCGAATTTTGAGACTAGTTAAAGACAACCAAGATAGTTTCCATTGTTAGCACAACCCAGCTGCTCAGTCGTGCCCCGGAAAGGAAGCCCTCTTTCGGCGAGGAACGATATTACAGCGACAATTCGCTTCAGGACATTGGTCCAGTAAGCTTCCTCGTGGAGGTACCGCTGTTCAAATGATGTGTGAATCCTGTCTGTCACCTTCATTTCGAGGTACTTTTTGATTGCGAGAATATGGGCAGTACCACGCTCGTGCGACGCTGGACGTGCAGAGGCATTCTTCCAATCATTGAATCCGATTCGAAAATTACTGTGATGACTTTCGTGATCATCGCCGTCGGGACATAGGAGTTTGCACACGTAGCAGTATAGTTTACCGTTTGATGGAGAAAACAGCATCCAGTCCCTGTTCACTATTTCCCCGTTTGTGAGTTTCCGCTGAAAGTGTTCGCGCCGAAAATACCGTGTTTTATCTGGATACACTTGGGCCATCTACGAAAAATCTGCGTTCCGATCTTGGCAGAGAGGATTCTGGATGAAATTATCCACGAGTTCTGTGGAAAGAGTCCATTCAGCAGGATCAGGATTGAAACTACGAGCCGCAGCACTGGCTGCAGTTATTCCAATGCTTCTCTTGTTGCTTGATGCGATGGGATTGGTATCATCAGCTTTCGAAATGTGATGCAGTGAAAGATTACTTGATCCCTCGACATTGACATCAGAAGACTCTGCATGCGCACATTCCGTTTGCTCATCTCGACTCTCGTGAGGTGAAAAAAGTTTCAAGATGGATCCAGACAGTCTTTTTGTTTCTGTTTCACGCCTATTCTTTTTGTCGCGTTTGCAAGTACCACTTTTGTGGTGCCGAATATATCCGTCGGCCATCGTCAAGAATAAAAAACGACAAATAAGAGCAAAACGAAGAACTGCAAGCATCAGGATGCTCGATAATTCACAAGAAAGTAAGAGGGTGTCAGTATGTTCATATTCAGCATGAACATTACTCCACCCATCAACCAGACGGTAGCGGCGACGCTTGTGATTGGCTGATTGTGATGTGATCACATGGTTCCCACGCTCGCTGTCGATGATCACTGTCTGGCAGCGTGCCAGCCGCCTTCGCTCACGGTGTGTACAGCCTTCCTGCACATGTCGAGTCAAATAATTAAGACTGAAAAAAAACAAACAAAAAAACGTCGTCGGAAATTTTCGTAGGCCAAATATTTTTTGTAGGCCAAGGCCCGGGCCTCAAGGGCCTACTGGTTAATCCAGCCCTGCCACCAGACCAGTGAACTTGTTAGGTCGAGACTTGCTGTGTAAGTTTGGATGCACGATAGCATGTGCAAAGAAAGGGGTTTTTGTTGACATACTCCCAAAGAAAGCACAATTTGCAATGATGGTTTGAATGGCACCATAACCAGTTGTTTACTGGTGGAGTTTGCTGAAACCACCGATTCGTGATGTTCTCATGTGCTGAGATGCGATCTTAACAGAGAGCCAAAGCATACGAAATTGTTCAGAAAATGAACAGGTAATGACACAAACTTATGACGATCCCCCACATTGTATAATTTACTGTGATCTAACCGGAGATGATGTGTAATTTGCGAAGAGGATCGCTCCACATTTGGGAAAGTGATAAGTTGTCCATCTTCCGCTTAATGATTGGAAAAGAAGGCATTGCAGTGGAAGTTAAACTCATGGAAGAACAAAGACGATTGTCAAGGTATCCATCAGATGTAATCTCACATTTAACAATAACCACAGTGGTGGGATATCACCTCAAGGATTTAGGCTTCATGGTTTATCGCCTGCAGGGTGTAGCGGTGGATTGCTCTGCAATATTGCTTCATTGGCAAGTGCTTATATTGGTAAATAACGAAGGGTGGATTTGTGATTTAAAGGAACAGGTTCCACAAGGGATGGTGGAGGAAATTGATCTCCCTTTCAAACGTGAAATGCTGACGAGAACGGAAAGTGAGATGAAGGATTCAGACAGTCTTCTGGAAAAGGTTCAGCAAGAATTGTGGACCCAGCATGATAATGGTGTGGGTCACATCATCGGGGCAGCACCCTTCATGGTCAAACTGAAACCTGGAGTGCGTTGACCAAATGGACGCCAAAATCCCCTCCAAAAGGAGGCAGAGGCCAGAATAGCACCGGTAATTAAATCAGTGAAAGAACAAGGGATAGTTGTGGAAACTTCGAGTCTGTGCAACACACCAATCTTGCCGGTTAAAAAGCCACAAAAGGACAGGTTGAGATTTGTTCAGGACCTGCGCGAGGTAAATTAGGTGATTCAAAGTGTTCACACAGTGGTACCGAGTGCAGTGGTGTTGATTTCATCTATCACCGCAAACTCCACCCACTTCACTGTAATTGATTTGTGTTCCACATTTTTCTCGGTCCCTATTGCAAAGAAATTGCAATTTCTGTTCGCTTTTTACGTCATTTCTGTTCGCCCTCTTCTTCACTGCTCCTCGTTGCCTTTGCCCATCATTGGATCTTCACTCGCGGTTGGTGTGCGACTGAGACGTACTTATTCCGGAGGACCAGTGCGTAGCGCACGTTGCCACGAGCCCCGGCAATGTGACTAAGCCGGAGATAACGTGCCAGCTCTCGAGGTGGGATCGCTCAAGTGGAGCGTCCCATGGAGGTACACGCTTCACTCACAGACCTCTTCAAGATGAGGTGAGGGATCTGTGGCCTCAGGCATCTTCTCCTCTCTCTTTCCACCGCTCTATCTCATCTCCTTTGGATGTGCAAAAGAGCATCCAAGGAAAGAAGGGGCGTTCTTGGGAAAAATTCCAGGGGCATAAAAATCCCTTTTATGTGTGTGTGCCATGTGTCAAACTATAGAAAAGAAGGGACATTGCATAGTTTGCAGAAATGCCAGACGATAAAAAATAAGGACCATTCAAAAATATCATGTGCATGCTGAACTCCCCTTGTGGTCTCCCTGGAATTTTTCCCAAGAAGCAAAATTTTGGGAGGGGTGCGTGGTGTTTCAAGGGGCTTAGAAAATATCATAATTTTGGATGGGGAACGACCTGAGATGGAGGTGACCACCTGTCTTGAACACCTGGAGGGAACAATGAGTTTCAAGAGAGTATGGAAGGTGGTTCCACAAGTGGGGAAAAAGAGGAAGAGATGAGTGGAGGTGAGCAGTGATTCTGGGTTGAGGCAGTTTCAACAGGAGGGGGTTGCTGGTGAACACCGTGCATCCTGCTAACACCTGGGCATGACAAAGCACAGCGAGGGCATTGGGAGCAAGTCCAGAAATTAGGTGGAAGAAGACATATAGACCACAGACCTGTCAGCAATGGTGAAGTGAAAGGCCCATTGACTCAGCTTCATCATGAGAGATTCCAATCATCTTGAACGCCTTTGTTTCTGCAGCGTCAAGCTGAGCATGGTGCTTAGCTGAGCAGGGTAGCCAGCCCAGAGGGGAGAGAAGTATTCCATCAAGCTGCGGATGAAAGGCTTGTTGGTGGATAGGAGCTCAGGTGTGCCAAGGAAGGATTTTGCACGATGGAGGATGCCCACTCATTGTCTGGCGTTGGAGGCCAATTTTGAAATGTGGCTTGCCCAAGAGAGATCATGGCTGAGAGTGAGACTGAGACACAAGAGTTTTAAGTGACTGAACCATTTGAAGAGGATTGTTGAGAAAGTAGATGGAATGGATTGTGTTGTGGTCCTTTCAGAGAGAGAGAGAGAGAGGAGGGGAGACAGAGAGAGAGAGAGAGAGAGAGAGAGAGAGAGAGAGAGAGAGAGAGAGAGAGAGAGAGAGAGAGAGAGAGAGAGAGAGAGAGAGAGAGAGAGATTTCTCAGGATTTAAAGACATGTTCAATGTGTTTGAGCAGTTTATGATTTTGTCAAGGTCTGAGGAGAGGGAAGAGGCTGCTGCCTGTCTGTCAGAGACATGAGGGATCTCATGGCAGAGAGTGGTCTTCAGCAAAGAGAGAGAGGGTGTTTTCCAGAGTCAGTGAGATCATTGATGAGGATTAGTAATAATATGAGGCCCTGAACACGGCCTTGTGGTACTCTGGCCTTGACAGGGAGAGGAGATGAAAGGGTTCCTTTGAGAGCCACATGTTGGCGATGAGAAAGGAGGAGGTCAGCAATCCAACAGTGGAGTTGGCCTTGGATTACAAAGGCAGAGAGTTTGGAGAGCAGGGCAGGATGCCAGACTAAAATTTGAGCTCGAGATATGCTCGGTGAGATGGCCCAAATCTCATGTCTGTCATTGAGGGCCTCCATCCATTGTTGGGAGAGTAGAAGCTGCATGTCTGAGGTGCAGTGAGTGATTTGGTCTGAATCTGACTTGATGATCTGAGATGAGGCTGTTGGAGAAAAGGAACTATTTTATGTCAACTGTGATGATGGATTTCATGACCTTGCTGATGATTGGAAGTAAGTTAATTGGTATGTCAACAAGGGGATCCGTTTTTATACCTTTTTATGTAATTCTGTGACGGCTGATTTCCAAGCAGAGAGAGGATGATCTACGGTAAATAACAGGGTGAAAAGGGCAGAAAGAGATCATGCAAGAGCAGCAGAGCAGGTTTGTCGGACACATGAGCTGATGCTGAACGGTCCAGTCACAGAGTCAGAGTGTAAGGTTGCCAGAAACTTTTACAACTTTTCAGATGCCAAAAACTCAGAACTTAGGAGGAGCTGCGTACGACTGGGAAAGATGGGTACACACAGAGAGTGATGAGGGACACAAGATTTTGAAGCAAACACAGAATTGGGGCATTCAGCCTTCTCACGAGCAGTCGGCTATGTTGCCATTTGAAGTGAAAGAAGGAATGGAAGGGGAGCATCCACCTGAGACAGACGTGACAAGGTGCCACCAGGTTTTAGAGGAAGGAGTTGAGTTTGAAAGTTAATTCAGGAGATTGGACAGATGTTGTTTTCTGGCTCTCCTGAGGGTAAACACACACTTGTTGCGACTTTGTGGAATGATCTGAGGTTGCCTACCGTTGGATTTGCCTTCCAGGAGGAGAATGAAAGTTGTTTTAAAGCAACAGCCTCACCCCATTATTCAGAGTACCAAGAGCAGGAGGATAGATAAGATAACTGAAGAAGAGATCATAATAATCTGTGCATAAGAGAGAGCAGGTTTCTGTGGATGAATTCCCAGGTTGAGTTAATATCAGGGGCGGTCGATAAAGGAGACCAGTCCTGAAGTGTGATGGCTGCTTGCAGTTCCTGCCAGACTTATTGAATGAACTGACAGACTTGCCGGCACCGAGGTTGTTCTCTGAGAATGGCGGGAGAGATGTGACCTTCACCAGCACATCATCAGAAAAGCCAACTGGGGCAGAGGATGAGTGTTATACAATGGCGGGGAAGTTGGTCATCAACAAATCCAGGAGGAAAGACTTTCCATTTGGAGAAATCCGGATGGGAAAGTTCAGAGATTGAATCAGACCGATGGAGTCATAAAAGTCCTTTGCAGAAGTGCCATGACTCGTGAGAAAGGTAACAACACAGACAATTCACTTGATGACAATTGAAGTTCCCCAAATGAGGAAGAGAGAGTTGGGATGAATGAATAAAAGTTTGTCCATGTCATCTCAGAGAGAAATGCAGATGAAGTTATCACTGTTGGAAGAATGGTGCAACACAAAAACCTGAAGTGAGAACGGAGGGAAAGTCATAACCAGAGGAATCCTTGCGCTTAGGAAAGAGTTTGGCTCGATGAAACTGAAGGAATCAATCGGCAGGGAGAGCCATTAAGGAGTCATTGATGTCCTGTGGAAGGAAGGATTCAGTTACGCAGATGATGGCCGGTTTATCCGAAGTGGTCTAGATTGAGATATCTGGCAGGTTGGAACATTGGCCTTGTGGATGTTTGAGGTCTACACGATTTGAGACGGGTGTGGGGATCCCCTGACGGGCAGGGGTGAAATTGGGTGGGGTAGAAGTAGGGGAGGGGAGGGATAAGTTTTGAAGGGGCAGAACAAGGTTGAAGTCGAGAGGAGGCAGGACGAGGGAGGAGCAGAAGAGGGGGATGGTTCAGACTTGGAGGGGTTTAACACCATGAATGGACGTGAAGGGTAAATGTTTGGCGTGTTCACATGGCCTTTGTAAGATTGATGCTTCAGGAAATGGAAACTGGAAAACCTGAAGTGATAGTCCAAAAGGGTCTTGAGGGTTCTAAAGGGTATTAATTGTCCAAGGGGTCTTCAAGGTTCCAAAGAGTCTCAAGTGTTTTCGGGAATCTTGAGGTACTGTACATCGAGGTCGAAGGAGAAATATTGTCATGGTTCCCATTGTACATAATTAATGGACGAAGTCACCTTCAATCGTCGGAGACGGACTCACATTTAATAACATACGTATAAATAGACACACTCACGTTCTCACCAAATATCATTAACAGACAGAGCATGAACATTGCAGTTGTACGTAATTTACGGATAAACTTTCCAATAGTACATAATTAATAAACAATCGGCGTTCTGCACAGACAAAACAAGCAAAGACAAAATGACCCAAATACAACATCCAGTCCTCTGGATTTGGTAAAAAAAAACGGCTGGACCAATCTCCATCATCTTTTAAATCCGTGCTGGAGGTACCAAAGGTCAGGTCACGGGCACAAAACACTCCTTTCCCACAAAACACTCCTTTCCCACACCCGCAAGGCAATTCCCTGTTTGTTCAAGTGTTCGAATGTCTGATAACCAATAAGATGGCTCAAAACAAGGAAATAAGGCCATTTGGTCCATCATAACCGTGGTGCACTCTCGGGTGAAATTTTGCTGCAACTTTAAACATAAATCTTCTTGATGAGTTTAGAATTTCATTAACCCGTTCTCCATCCAATCGAGTGACCCATCTTGTCTCTAACTACAGTATGTATACATATATATATATATATATATATATATATATATATATATATATATATATATATATATATATATATATATATATATATATATATGTTGTGGAAGGTTGTTGTGGAAGATAACATATTTAACCTCCGCCATCTTCGAAGATGGATGGAGGTTACTGTTTTCACCCCTTTCTGTTTGTTTTAATCGGTGTGGTTGAAGTGGTATTCCGTGTATCACTTCCCTCAGATCAGATCTCTCCAGACACTTCCCATGTTCACTTCTTCCAGATCAAGACAAACTTATAACCTTAAACTTTCTCTTCATATTATTATTTTTCCACCACCCATCCCTTGTTTTGGTGTTTTGGGTCTGCAATGGGAACAGTTGTGGCACAAGTCTTTCACGAATTGGTTGACCAATCCTTTTGGTGACCGGCAGGAATTTGTAATTTGTTCAGGGTGCCGGAGATAAACGGAGTTCAGGGTGCCGGGAAAACAGGCTCTTCAACACAAGGGGGAACAACCCCGAATCTATAATATCGAAATTATTAAACAGTAAATGATGTTGAGGGGAGCTGGAGTTTCTCCATGAAGTAACTTCATGTACAAATGAGTCCGTTCGTACATGTGGTTTCGTCCTTGGTATTAAAATTACCACAGAGATTATTATCGTTAATAAATAAATAACTCCGTTTGAGAAAGCACGAACGACGTGATGACGTATTTCCGCTGACGGGACGGATCACCACACGGAGACGGAGGATAAAACACTCGACGACATGACGAGATAAAATTCACTTAATGTTGTGAAAAGTCCGTGTGAGGTACCTCAGTTGCGTTTTCTTCTTCACGATCCGCATCTTGAGAGATAAATAAATTCTTTCGATGAATGTTCAATGAAATATTCGGGAGCCGACTTGACACACGTCGATCACCGCGACAGATCCACATCGAACTGATTGTTCGAGACAATACCCTGACTTTTGTGACGTACCGTTCCACTGTTACCATGGGATACATTGCGTGACGTCAGTGTTAGGAGTTGTGGTCGTCGTGGTAGTAATAGTAGTAGTCGTAGTAGTGGTATTAGTAGTAGTAGTTGTAGTAGTAGTAGTAGTAGTAGTAGTAAATGTACAGGTGGGGTCGAACCCTCGTCTGGCTCATTTCATGGTGACAGAGGTTTATCACATTGACTCATGGTGGAGAGTTTTAAACCAACGCCACCACTGTCTCTGGATGCTTCGAACCTCAGCAATGTTTGGCGCCGATGGAGACAGCTGTTTGAACTGTTTTTGGAGGCGTCAGGACAAACCAAAGGACAGAGTCGACACTGGAGAGCAAGAAAGTCGCCATCTTGTTTCATTGAGCCGGCCAGGCCGCGGTTGACGTGAACAACACATTCATGTTCAGGGAACCCACGGACAGGAAGATAGTCGACTCGGTTTGTGAGAAATGTGAGGAATATTGTAATCCACAAATGAATGCAGTTTATGAAAGGAACCGTTTGTGGGAAAACCGACGGCAAGAGGGGCGACCCTTTGACCAGGATGACACCGAGTTGAGGATGGAGTCCATGTTGTAGAGTTTTGCAGAAACGGAGAACATGGTTCAAGACCATATAACTTTCACCATGTCGGATTTACGCCTGAAGGAGCGTTTACTCCGTGAAAACGATCTTGACCTTCCCAAAGCGGTGGACATATGCAGAGCAGCAGAGGCCAGTCGCTCCCAGTTTTTTTTTTTTTTTTGTATACCTTGGTTGAGGCTCATATGAGAGCTAACACACAACTCACAGCAAGGAGGCATGAGACCATGACAAAGACACCACTCGAAGTAAATGAGATGCACAGTTTTCGACATCAAGACAAAGTGCTGGGTCGTGCTCATATTCCTCGCAGTGAGCACCGCTCATCTTCGGCTCCGGAAGGGCCACCCACCATCGGAAGGTGTTCTCGATACAGATACCAAAAGAAACGCAGGCACAAATGCCCAGCTAAAGAGAAAAACTGCAATAATTGTGGCCACATGGGCCATTTCAAGAGAATGTGCCATGCACCACCTCAGAGACAAGTACAGAGATATGTCAGAAGTAAATAGACGCCATGATTTTAAAAGAATTTATTTATTTCACATTTGGATAACATTTTATCCATTTTAATTCACACACTAATATTTTGTAGACTTGCCATTTGCAGATTTCAACGCTTTTACTCTTTCAGACATAAAACTAACAAGTTCCGAAATTTTCTCTTGTGGGATTTCTGCCCAGGCTTCTCACAAAAGGTTTTGCAATTCTGTCCTTGATGTTGGTTTCCTGGACTTTTTCCCCACAACTTGATCCAATATGGCCCAGAGGCGTTCAATGGGATTCACATCAGGAGACCGACTTTGCCATGGAAGTGCGCTTGATCCCATTTCTGTCCTGCCATCCTTTGGTCTTTTTTGCATTGTGGCATGGAGCTCCATCTTCCATGAACAGAGTGTTGTTTTTGATCATCTGACCAGTGGAGAAGACAGGGAGAAGTCTATCCTCAAGGATAGAAATGCACATTGTAGAGTTGATGTTGCCAACACACTCCACAAGCTCTGACCGACCAGCTCTCCAGATTGCTCCCCACACCATTACTGAAAAAAACCACCGTATTTGACAGTAGGCTGCAATCGCTTCAAAGAGAATTCTTGACTGGAAAGTCTCCAGACCCATGCCTGTCCACTGTCAGAAAATTGAGCAAATTGGAACTCATCTGAAAAAATGACAGTTTGCTAAGGATCTGGTGACCATCTCGTCAGCCCACTTCTTTCTCCTTTGGAAGTTGGCTGGTCTAAGAAGAGGTTTTCTCCTTGCTGCTCTCCCATAGTAGCCCAGTTGATGAAGGTACCACATGGCAGTTCTTGAGCTAACTTGGACCTCCTCTGCAACATATGCTGCCTTGCAACGGGGAGATTTCTCAATGGACCGCTTGACAGCTCGAAGACACCTTTCTCAGGGCTCAAGTCAACCAGAATGGGAAGCTGTGGATTCCTTGCCTTCGCTGGTGACTTGCACAATCACCCGATTGACCATAGAAAGCGGAATGCCAAGGTTCTGAGCTATCTGATGCTGGCTGACTCCACCTTCCGATTAGCAACAATTCGTCCTCTTTGAAAATCGCAAAGGTCGTGTGCTTTCTGGATTCGAGGCATAGTTAATTGTCATACTCGACCGAGGAACTCGTTTCTGCAAAGAAATAGTTGAATCTTAGTACAAATCACGGAGTAAAACTTTCTTTACACAGATGAAATGAATATATTTAAGGGGTCTATTTACTTCTGTCATGTCTCTGTATATGCCTTCGACACTCACAGTGTTGACCAATATGACGTAAGTCTTGATCAGTTGATTATTGATGGTGTTGATGCTGTCACTGGCAAGAATTGCTTTGTGCACTTATCTATTGAAGGGCTGAAGGTGAAGATCAAGCTGGACACTGGTGCGCAGGCATCTGTCAGACCCTTTTCCCTTTATCGGGAATTACAACGAAACCCCATATCCATAATTCATCGTCACTCTCAAAGCATATGGGGGGCGTCAGGTTGCATACAAATGTAAAGCTAACCTTCACTGCCAGACAGACAACAGAAAGGGCACGTTTGAGTTCTAAGTTGTTGATTCCTCAGCACCACCTATTTGTCAGACTGTTGGCTTGTATTGCCCTCGACCTGATTAAATTTAGTGACAACAACATCGATATTTGTTCCATGCACCGGCAGCCAGAACCACTTACATTGCCAGGTATAACCCAATCGTTTGCAGATATCTTTCACGGCCTCAGAATGTTCAACCGCCAATATCATATTGAGTTAGACATAGTGTGTCCAGTGATCGAACCTCTACGGAGAGCTCCACGTAGCTTGCATGATCATCTCAAGCAGAAGCTCGAGGACCCGGAATCACGAGGCATCATTGCACAGGTGATTGGGTCCACAGACTGGGTGCACAACCTCGTGGTCATCGAAAAGAAGAATCGCTCATTACAGTTGTGTTTAGATCCAAGGAATTTAAATAAAGTGCAAAAACGAGAGCATCAGCAGATCCCCACTACAGAGGAGGTAATCAGCTGGTTCGGAGGTAAGCGGGTGTTTTCTATCTTTGATCAAAAGGACTCGTTCTGGAAGGTTCTACGAGACAAGGACAGTGCATTGTTGTGTACTTTTAACACGCCTTTTGGAAGATATTATTTCAACAGAATGCCTTTCGGACTCAGTTTGGCAAGCGAAGTAGTGCAGACTCTCAATCGGTGCCTTTGGTGATCTCGAAGGGTTGTATTTCGTTGCCGATGACATGATTGTGGCTGCGGCCAACGAAGCCCAACATGACGAGATATTGGGCAAACTCCTCAAGCGTGCTTGGTCTCGTAACGTAAAATTTAATCAACAGAAGATTCAGTGGAAGGTGTCAGAGGTCAGCTATATGGGACACGTCGTCACTGCCGAAGGCCTGAGGCCTGATGTGGCGAAAGTATAAGCTGTCACAAACTTGCCAACACCCACATCCAAAGCAGACCGACAGCGTGCCTTGCGAGTTAACTACATCTCGCATTTTGCACCCACGTGTCGACAATCATGGCGCCGCTACGTAATTTTCTGAAAGATGCACGGTAGCAGTGGTGCCCTGAACACGTTGCAGCATTCAACACCCTCAGGCAGGCTATTTCCCATGCACCATTACAGAAGTTCTTCGAGCCATCCAAACCATGTCATCCAGGCTGACATGCCATCTAGTGGCTTAGGAGCATGTTTGCTACAACAAGGATATCCAGTATTACAAGGATATCCACAACAAGGATATCCAGGGAAATAACATTGCTGCTCGTTCGCCATCAGTGGCAGAGCAAAACTATGTTCAGATATAAAAGGAACTGCTTGCTGTAGTTTTTGCAGAAGAAAAGTTCCATCAGTACGCATGTGCGTATAAGACAGGTGCAAACAGATCACAAGCCATTGGTGAGCATCGTGAGAAAGCTGCTTTCACATAGCATCACCCAGATTACAAATTATGTTGCTTCGTCTTCTTCGTTATGATTTGGAACTCCAGTATGTGCCCAGCAAGCTACTCTATATTCCTGACACTCTCTCTGGAGCTCCTATTAGCACTGTGCCAACTGCCAATGTTTTATTTGAAGACATGCAGATGAGGGTACACGAGTTGATTTCCCATTTTCCAGTAAGCCAACGCAGAATAGAGACCCTACATTCTGCAATCTCAGATGATGGCGTTTTTCATCTTTTAGCTGGATTTATTGTAAATGGATGGCTATCCCACAAAGCAAACTCACCACCCAGCATCAAGCCATCTTGGGACAGCAGACATGAACTACATCTTGCCCATGGTCTGCTCTTTGCTAGGGACCGCATAATAATTCTGGCAGCACAATGTCGAAACATGCTCAGTACGATCCATGAAGGCCATTTTGGACAAGAAAAAAGCAAAGCTCGAGCCCGTCAAGTCAACTTATGGCCTGGAATGAGCAGTTACATTGAGCAACTTGTAGCGAAATGTCCATTGTGTGCAATTTTCAGACAAGCCAACTGTAAAAAGCCGCTCATGCCACAAGCAGAAGCTTTAGGATAACAGATTAAGGGCTAAAGCTGAAGCCTAAAATATTTAAGTTGGTATCACCCCACAGATACCAATTTTGTCCAAAGTGGCAAAAAGTCCTTCATCAAAATCGGCTGGATGTGTTTGTTTGTTTTTTTGTCAGGTCAGGCTAGATTAGATCTGTGACTTGCTACAGGTACCATGTAAACCTGTACGAATCTGTTTCATGGTCAGGTTGTTGGCGAATAAACTGTCTCCCCCACCAGGTTTCTTGGTGAGGAGAGTGAATGGATATGGACATTGGACACCCAGCAGGATTAAAAACAAAACCTGTCAAAGGGTAGAGGAGCTCCTTGTGAGCTAATGACCATGCATATCTAGTGCCCAAGTGTGTCTGCGGATGTCCTGCAGTTGGATTACTTTTTTTAGGAGGTTGGTAGCAGGATTTGCACTCCGGCCACCGTAAAACACTTCTCATTCCTACTGAAACCCCACTCCTTTGGGAACTTTGGGTACTGCCCTTCACAGGGCAGCTCACCGGATGGCGAGATTGGGGCAAAGCTTTCAGGACACCATTCTTTGATGATAGGAGGAAAAGCAGGGGTTAAACTTCCTGGGTCAGATTGCGGTGTTGTGTGGCAGAGTGGTGCTGAGGAGTCGTCCACCAACCGGCAGTCTCCTTGGGTTAACCTGAGGCGGCCCCTTCGCGTGGATTCCTGGAATGTCCTACCCCAAAGAGAGGATGACCACCTGTCTCTGTTATCATCTGAGCTCCAGCGTTTGAACATCTGTATTGCAGCACTCTCTGGGGTGCTGGAACACAACATACTGTACTTAAAAGAAATGTTCTTCCGTGAACCTCTCTTTCACAATTCCTTGTTTGGAAGTAATCCCAAGGATCGAAATTTTTTCGAGCATTTTGTGGGAAATAACATTCCGAGAGTAAGTGATTTGATGAATGTGACTGCCCTAGCTGAAATTCCAAACATCAGTTCAGTTGGACATGTCTCACTTATGTTGTGTGGTGTGCTGAAAAGCTGTTTGTAGTAAGGAAACGCCGTTGGCCAATTTTTCCTCGGCTCAGGAAAACATGGCACAAAACGAAACTCCAACGTTTACCGAAGAGGAATTGCAACTTGCTGTTGCTTTTTAAGAGTCTTGCGCTTGCTCGGTTTAAATTGGAGTTTAGTTTTTACAAATATGAGGTCAAGTTGGCGGAATTTGAGTAAACATGGGTGACAAATTCACTGTGCAGGGTGGTTGATGGGCCACTGGAATTTGATGGGTGATAAGGAGTTAAACCTAAACATATTTGTGCACATGTAATTATTATTTAGAGTATATAATCCCACTCTCATTTTCTGTTATTCATGTAAGCAGTTTCTTTGCTTGCTTTAACCCCCTTAGCGTTTTAAAGATATACCGTGACGGTTGTGCGCCGGAAGAGGACGCCATGCACCTCTCGGGCGAGTGAAAGCACATACACATAAAGTGAGTCAGTTATATCTTACATAAAACATACACATAAAGTGAGTCAGTATTCTGTTTAGCATCCAAGTTAGATTGTATACATGGGATAAATATACATTGAGTTAACATAGGTTTCTGTTCTTTTCACCCTCTCTACCTTCTCTTATTTCAGCATCTCGCAAACACACTTTTCCGATCTCCAAGCGCCTCACTCCTCCACAAAGGAGTGAACACAGGAAGACAAAGAGCCAAGGAACGAAGACAAAGAGCCAAGGAACGAAGACAGAGACCCAAGACTCTGGCTCCTGGGTGTGATGCCACTGTGACACGGCTCGGCCAATCCGGTGTGATCGCAGCAGGAATGGAGAAACCTATGGCAATCCAACACGTGTTGGAAACATCCTATACCAGCCCCAAGTTTGGGGGAGGGGAGAGAGTAAATAAAAGGTGAGATGCACAGTTGGACAGTTCATCTTTTGTTTGTTCGTCTTTGGTCTCTTTTTGTCTGGGTCCGTGCATAATAGTGTGGTATGAAGTGTAATCCCGTCGGATTTGTGTGCTAAAATATTGTTGTGGTTGAGGAAATTTGCAAACCACCATTCAGGTCCCGTAGGTGAGATATCTCTGTAAGTATATGTGTAGTTAGGCCCAAACCCGTTGTTTAGAGGGAATAAATGTGATTCATTCGGGCTGCGACCCTTCAAGATAGCCGTTTTTCTGTTCTATCTTTATTTTGAGCCAACCACGTCTCAACAGCCATCACACAACAACCACCAACCACAACGCTGCTTCACAACAACAACAACAACAACAACGCCAACAGCCATGACCTTTACCGTCACAACTCGCTCTCGCAATCATCGCATCACCGCCATCCCAAGCGTCGCAATGGCCATCATCGCCACAATGGACCCTCCACCGCCTTCACCTCTCCTCCTTCTGCCGCCATTCCCGCGCCGCTTGTGGGCACCGATCCTGGACTCGTGCGGGGCGCGCGCCGAGCGGCGGGTGCAGGGAGCGGCCTTTCCGGGGAAGGCGGATCGGGAATGATACACGCCCACTTCTGTTCCGTCCTATCAGCGAGCGCGGGGCGATTTGGCCCCGCCTCCAGGCGCGTTGGAGTAGAATCGATATATGCAGATTCGAGGATCAGGAATGATTCACGCCCAGTTTTTCTTCGTCCAATGGGCAAGCGTGGCTCCGCCTCCGAGCCGATCCTGATCCAAAAATCTGCATATGGTTTCTCCTGTCGCACTATAAAGTGCCGAGCGCGGAGCGAATTGGGTCGAGTTGAGAGTTTCTATTTCGGGCTCGGGCGAGTTGGAGAGGTGCGTTGTGGCGGCGGCGAAGCGTGGCAGCGGCAGCGACAGCGGCAGCGACAGCGGCAGCGAGAGAGTTTCTGTTTCGGGCTCGAGTTGGAGAGGTGTGGCGGCGGCAGTCAAGACGGGTCTGGAGGGGAGTCGGTCTGTCGGGGTTCGGAGTCTGTCGGGGAGCTGCAGAGAGGAGAAGCCGGGAACGCGGTCGAGGGCTCAGTGGAGTCGCTCGTCGCGGGACCCAAGCAAGCCAGCTATCCTCTTTCCCCAGAGCATCAACAACCCCCCCTGTTTCCCCCCCGCGCTGAGATAGTGCGAAAAGGGGGGTCCCGTTCCCACCCCATTCCAGGCAGTGCCAGCGAGGCCCGCGGAGTCGGGGCGCCGCCACCATTTTGCGGCTCTTCACCAGACGGGTAGGCTCGACGCGGTCTCGGCCCCAGGCCCGTCTGCCCCATTGTCGTTGAGGGTGGCCCCTTTTTCTTTTGCTTTGGAGTACAGTAAGTCCTCGCTAACCGGAAGTTCGCATATCGTAGTTTCGATTTTTCGTAATTTAGTTTTAATGACCAATTTTTCAATTATCGCAAACATTTTATGCCTATCGTAATGTCATTGCAAGGAAAAACGCAAAAAAAGTTTAAACTGCCTGCAAAAAACAACAATCACACAGGATGCGCATAAACATACTTTCACTTTACTGCACATGTACTGTATGCTGTACTGTACGTATTCTCTTCATGCTCGCCTGCATACCTTCCTGTATGAATCCCAAGCGACCTGCAAGTCTTTTGCCGAGCACACCTCGTTTCAAGTGACAACGAAAGGCTGTCACATTGAAGGTGAAATTGGATATAATTAAAAGACATGAACGAGGTGAAGGGACAACGGAAATCGGCCACGCGCAGCAATCGCTGCATCGACTGTACATTCGATCATTCAAAGTTCGGCAAAGATAAAGAAAATATCACAGATTGCGACCAGTTCGAGTGCAACGACACTAACGAGAATGAGAGATGGTGCCGTGCACAACATGGAGCGTTTATTATGTGTGTGGATGGAAGATCAAACTAAACGTCGCATGCCTTTATTTCTTGCTGTGATACAAGAAAAAGCGCGTAGTTTGTTAGGGCATTTACCCACGATTACGTGATCAATTACTTCTCCAATCATGTTGAGAAGTACTCCAAGGAGAACAACATTGACAACAAATCTTTGCTGCTTGTAGACAATGCTCCTGCCCATCCTCAGCAAATGGAAGACTGGTGTGAAAACGTGCAGGTAGTATTTTTACCACTAAATACTACCTCACTTTTACAGCCTATGGATCAGGGAGTTATTGCTGCTTTTAAAGCCTATTATGTTAAGCATAACATGCTGCAGCTTATCAAAAAAACTGATAAGGACAAGCTATCAATCAAGGAGTTTTGGCGAACATACAACATAAAAATGGCTTTGGAAAACATTGAGGATTCATGGGCGGAGGCGAGTGCCTCCACAATGAACGCTGTGTGGAAGAAAGTGTGGCCTGAGTGTGTCCACAATTTCACGGGGTTTGCTGATGTTCCGTTGATTACAAGTCAAATTGTAGACCTGGCGCAGGAGGTTGGTTTGAAGAGGTTGACGAAGAGGACATGGATGACTTACTGGAGTCTCATGCAGAACCCTTAAGCAATGAAGATCTTATGGAGTTGGAACAGCAGTGGGCTCTTGAGGAAGAAGAAGATGCTGTGACACCTTCATCCAAGCATCTCACCATGAAAAACCTCAGCCAAATCCTCAGCTCGTTTGAAAGTGCCACAGAATTTGTTATCGAGCAAGATCCAAATCTTGAAAGGAGCACTGATTTTAGCTGTGTTGTTTATGATGCCCTTTGTTGCTACAAGGAACGTTATGCAGCAAAGAAAAGGAAAGCCATCCAGCCCACTCTCCATGCATTTTTCAAGCCAAAAGATGCAGCAGCAACTCCATCCACCATCCAGGATGCTCCTTCAACCAGCTGCCAAGAGACCGTTCCTGCTGGTGAAGAAAGTGACAGCACAGTGTCAAGTGAAGAGGGGGACGATTCTGCCACTCCGCAAGTGTGACTTGTCCACCGCAATCAACTCCGTTCCTCCAGCCTCGGGGTAAGTCTCCACGACTCGAGGAGTGTGTTTTGTTTATTTGTGTTTATGTCCAAAAAATTCCGAGCCAAAAACACATCCCCCCTTTAACACATTGGTTTCTATGGGAAAATATGTTTTGTTTAACACAGTTTCGCTTATCATAAGGTTTTCCAGGAACGCAACGCTTGCGAAAAGCGAGGACTTACTGTATATGTGTTGTCGGCGCCGTCTGTGAAGTAAAACTGTGTAAGTGTTGCCGTGTGCTCGCGTAGTCGGTAGTAGATCTGCATTGTGTTTCTCTTTTACATTTGCTTTTTGTGCATAATTGTTGTAATTGTATATGTGTGCTTTCCGTTTGCGCGGAATAAATGTGCTTTATGTTGAACTGTCTTTCCCGTTTCGCTTCGTCTTTTCTTTATTTGAATCTCCATCTTACTTCACGTAAAGGGTTGGTCGTGGGCTAAATACGCCCGATAATTAATCGGAACCGTCGAGGTTGACGATAACACCGCTCGGTTATCCCGATAGTACGGAACGGGTCGCTTAAAGTGGCCCGTGTCCGAAGTCGACCTGCGGCGAGGTGCGATCGCCCGGTCTACCCTCCGTGTGGGTACTTAGGTAGGTCGAATTTGGCACGATCGTGGTGAGGCCGAAAGGCCCACCCGTGACTAGTTCCCGGCGTTAGTCCGAGAGGGTCACGACGGGATTGTCCGTCCGGTGGGCGACGTGCCGCGATTCGAGTTACGTGGCTGCTCGCACGCCGGCGGGCGCGAATCCGCAACAATATATATATTTTTCATTTTCAGTTTGATTTTAGAATCTAGATGTTGAAAAATGATATTCAAATTTTCCTGTCCCTAGATCTCATTCTGGACCCCCCCCCCCTGTCTTCTGGGAGCCCACCCATCTGGGACTGAACTCATATATATCTCTCCACTGATTATGAACCAATTTTAGGAATTTTGTTTTATTTTGAGGAATTTTTGGAACATGCTCATGCTGTTGTTTTTTCTGTTTCAGGTGAGATATTCTAATCATCATGTCAAGCAGTGTGTGCATCATTTGCAATGAGATTGCTACCCCAAGCAAGAGATTGGTGAATAACCCAAACATGATTGAAGATCGAATTGTTTGCTAGAATGAACGATTATCTTTGGGTCAACTTGATATGAAACAACTTAGTGACCGCTTAGGTAGCTTGAGTGAAGCGGAGCACAAATCTGTATGTTGTCATTCTGAATGTCGGAAACCCATCGTCAACAAGAGCATGATTGAAAGACTCAGAGGGAAACGAACCTGGCCGATTCCCCTGCATGTTCCTCTCCAAGGCCTGGGTGACCTTCCAATGCAACTGATTCTTCCTGCCCGAAAAGACAAAAACCACACCAAAGGCACAGGTGTGTGTTCATTCTCGTCTTGCAGCTTTTGTCCTAATGATGCTTCAGAACCTCTTCATTGCATTTTTTCGGATAACATTGACAAAAACTTCCTGGATATAAATCACAAGACTCAAGATGACCATGTAAAAACTTGTGTATCTGAGTTAGAGAGCGCCGAGGATGCTTCTGCTCTTGAAAAGTACTATCATAGGAAATTCGCTCCATTAGATTACATTAATGCCCAGGTCATTCACGCTGTATGTGATGAACAGCTGCTCCTCTCCATTCAAAATACCCTCTCTGACGATGATGTTACCCTAAACATGGCAGAGGTGAATGATGCATACTTGTCAATTTTGACGAGGTACCAGGTGTAGGTTAATAAGACAGAAAACTACCGCAAGCATCTGAAAAAACTGACAACTGAATGACTTCCTAATATCCAGTTCATCGAATCACTACTCAAAAATGAGCCTGACAACCTCGTCCTCCCAACAGCAGTTGGCATTGCTATGGAACTTGGGTCTGTGATGCTGGATAATGACGACTCAATTGACCATTTGAAGAGCATGGCAAACATTCCACAAGAGGAGCTGATGGAGTACCGAAACTTGTCATTCAACTGTAGCTTTGAAGACTTTGAGATTCCTCCACTATTCCAGTTCTTCCTCACTCATCTCCTCTTTGGCTGTCATCTCAAAGTTTCTGGAATTCACAATGAAGAAGTAGACAAAGTTGTTGATGTCGCTTGCCAGTTCCTCATCCAAAAATACTTGAACTGATCGTCAGGTGAAGCATAAACCAAAGAAGGAAGATGGGTTTCAGCAGACTGTCCAGACACCTCTCTCAATTGGCCTGCCCCATGTCTCTCAAAGACCAAAAGCAGACTGACAACCATGTTCATCCAGGGTTTGCTTGACAACTTTGCCGATAACAGGGCCTTCAAGCTGGTTGTTGTGTCCAGTAAAAAGATAAAGGGCTACGACTTTGAAGAAGAACATTCACACGAAAAGGCCGATCCACTTCTTCCTCACCAAGTCCTGTCAACTGTATCCGAGCACTTGGCGGAAGATATGTGTTTTGTCACCAGACAGTGATGTTCTCATGCTTCTTCTTGAACTGGTCTCTCATGGTCGACTTGGAGCTCTAATTTTCTTCAAGTTCTTGACCAGTAAGGGAACGAAATACAGAGAAATTGATGTTGTTGAGCGAGTGCAAGTAATTGGACGTCACAAATGCCAAGGACTCATTGGACTCCACAATTTCACCGGTGCTGACTGGGGTGGGAAATTTGTAGGTATTTCCAAGAAGACCTGGGTTGGTGCCTACATGAAGATTGAAGAAGATGACCAGGCAATCAACTGCTTCAGGGTGCTTGGTGAAGGTTCTATTCCGAATGTCCCGGTCAATGGCGAATTGCCACCACAGGTCAAGGGTTTGGAGCAGTTCATCTGTAACGTGTACTGCTCGGCAGGTCCCACAACCCCACCAGCTCTGAGATGGGAAATGTTTCGTTCCAATAACTTGGAGGGAGAGATGTTACCTCCTACTCGTGCTGCCTCACTACCACACATCACACGTGCAAGTTACATTGCCATGCGTGACAAGTCATACACTACCAACTGTCCGGCTCTTCCTCCCGTCAAAGAAAATGGTTGGAATGTTGAGGAAGGTGTTTATGTTCCATTGAGGTGTCTCACACTGCCCGCCCCTCAAGCTGTCATTGAACTTATGGAATGTGCATGTCAATCAAATCAAGGAAGGTGCAGCTGCCTCAAGAACAGACTTCCCTGTACTTCTCTCTGTAAGTGCTATGGCAGTGATTGTGGAAACATAATTAAGGATGATACCCACGAGGATGACGATGAGGATGATTGATGTGGATAAGGACAAGGATGATAAACAATTACGTTCTTGGTTTGGATTTTAATTTTTTTTATACTATTATGTACTTGCGGAAATTTAAACATTCTGAGTTTATCAAAAAAGGACAAACCGAAGGTACATTGCCAATTTTTACAACAATTCTCCCAATACTAACCAACTTCCTGCACCTCCTGTTTGTTGGGGATCAGAGGGTTGCTTACTTGGTCACAAATTTTACGTAAACGCACACCAATTAACTGATGAAAGTTAGAGAAGCCACATCCCAACAGGGGGGATAATAATTATGGGCAATTATAACAACCACGATGCGTAGTTCTTCTAGGAAAATTATAACATTATTATCCACAAACCCACAGGGGGCGCAACCGTATCAGCTTTGGGGTTCGATGATGACTTTGTCCCGAACTGTGCAAAAGCTGAACTGATTTGGATTTTCTCTGTTCCATGAAACTTTTTTAATTCATTTGGCAAGTAATTAATATGAACCGATGAAAGAGTGATGCATTGTGGGTCCATGTGGTCGGCTTGACTGGGTTGGGGGCACCATCTTGGAGGTTCGTGAATGCATGATTCGAGCTCTTGTCACTGTATGAAGGAACCCAGATGACCATGTACATTGAAAAGCCTTGTAAACCACCGTCCTGGTGAGTGAACCCTGATGACCATGTACATTGAAAAGTCTTGTAGACCACCGTCCAGGTGAGTGAACCCTGATGACCATGTACATTGAAAAGCCTTGTAGACCACCGTCCTGGTGAGTGAACCCTGATGACCATGTACATTGAAAAGTCTTGTAAACCACCATCCAGGTGAGTGAACCCTGATGATCATGTACATTGAAAAGCCTTGTAGACCACCGTCCTGGTAAGTGAACCCTGATGACCATGTACATTGAAAAGCCTTGTAAACCCCCGTCCAGGTGAGTGAACCATGATGGCCATGCACATTTAAAAGCCTTGTAAACCACCGTCCAGGTGAGTGAACCATGATGGCCATGCACATTTAAAAGCCTTGTAGACCACCTTCCTGGTAGGTGAACCCTGATGACCATGTACATTTAAAAGCCTTGTAAACCACCGTCCTGGTAAGTGGCTGCAATGTTTAGTGTTGTTACGGATTTAGAAACTTACCCAAGAGGTTGAGCATTTACATGGACACGAAGGAGACCCAAGGATCAGTTATTTCATTAGTCTCTGTGCAGATAAGTCTTACTTCGGCCTGGATTCGGGATTAGCAATCAAATAATGTAAATCACGATTAAAAATTATTTTTTGATGATGCGGGAGATATCTTTATTAAAATCAGCGGAGGAAATATACACCATGGCTGATATTATTTGGGTATTTCATGTCTGCGACGATGCCTTTATCTCCTGGGATGCAAAAAAAAATTCCTCAACATTACCTTCACAACGACAACGAGAACCAACGACAACTAGAACCGCCTAGACTACACCGCCTACAACAGGATCTCATCTAAAAAAATTAATAGCGAAGGCAGTGAGCTTAATACTTAACGCGTGCACGTGAGAGAATAGGAAACAACGACAACAACACAATACCCCTGGCTATTGAGAATCTGTGTCGTTTGCTATCACCTTTTCTTCTGGTTGTTGCTAAACGCTGTGCGCTGTATAAACACGATTGGGTTTTATTTCTATCTTGTGAATATTACTTAACGCGTGCACAAGAGAGAATAGGAAACAACAAAAACAACACAATACCCTGCCAATTGTGAATCCGTGTCATTGCCTATGACCCTTTTGCTTCAGTTTTTGTTTTGTGTGATGAAAGAAAAGATGAAGTGACGCGCGATCACGTGTCGCGTGGCTCGCACACGAGACAGATAAAACCGAGATGCCGCGCTGTCAGGGGGATTGTCCCTGGGGCATTGTCATTTACGGCAGTGGTTCACTTGGTGCTCGTTGAATGATGAGAATTGAGAGTATACTGGACTCCGCGCGTATGCTGGCTAATTGCTGATATATTTTGCGGTGATTGACTGCACATGTATTCCTTTTGTGTTTGTAGAGACGGCTTCAATCAAGTGAAATAAAGCCTTATACTCTGAAGATTTTTCTCTCACATTCATTTCAATTTATTTCACTTGATTTCTTCGGCTACCTCAAACGACTATGGACAAGATCTACAAGCCGGAGAGGTTCGATGCGGACCCCAACGCCACTGACTCGGAAATGAAGTGGACCCATTGGTACCGCTCCTTCTCACACTATCCGACCATCATTGAAGAGGCAGCCGACAAACTGGCCACACTTGTAAACCATGTCTCGCCAAGAGTATTCAGGCTCTTCTCAGAGTGTGACACCTATGACGCAGCGATCGACGTGCTGCGGGCACTCTACGTGAAGCGCAAGAACGAGGTGTACACAAGACATCTTCTCACCACACGCAGGCAAGAAGCCAGTGAGACAATCGATCAGTACCTGCAAGCTCTGAGGCAGTTGGGCAAAGACTGCAATTTCCGGGCTGTAACTGCCGAGGAACATCGAGATGAAGCGACCCGAGAGGCTTTCATCCAGGGGCTCAGGTCAGCCCCCATTCGGCAACGCTTACTGGAAAAAGCACAACCCAATCTTGAAATGGTTGCTGACCTGGCCCAAGCTATGGATGTGGCTCAGCAGCAATCTGAATCATATGGGACACCGGTGTTGCTAATGAATGCTGCTACAGCGGAAACTCAAAGAACTCCCCGGGATACCTCCGACACTGAGGATGGAGATAAACCCGAGGAATCGGACACCCAGACCTCGTCGAACTCCTCGGCAACTACTTCGGTTGGTAAATGTTTCTTTTGTGGGTATAAAAGACACCCCCGTAGCAAATTCCCCGCCAAGGATGCCACATGCATGAACTGTGACAAGAAAGGGCATTATGCCAGGGTATGCAAATCTACTCTTAGAAGAAATAAACCCACTTCTGCGGCCCTCTACTCACAAAAGAAAGTAACAGCAGCTTCACCGGGGAATCTATCCAAAGTTATCATCAACGTACGAATTAACGGGCATATGGCCGAGGCGCTGATCGATACCGGTAGCTCTGAAAGTTTCGTCAACAGCTTACTAGCGAAGGGCAGGAAATGGAAGATCCACCCGACAGACAATACGGTATGCATGGCCTCCACATCACTACAGTCCAGCGTACGAGGGTACTGTAATGTTGAGCTGGACGTAAAAGGGTACACGTATCGGGATGTAAGGGTACTGGTGCTTCGTGATTTATGCGCAGATGTAATTTTGGGTCATAATATCCTCAAGCAGCACACGAGTGTCGAAATACCCTTTGGAGGAAATAAACCTCGTTTAATTCTAAATGCTCTGACCACCGCAGAGGTATCGTCCCCCCTGCTGTTTGCTAACTTGTCGCCAGACTGTAAACCGATATCGATCAAGTCGCGACGATATACCACCGCCGATATGAACTTCATCACTTCTGAGACTAAGCGATTACTGGAAGAAGGTATTATAGAACCGAGCGATTCGCCATGGTGCGCACAGATATTGGTGACCACCAGCCAGAACCATAAGAAATGAATGGTTGTCTATTACTCTTAAAACGGTCAATCGCTTCACCCACCTCGATGCCTACCCATTGCCGTGCATAGACGAGATGGTCGAACGCGTGGCCAACTACAAAATATTCAGCACCATCGATTTGTGAAGCGCCTATCATCAAATTCCCATTCGAGAGGAAGACAAACCTTACACCGCGTTCGAGGCAGGTAGACGCCTCTATCAATTTAAAAGGATCTCGTTCGGTGTCACTTATGGAGTAGCTTGCTTCCAACGAGTTATGGACGACATCATCTCGGATGAAAACCTCAAAGACACTTTTGTTTACATGGACAATGTCACGGTGTGTGGTAAGGATCGGGGGGGAACATGATGCGAATCTGGACAGATTCTTGAGCATTGCTAGAAAATATAATCTGACTCTCAACTACGACAAATGCGTATTCTCGGCAAAGTCAATTGATCTTCTCGGCTACACAATAGCCGACGGCACGATTAAGCCCGATCCTGAACGATTGTGCCCGCTCCGTGAGCTACCCCCACCTCATGACCTGCAGTCATTGCGTCGGTTGATTGGGATGTTCGCGTACTACGCTAGATGGATTCCCCAATACTCTGAGAAAATGCATCCCCTGGTGCATTGCAAAAACTTCCCGCTAGATGCCGCTGTTGTAAAAGCTTTCGACAGCCTCAAAGATGATATCAGTAATTCCGTGGTATTATCGATCGAAAGCACGGTGCCGTTCGTGGTGGAAACGGACGCTTCCGATCACGCGATCGCCGCGACGCTCAATCAATCCGGCCGACCCGTCGCGTTCTTCTCGAGAACTCTCTCTGGAAGCGAGCAGAGACACTCGGCGATAGAGAAGGAAGCGTACGCTATTGTCGAAGCCCTACGTAAATGGAGACATTATTTACTGGGCAACCACTTCACACTCGTCACGGACCAGCGATCCGTTGCCTTCATGTTTGATGGGAAAAATAATGTGAAAATTAAGAACGAGAAAATAATGAGATGGCAGATCGATCTATCTTGTTATAGTTACGACATTGTTTATCGGCCCGGGAGGGAAAACCCTGCTGCAGACACCTTCTCTCGGGTCTACTGTTCGGCAACATCCGGTCGGGCGTTGCAAGACCTTCATGTGTCTCTAACCAGAATGGCACATTTTGTGCGCAGACAAAACCTTCCCTATTCTATCGAAGATATTAAACAAATGAGTGCTTCTTGCCCTGTTTGTGCTGAACTAAAACCCAGATTCTATGGCGCCGCTCCTGGCAGGTTGATCAAGGCCACTTCACCCTTCGAGAGACTAAATATCGACTTCAAAGGGCCCCTGCCGACTGAGACAGACAACAGATACATACTCACTGTTGTTGATGAATACTCAAGGTTCCCATTTGCATTCCCGTGATCGGATATGACCTCGGGCACTGTCGTGAAATGTCTCTCTGACCTCTTTGCCATGTTTGGGAAACCTTCGTACATACATTCAGACAGAGGACCGGGTTTCATGTCGGCCGGGCTAAAACAATTCCTATTTGAGCACGGCATAGCAACTAGTCAAACGACGGGTTACAACCCACAGGGTAATGGGCAGGTGGAACGGTACAATGGAGTCATTTGGAAAGCCGTAACCCTGGCGCTGAGATCGAGAGGACTGGGGCCCGAGCGGTGGGAGGTTACCCTTCCCGATGCCCTGAATTCCATACGCCCTTTGCTCTGTACGTCCATCAATGCTACTCCGCACGAACGAATGTTTACTCACCAACGACCATATACTGGCGGCCAATCGGTGCCCAACTGGCTAACCTATCCGGGTACAGTGCTCATGAAGCGCCCGGTATGACAAAGCAAGTATGAACCGATGGCGGAGAAGGTTGAACTCATCGATGCTAATCCTGAGTATGCTCATGTTGGACTTCCTGATGGCAGGGAGACCACTGTGTCGGTTCGCCATCTGGCTCCTGCAGGTACTCCTCCCGCAGGAACTCCTCCCTCTGACATTCCCTCCCCAGGTGTTTCCCCCTCAGGAACTTCTCCACCCGAGAATGGTGGTGTCGGGGTTGATGTAGACGGAGCTACCGCATTCCACGCGAGAGCGATCGAGGAGTCATCCCCGGCACGAGTCGAGGCTCCCCAAGGGGATCGGAAGCCTCCCTCAAGTGAAACCACCATTTACTCCCGGAGAGGTCGACGGATAAAACCCCCTCGACGACTCGATCTGTAAAGGGGATTATCGGCATCCCTCGATGGCACCTTACCATGCTTCTATAACTCAAAATAATCCTCACTGCTTGAAATGTATGCTTCTGTAGTTTAAATAGTTCACACTGCTTGAAATGTATGCTCCTATAGCTTTGAAGTAATCATGGTGCGTTAGTTGAACCTCTAGTTACATTTTAAAGATGGGGAGAATGTGATGAAAGAAAAGATGAAGTGACGCGCGATCACGTGTCGCGTGGCTCGCACACGAGACAGATAAAACCGAGATGCCGCGCTGTCGGGGGGATTGTCCCTGGGGCATTGTCATTTACGGCAGTGGTTCACTTGGTGCTCGTTGAATGGTGAGAATTGAGAGTATACCGGACTCCGCGCGTATGCTGGCTAATTGCTGATATATTTTGCGGTGATTGACTGCACATGTATTCCTTTTGTGTTTGTAGAGACGGCTTCAATCAAGTGAAATAAAGCCTTATACTCCGAAGGTTTTTCTCTCGCATTCATTTCATTTTGTTTCTGTTTTTTTTTGTTTCCAGTTTTTTTTTCATGGGGAATGATGCATGCTGGGAGATAAAGGCATCGTCGGCGACATTAAATACCCAAATATAATCAGATATGGTGAATACTTCCTCCACTGATTTTAATAAAGATATCTCCCGCATCATCAAAAAATAATTT
Source organism: Eptatretus burgeri (assembly GCF_056783735.1). Classification (NCBI taxonomy): domain Eukaryota; kingdom Metazoa; phylum Chordata; class Myxini; order Myxiniformes; family Myxinidae; genus Eptatretus; species Eptatretus burgeri. The sequence continues at coordinate 32,426,479 of NC_140966.1, read as the reverse complement.
TTAATCGTGATTTACGTTATTTGATCGCTCATCCCGAATCCAGGCCGAAGTAACCGGAAATTGCATCAAAATCATCAGCTGTGCAGCGCTTACATGTACCACGGTATCGTTGGCAAGTATACAGTTGTGAACAAGTTTTATGTAAAGTCAGAAGCGAATGTAAGAAGAATACTACGTTCACTTCCAGTATTTTTTTTTTAGATGAGATCCTGTTCTAGGCGGTGTAGTTGTCGTTGTGAAGGTAATGTTGAGGTAATATATTTTTTTCAGATGAGATCCTGTTCGAGGCGGATATCCCTGTGTCGTAAGAGGCGACTAGGGTTGCGTCAGGAAGGGCATCCGGCGTAAAACGTGTGCTAAATCACTATGCGGATCATACGGATGATCCGCTGTGGCGACCCTGAAAGGGAGCAGCCGAAAGAAGAAGAGATCCTGTTCTAGGTGGTGTAGTTGTCATTGTGAAGGTAATGTTGAGGTAATATTTTTTTTTTTAGATGAGATCCTGTTCTAGGCGGTGTAGTTGTCGTTGTGAAGGTAATGTGGAGGAATTTTTTTTTTCAGATGAGATCCTGTTCTAGGCGGTGTAGTTGTTGTTGTGAAGGTAATGTTGAGGTAATATTAATTTTTTCATAGCAAAAAGACTGTTTAATTTGATATATTTAAGAAGCGAATGTAAGAAGAATTATACGTTCGCTTCTAGGCTTTACCTATTCCATATTATTTCCTCAACATTATTCCTCAACATTAGAGTTCTTCCTGCATTCGCTTCTGACTTTACCTCAAACTTGTTCACAACTGTCGACGCAATTTCCGGTTACTTCGGCCTGGATTCGGGATCAGCGATCAAATAATGTAAATCACGATTTGAAATTATTTTTTGATGATGCGGGAGATATCTTTATTATGAAGCTCACTACGTTCGCTATTACAAGTCTCCACCATTTACAGCACAGTATTCCTCTCCACACGTTTTCCAGTGCAATGAGGTGTTTTGAATTATATGCAAGAGGTATGTTTTTGCTTCAAAAATAACCCGTAACCCTGTGTTTTTTTGTGTATACAGAGTTGTCAGTTGCCTGCCTATACACCGCCTAAATAAAGGTATGTATCAGAAGAGCGTGTTGCATGCTTGGAATAAGATCGCTCGTCGAGCGGGTACTCTACTGGTAACAAATAATACATAATAACAGGAGTAATAATACAATACTGTATTACAGGAATACAGCAATTCCAATTACTCAGATATTGCTTGTGTTTCTCTTGTCGTTGTACTGTTCATGTTGCGAATCTGGAAGGCTTGAACACTCAACATACAGGTCCTATAGAACGGTTATATCGGTAAGTACGTTATGGGTTTCCAGTTTGGGTCCCGTCCCTAGTCCAATGGGTGAATAAATGTACATGCGCTGTGCGTTATTTTGATAGTTAGGGTTTTCTTTTATTTTTAAATCATCAACTACAACAACACGCCTTCACCTCGCTTCCGCACACCGACGCCATTGTCTGCGTGCCTGTCAGCACGTACGTGGGTGGAGCCCACACAGAATGCAGTTCCTCTGGCTGATTGGTGGGCGGAGCCCATGCAGGATAATGTTCCTCTGCCTGTTTGGTGGGCGGAGTTCAAGGAGGAGCCTCATGATGGTGGGGAAGGGGTCCACATGACGTCACCACGCCCCCAGGCTAATCAACGGACTTGCCGCTCGTTTTGGCCAGTGACAGGGCGCAGAGCGATTGTGCGCGCCAAAACCGTCCAGTGAGGGAGATCGGGGAGGGCGGAGGCATGCCCCCCCCCCCCAGACAGGGTGAATAAGGGTGCGACGTGTTCGGACCGAGACCCTCTTCTTCCTCTTCTTCCTCTTCTCCTCCTCCTCCTCCTCCTCCTCCTCCTCCTCATGATCAAGAGCTTGAGCTTGAGAGACACGACCCCCCACCAGAGCCTCAAGGTTTGCGCGCCGTGTCTCTGAAAGATACCCAGGAGAGGTTTGGTTGCCAGGACGAGCGCCGAGCGGAGCTGAGGCGGCTGATCGCGGCTTGTGGTGTCTGGATTCGGCTCGCCTCTCGCTGGTGCCCGGTTCGAATCAGCTCGAAGACCACACGAGGTGGACAGGTCCGAGGCAGGTTCTGGTCTTCAGCTCGCCTTTCCATCTGAGCTTGAGGCCTCAATAAAGGCTGTGGCCACCGTTTCTTTTGGGTGTGTGTGTGTGTTCATGGTACCAGTCCAGTAAGTAATTGTTAAGTGCCTTGCTGTACATATGTGCATCTCTATATTCGGATAACTCTGCTTCTTGCGTGCCCCCCTGCCCCATTATAAATAAACCCATGTGTTAAATGTATCGGTTCGTTTTTGTGTGCCTTTTATTGATTTAACATGGTGCGTGTTGGAGAATTACCCAGGCTGTTGCCACCGTAAGGGGACATTTGGACCGACGGACCTCGGTGATCATCCGCTCGAGTCGCACACGGTTCGAGCATGCTAGCGGCTCGTTCCGTACGGGTGTCGTCGAGGGTGTGAATACTCGGTAACTCGCCACGTGGATCTCTAGGTATTTTGAAGATTGGCAAATAACCCTGTACCACGTGGCAGAATTATTGACGATTCACGGTCCAATAAGGGACCCGTACTTTTCGGAGTTTTCTGAAAAGGTATGATCTAAATTCCGGTTGTTCGGTGGAGCCGACTCTGCTGCTCCATCTTGCGGTCGTGCTCGCAGCCGATACCCGGCCCCGCAACAGTACCACATCACTGCTACCAGCCTCTCTTCCACTCAAAATGGTCTGGTGTCTGCCATCTTGGTTTAATGTATTGCCTGTATTATCTGAAAAAAAAAACAGAAAACAGCATAAATACATGGTATAACGTATAAGCAGCGAAAACCATGTTCTGAGACTTATCACTCACCCTGTACAAATCCGTACAGAGACGGGTACTTTACAATGTTGCAAATTAACGGTGGGTTATGATTTTTAATACCAGCTTGCTCAAGATTGTGCTATACGACACAAACAATATTAATATTGAGAGAATTGGGTCCTCCTGAAGTTCCTATATACAAGGAGTAACAATATAACGAGTGCCAAAAATATCTGGTCACGTGGGTCATGGGCACCATTTTGTTTCCTGGACCATTCTTGAATGAGCACACGAATACACACACAATTATTTTTTAAATGACAGGATGCTGTGCCATTGAATGTACTAATCGGTAAGAGAAGGGTTTTAAAATGTATTGATTCCCTGCAGATGTCGGGAGGAGAAAAAATTGGGAAAACGAAATTAGTCTGAGCTCGAAACCGACTTTGGGGTGGTTTCTGTGCCAGGTAAGTCGTAGTCACGTTTGTGTGCATTTATACATATGTGGTGCGTTAATCATCTTGTAGTTGGTAGTTGGGTGTAACTCGTAAACAAAAATAAATAATCATCAAAACATCTATAGTCTGTATAAATCATTTATGACGTATCAAGAACATCCTGGCAAAGTTGCTTTGCAAGTAAACACGTCACTTTGTGTGGATATAATGTATTAGTTTGTTACTTACGAAATATTAAGATTTCGTAAGTATATTGATGATTTCCGTCCTCTGTTTGTGTGTTTGTTTGTGTGTTTGTTTGTTTGTAGGCACGATAACTCGAGAACGGAAGAAACTACCAATGTCAAATTACACTACGTGATTCAGGAGGGTGATGGCTAGCGCTGATTAGATTTTGGTCAAGATCGGTCAAAGGTCAAGGTCACAGTGAGGTCAAACATAATTCCGTAAATTCATGTGGAGAAATGGAGTATTTTTGCTTCGGTCGATGTTAAGAGTTCGTTTTAACTTCGATTCTAATTTTGTCTTCGGTTTTTGCGATCGCTTAGGACGCTTAACACTCGGCTGTCGAAATTCTGGTAAAAATCGGATGTTTTGGAGACGTTTTAAGATTGTATAAAAATATTTCACTCACCGCGTCACGGCTCTTCATGTGGTGCAGCGCGCTCGAGCAGATGCGTCGTTGAGTCACTTAAAGGTTTTGCGTGTGCATGCTGACGGTGTTTTTGATAAAGATGGTGTTTAAAATTCATTTTTTTTATCCCAATAAAGGATATCTTCACATGCCTGACTCGCTAAGCCGTCGGATTATGTAAAGATTGTTGGTGGATGGCCGAATATTATGGTTTTGTGACTGATAAAATAATTGCGTGGAGAAATGGAGATTTTTGCTTTAGTCGACGTTACGAGTTCGTTTTAACTCGGATCGCAATTCTGTTTTCACTTTTGGTAATGGCTAAGTATGCTTAACACTCGGTTGTCGAAATTCTGGTAAAAATCGGATGTTTTGGAGACGTTTTAAGATTGTATAAAAAATATTTCACTCGTTGCGTCATGGCTTGTCACGTGGCGCAGCGCGCTCGAGCAGATGCGTCGTTGAGTCATGTAAAGGTTTTGCATGTGCGCGCTGACGGTGTTTTCGATAAAGATGGTGTTTAAAAGTCTTTTTTTTTATCCCAATAACGGTTATCGTCGCATGCCTGACTCGCTAAGCCGTCAGATTATGTAAAGATTGTTGGTGGATGGCCGAATATTACGGTTTTGTGACTTTGATAAAATAATATTGAATAATTGCGTGGAGAAATGGAGATTTTTGCTTCGGTCGACGTTACGATTTTTGATGGTTTGGTACAGAATCATCGTAGAAACTTCTGGTTTGCGTCGCTACCTTCTCGAGAGACAGCTTTTATTAGACAAGGTCAGAGGTCAAGTTGACGATTTCGTAAGTACCAGTCTTTGACTGCTTGTTTATTTATTAATTCGAATTATTCTAAGTGTTTTAGTTAACATTGGTTAATAACATGTTATGGTCCATGACGGGGTTAATCTATAAATGTGTGTGTGTGTGTGTGTGTGTGTGTGTGTGTGTGTGTGTGTGTGTGTGTGTGTGTGTGTGTGTGTGTGTGTGTGTGTGTGTGTCAGTGTGTCTCCTCCATAACTCCAAAACTATAAAACCGAGCAGCCTGAAACTTTGCAAGCATACTAAGAAAACTCCAAGGAAGTGCAGGAGGGAAAATTGGGTGTTTGGGTTAATTAAAATACCCCTTTTGAAGATAATTAACGTCCTTATTTAATTATATCCTTAATCAGGTAATCCTTGGTCACCTTGCTCTCTGGGGTCTCAAGGCGTTTCCTGGGTAACCTCGCTGGGGTCTTAAGGCGCCATGTTTTTTTGGCCTGCTTAATCTTGCTTTGACTTGGAACAGGCTGCAACGATTTCTCAACGATAAAGTTTTTTTTTTTTCACTTTCCTTACATATTATCGAATGCCTCTTCATCATAGCTATGAATCGCTAGGTGCATTGCAATTTTTATAAACACCCGGAGACATCAGCGTTTGTTGTCTTATTTCATTTCCGCACATGCGATCACCACAAAAATATCTTAAAATATGGAGAATTTCAAAACTTAAGCTCCAGAATCAAACTTGCAAGCACTTCCGACTCCTAAAAAAAAGTGTTCATTTGTCCAATTCGGACATATTTGACATTTTGGGCATCTTCGGGAGGTGTATGTTTAACCTGACGGTTTGGTGATTGCCAATTGCGTGCCAAGGGAGCTGATTCTTATCAACCATTTCATTTGAGTGCTTAAGCCAGCACTCTACAATATTCACACCGTCACTCAATCCTGAACTATGGATCAACTTTAACAAGGTACAGACTACTCGCTTGCGTTGGCCATGTTTTGTTCTGTGGTGCAACAGGTGGTGGCTGCCTCGCTGAAAATGTGGAATGTTATTTTCTACGATGTTTCCCGTTGTTGTTTTTCCATTATACAATCTGTCACTTCGGCATAGATAAATACAAATAAAAACCAGAAGGGCACTCGGTAGAGCACATATTTCCGCCACGTAATGCCTGATCCACGAGAACATATCAGGTCCATTACATTATTGAAATATCATGCCATACAGTACGATATCACTATATTGGAGAGGAAAACAAATACATATTTTTGGGGGCAACACCACCCCCCCACCCCGTAGAAAGACTTAGACCCCTTTTTTATGTCATAAACATTTTTTTGTTATGTCATTTAGTTTACCACCAGTGATGAAGGTGGTGGTCAAGTTTCATCAAAATCGTTTGTGTAGTTTCAGAAAAGAAAGCAAATGCATATTTTGGGGGAATCTGCCCCCATATAACCCCTTAGATCAAGATTTTTTTAATGCCATGTACAAACTTTGGTACATACATGGTGATGAACATTGTGGTAATGTTTCGTTGAAATCCTATGTGTGGTTTCAGAGAAGTTGTTGCAAGTATTTGTGGATGGATGGACAGACAGACAGACAGACAGACAGACAGACAGATGGACGGATGACCCACCATGCCATAAGCTCCCCACAACTACGTTGTAGGTGAGCTAAAAATCGGGGTCGAAAAGAATTCATGGAGGGGGGGTTGCCCCCCCCCCAAATAGGTATTTGCTTTAACATTGGTTCATTACGTACATTTTGCTGATTCCATCCCATGTTGACTTCCTCCTCAGTATCATTATTCTACCAAGGTGAGTGCCCAGAGGTATTGTCCCTATGTTGTTTTTTTTTTTTTTAATGTAATGGCTAGTCGACTCGTTCACACCATAATGCCTGCCCAAAGAGGCCACACTCTCACCTCTTGATAATGAAACGAAAGACCAAGAAGGAACCCAAAGAAGTAAAGAGCAAATATGGAGTCATCAGGAGGAACCTAGATAGGATTCGGGTTTCAGCCACTACTCCACTACCCTCAAACCCACCCAGGTGCAGCCCAGTGAACTTAACAGAAAAAATTTCTGCAAGAATTCACTTCTCCTTAGACAGATAGATAGATAGATAGATAACAAAAGAGAGGAATAGAGAGTAAAAGATGAAAGAGAAGAAAAAGAAAAGAATTAGAATGAATAAAGAAAATTGTGAAAAAATTACAAAGAAGTGTGAAAGGAACAAAGACCCAAGATGTCGGGAAGAACCCGGACAGATAGATTTCAGCAGTTACTCCTCCGACTCAAACACAGCAACACGTACAAGCTACCAGAGGTCCGTAGTTCCACTTTCTGGCTCACGCTCACGACTTTTTCGACCTCTTGGGAGGCATCTCCTGCACTACTCTTGTGCTTAGGACCAATGATCGAACATTGAGCACAGAAAGTCCAGGAGTGTAAGGAATCACAGCAGGTCAAGGCAGCGGGATGAGAAGAAAGAATGAGGCCCAGGGCATGTATGTTGCACATAAGTAGCCATGCAGGCAACTACCAAGTGAAACATGAAGACCAAGGAGCTTTCCAAAGAAGTCAGACATAAAGTGGTGAAGAAGCACCGTTCAGGAGAGGGTTATAAGAAGATTTCTATGTTACTCATTATCCCTTTGAGTACGGTTTAATCTACCATTAAGAACTCAGCAGCTGGGCAAGCAGGGAACTGGTTTGGGATGTCACTGTAAATCCAACAATGACATATATCTGCACGGCTCTATGGCGGCCATGGGGGTCAGTGTTCATCAATTGACAACATCCTGCTCCCTTCACAAAGCTGGCCTCCATGGACTGGTGGCAAGAAACAAGTCATTACAGAGAAAGACACATCCAAAAACTGAGATGGAGTTTGCAAAGAAGCATCTTAATGATACTGCAGGCATGTGGAGAAAAGTTTTGTGGTTAGACAAGACAAACCCCCCCCCCCCCAAAAAAAAAGACAAAACAGGCAAGACAAATATTTAATTATTTTGGGCTCAATTCAAAGCGTTGTCTAGTGCAATCCAAACACATCAACCAGTCGGCCAAACATCACCAAATCACATCACCCATCACAAGCCAAACACATCACCCATCACAAACACATCCTCGGCACATCACCCAGTCAACACCATCCCTACTGTAAAGCATGGCGTTGGCAGCATCATATTATGGGGCTGCTTTTCATCAGCAGGGATTGGCAAGCTTGTCAGGGTAGAAAGGACAATGGACGGTGCAAAGTACAGGAGAATCCTTGATGAAAACCTGCTTGAGTCAACCATGAATCCAAAACTGAGTGGGAGATTCACATTTTATCAGAACAATAATCCGAAGCACAAAGCTTAAGCCATGCTGGAATGGCTGAATAAGAAGAAAATGAATGTTCTTGAATGGTCCAGTCAAAGTCTTAACTTGAACCCAATTGAACATTTATGGCGAGACTTGAAGATTGCATTCCATCGACGATCCCTATCAAACGTGGCAGAGCTAGAGCAATTTTCACGTGAAGAATGGGCAAAGATTTCGCCATCTCACTGTGCAAAGCTGGTCGAGATCCACCCAAAAAGACTCATCACAGTCATTGCTGTAAAAGGTTCTTCCACAAACTACTGACACCAGTGGCTGAATAATTTTACAACCAGTGAACTTTGATTTGTACATGTTTTTTTTTTACAGGTAGTCCTGACATGTCACCTCCTTAAACTATAACAGTGTTTAGTTTGATCTCTTCAGTTATGAAAAAAAATGTTCATTTGGAAAAATTGTTTCTACATAATTCATAATTCATCTAAATGTGGCATTATTGGTAGGGGGTGAATACTTTTCCAGGCCACTGTACATATAATATACAAACAGCACACTCCGACACTTGACGTCGGTGTCATTGCACATCTTGGGTCAGTGTGCTCCCTCTATGTTTAATGGAGATAGATATATATTTCAGCTTACTATTTGTGAATCGTGCCCTTGAAAGCTGTGCTAATAATATGATTGCCTATCACGCTGTCACGCTGTCACGCTGTCAGTATCATCAGTCCCTGTCTCACCCCCCCCCCCCACCCTCCTGGAATGGTGTCCGGCGCCGATTGCGCTACACACCCCGTTGGTTCTATAAACACTGTAGAGCTGCAAAGACGGAAACGCAAAGCTTTTTGCGCCCGAAGCGTTTGCTTTGCCGTTTTCCTTGGCGTTTTGAACGCTGGAGATGCCTGCTAACTCGATAAACCTCCGGGGAACTCCGCCTGTCGAGCTAACCCGCGAACCTGGGTAACTGGGCAGGTGTTTTCTCGCGTGCGAAGGCGAGCGAGCGTGTCTTGCGCGCATAAACGGCTTCTTTGTTTAAAGAGAAAACCGAGTGAAAACAACTGAAAACTTGTGCCGCCACTCCAGCGCAGGCGTGCGCAGCCTGTTCGACGTGCGTCCTGCGTGGGCGTGGCTAACCGAGGCGTTCTGCTCCGCCCACATATGTGTCCCGCCTTGGAGGGCCGTCCAACAGAGGGATATTACCTGCGGTCATGGGACATCGGCGTATATATATATATATATATATATATATATATATATATATATATATATATATATATATATATATATATATATATATATATATATATATATATATATATATATATATATATATAACATTCAAACGGGAAGACTTCTTTATCATCGATATGTATAGGGAGGGTATTGACGTGTTACTCGTGCTGCGACGAACCATTACAAGCTTATACACCATGAAGCTTTCACTTTCAGGAAGTTTTGGTCGCAGGTTTTAGGTGGAAATGTCGCAGGTTTCAGGTGGGAACGTCGCAGGTTTCAGGTGGAAACGTCGCAGGTTTCAGGTGGGAACGTCGCAGGTTTCAGGTGGGAACGTCGCAGGTTTCAGGTGGGAGCGTCGCAGGTTTCAGGTGGGAGCGTCGCAGGTTTCAGGTGGGAGCGTCGCAGGTTTCAGGTGGGAACTTCGTAGGTTTCAGGTGGGAACGTCGTAGGTTTCAGGTGGGAACGTCGCAGGTTTCAGGTGGGAGCGTCGCAGGTTTCAGGTGGGAGCGTCGCAGGTTTCAGGTGGGAACTTCGTAGGTTTCAGGTGGGAACGTCGCAGGTTTCAGGTGGGAACGTCGCAGGTTTCAGGTGGGAACGTCGCAGGTTTCAGGTGGGAACGTCGCAGGTTTCAGGTGGGAACGTCGCAGGTTTCAGGTGGGAACGTCGCAGGTTTCAGGTGGGAACGTCGCAGGTTTCAGGTGGGAACGTCGCAGGTTTCAGGTGGGAGCGTCGCAGGTTTCAGGTGGGAGCGTCGCAGGTTTCAGGTGGGAGCGTCGCAGTTTTCAGGTGGGAGCGTCGCAGTTTTCAGGTGGGAGCGTCGCAGGTTTCAGGTGGGAACGTCGCAGGTTTCAGGTGGGAACGTCGCAGGTTTCAGGTGGGAACGTCGCAGGTTTCAGGTGGGAACGTCGCAGGTTTCAGGTGGGAACGTCGCAGGTTTCAGGTGGGAACGTCGCAGGTTTCAGGTGGGAACGTCGCAGGTTTCAGGTGGGAACGTCGCAGGTTTCAGGTGGGAACGTCGCAGGTTTCAGGTGGGAACGTCGCAGATTTCAGGTGGGAACGTCGCAGGTTTCAGCTGGGATCTTCGCAGGTTTCAGGTGGGAATGTTGCAGGTTTCAGAAAGATGTTTTTCAGAAAGTCGGTGCTGCCAAAGCAGTTTCTTGGCAAGGGTCCTGCTGGGTTGTTTATCATTGCCTTCCCAGCGCAGTTATTGCAGGAATTTTGAATTGGTTCCTGGTGCCAGCGATAGCTCGCCTGCTCTTCACGAAGGACACCGTGGGATCTTTAACATCCACCAACTAATTTTGTCAGACGGGCTTAACGTCCATCCGAGGGACAGCACACACGTTGATGAATCACTCTGCCTGTGAAACACCAGGATGGCAGTTTATTGCTGAGTCGGGATACGATCCCAGGCTACACAGCTTCGAGGCGAGTGTGCAAACATGCAGGCCATCCTGCCAGCCCACTAAACCCATCTAACTAGGTGATGATACGGAGCAATATGCTCGACTTTGTCAAGGCTTGTGGTCCCTCATCGGCGGACAATTTAAAGGACAGGTGATACGGGATTGCGAACCGCTGTGGGAAGCAAAATCTCACGTTTCGGGCGTGACGACCTCTTCCAACCACGGCCAATGTCCGATGAAGGCCTGTCGGCCGAAACGTCAGTGTTATACTTTGCTTGCAACGGCAGTTGACACACCTTGGGAAAGTTTCAGTCTATAACACCAATCATTGCCTGGTGATGATAATGGACAATCCTTCGGGATCAGATCATTTACATTTCTTCCACAAAGCGACGCCATGACGTCATATGCACTTTTCTTTGCACCTGAATAGATGGATTGAATACCCTCCTAAAGACAGTTTAACCACCCGCAGCTACAGGTCGCTCACTGAGTCTTGTTTTCACGACTCACACAGAACTAATATTTCGTTTAATCTCTTGCATACGCCGTTAAAAAAACGAGATGCGTTTATATAGGTTATACATGACGTCACGATGACGATACATTCAATTTTTAAGAGCTGCCGATGGAAGCTCTTGTAATTCCGTGCTTGTCCCTGGTTTTGATGCTATGGTAATTTTGAGGTCCGGTAATGGTTTGCTGCAGGCTCGAGTATAATGCATTCTTTGTATAACTGTCTCCGTGTTTATCCTCGCCACCCCCCATCCCCTTACCCCAAACCAAGCACTCACACCCACCGCCATATTCTTACACTTCCTTTTCTCTCCGACAGTTAAGCATGGAGTTGAAGAATTGAACAGCAGAGCGGCGAAAGGCGTTTAAAATAAGGCTTTTAACACGCCTGTTAACAACAAGCGCGTGTTTCAGCATGTTTTTCTATTTTTACGCACCTTTGCCTCGGCGCTCTTTAAACCTGGGCCTTTATTTTCATAAAAGCCGAAAGAAAAACTCGCTCCGCGCCCCATGTTTGCATTAATGAAACGCAAGTTTCTCTCTCACCCCTTTCCCTCCGTACTTTTCATTTATAACCTGAACGGCCAGAACTGAAAAACCACCCTCCACATTCGTGAAGTTTGTTGTCTGCGATGGCTCACCGTGAAACCATGAGCGTTTCATGCGTTCCTTCGAACTTGCAGCCAAGGTTCAAAGTTGCTTTTTGATTTTCAAGGCCCCTTCGTGGATGGAGGAACATGTCATGTTGTCACGTGGACCCTGAAACATGTGTTGTCTTGTGGACCCTGGAGCATGTTATGTTGTCACGTGGACCCTGGAACATGTCATGTTGTCTGTCACGACCCTGGAACATGTCATGTTTTCACGTGGATCCTGGAACATGTAATATTGTCTTGTGGACCCTGGAACATGTTATGTTGTCTGTCACATGGACCCTGAAACATGTCATGTTGTCTGTCACGACCCTGGAACATGTCATGTTTTCACGTGGATCCTGGAACATGTAATATTGTCTTGTGGACCCTGGAACTTGTTATGTTGTCTGTCACATGGACCCTGAAACATGTCATGTTGTCACGTGGACCCTGAAACATGGGTTGTCTTGTGGACCCTGGAGCATGTTATGTTGTCACGTGGACCCTGGAACATGTCATGTTGTCTGTCACGACCCTGGAACATGTCATGTTTTCACGTGGATCCTGGAACATGTAATATTGTCTTGTGGACCCTGGAACATGTTATGTTGTCTGTCACATGGACCCTGGAACATGTCATGTTGTCACGTGGATCCTGGAACATGTATTGTTGTCTTGTGGACCCTGGAACATGCTATGTTGTCTGGTGGACCCTGGAACATGTAATGTTGTCTTGTGGACCCTGGAACATGTCATGTTGTCAGTCACGTGACCCTGGAACATGTCATGTTGTCACGTGGACCCTGGAACATGTAATATTGTCTTGTGGACCCTGGAACATGTTATGTTGTCACGTGGACCCTGGAACATGTCATGTTGTCACGTGGACCCTGGAACATGTCATGTTGTCACGTGGACCCTGGAACATGTCATGTTGTCACGTGGACCCTGGAACATGTCATGTTGTCACGTGGACCCTGGAACATGTAATATTGTCTTGTGGACCCTGGAACATGTTATGTTGTCACGTGGACCCTGGAACATGTCATGTTGTCACGTGGACCCTGGAACATGTCATGTTGTCAGTCACGTGGACCCTGGAACATGTCATGTTGTCAGTCACGTGGACCCTGGAACATGTCATGTTGTCAGTCACGTGGACCCTGGAACATGTCATGTTGTCACGTGGACCCTGGAACATGTAATATTGTCTTGTGGACCCTGGAACATGTTATGTTGTCACGTGGACCCTGGAACATGTCATATTGTCACATGGACCCTGAAACATGTTATGTTGTCTGTCACGTGGACACAGCACAATCGTGGGATACAAATCACGGTAAAATAGACTTTGTTTGAAGTTCGTATTTTTCCTGAATGGCGACTTGCCTATCGGCCTTGCCTTATTCTGCAGAATCCTTTCTGTCTCTCTCCCTCTCTCTCCCTTCCTCTCCCTCACCTCCCTCTCCCTCCCTCTCCCTCCCTCCCTCTCCCTTCCTCTCTCTCCCTGTCTCCCTGCCTCTCCCTCTCCCTCTCTCTCCCTCCCCCTCCTCTCTCTCTCTCTCTCTCTCTCTCTCTCTCTCTCTCTCTCTCTCTCTCTCTCTCTCTCTCCCTCTCCCTCTCTCCCTCCCTCCCTCCCTCCCTCCCTCCCTCTCTCTCCCCTCTCCCTCTCTCCCTCTCTCCCTCTCTCCCTCCCTCCCTCCCTCCCTCCCTCCCTCTCTCCCTCCCTCCCTCTCTCTCTCTCTCCCTCCCTCCCTCTCTCTCTCGTTCTCCCTCACTATCTTCCATGCCCAGCTCCCTCCCTCCTTCAACCCCTCCATGCCTTGTTTGGCCTGAAATTTTCTCTGAAGAACTCATTTCCCATAGCGGCCGAGCCCACGCACATCCTACCCCAGCCCTTCTCGGTTTCTTCCGTGAGCACTTCGGGGACAGTATATAATGTTTTCCAACATTCGTTTTGATATATTTACATAGATATGTATATACATACACATATGTAAATTCATTCGTTTTTCCGTTGTAGAAGATGGAGACCTATGACATCATTCAAGCTGACTGCTCAAGGCACTCAAAGACAAGGAAAGATCCTGGAAAAAATGGCTATATGTTTCATTTATTTATTTAACACTGTAATCCTCTTTTGATAGACCGACTCTTACTTCTTTTGCGTCCTCCCTCCCCACTACATATTAACATCTATCTACCTTATTGTGGGGTTGGCCGGAGAAGGTTATTGGCCAAAGTCTTTCACGAACCGACTGTTCAGGCCTGCCGTTCGACTGAATGTGGCAGTACTGTATTTTTGTTCAGAATGCTTCGTGAAAGACACCCTGGGAACTTTAACGTCCACTAAGCGTTGCCAGCAGATGGGACACCCAGCTTAACCTGTATTCCAAGGACGACGATGCACTTTGCGATGCGACGCCATGCCTGTAAAGCACCAATCCGATGGTTTTATAGCTGGGTCGGGATTCGAACCCAGGCTGGACAGCTTCGAGGCGAATGTGCATACCTCTAAAGTCTATGCCATCCTGCAAGTCCCAGTTCCATCATCCCTCGACAGTGGAATCGTGCCATTATTGTGGACGTAATATGTGAACGCACCTGCAATGACCGTTGAACTGTCGTTTAAAAAAAAAATCTACATTCATGAAGTGGTGATTTAGGAGTGGTCATGAGAAACACTCGATGGACAGAATATGTACCAATGTGTGGAAAGGAGAATTTGGTTCTCAAAATGTATTTGCTGCCACTGAGATTCCGGAGCACAGATCGAAAAACAAAACATAGTTCTCGTACCTGTACAGGTACTCAACATGGAGGATGCTCACCTCGGGTGTTTGGCAACAGGCTCTGCCTCGAGGTGAAACCCTTTTACCGGATGAACAATGACCAAATGCACAATACCACCATTGCTTGTTCTGTGAGCTCACAGTCAGTCTGACGAATTACGTCTGACATCCCGAAGGTGAACCGAGGTTATGTTTTCACCCCTGTCTGTGTGTCTGTCTGTCTGTGTATTCGTCGGTGAGCAGGATATCTCAAAAAAGTTATGGACCGATTCGGAAGAAACTTGGTGGACAGATCGGGTCGGTGATTTTGGAGGTCCTGATCCAGATCCGGTCCATTAGTGGATACAAAACTAAACCGTTCAACCTGGTGGAGGTATGCGCTCTCCTGAGTAGCATTCTGGTTTAACGGTTGGTTTATCGTTTGGAGTATGAGAAAGTTTGAGAACCGGAGATGAGTGGACATGAAAAGTGTGCAGTTGGAGTGGATCGACTGCTGATTGAAACCTTCACCGATCATCAAGGTGATGGCGGTCGTGGCTTTCCATGGTGAATGAATCGTTGATGAAGAGTGAAGGCTGAGTCCAGGACCCAGGCTTTCCTCAACCTCCGTGCCATGGTTCACTGGGGGGCTCCCACCGGCGGTTTGCTTGGTCACCTGGTGTTTCGCACTCACTTGCGGTGCTCCTTCTACCACCATAGTTGTCCCCAGCACTCAGCGGGCACTCTTTCGGTGTCCACAGACTTTGCCACCTGTCAACTCGCACACTCGTCTGAACTGCAGACACACTCATCATTGCGTCTTTGGCCACTCATCAGATTTCAGTGTCGGTGGACATTTCAATGTACCAATCCAAAATGACGTCACTGTGAAACGGACTCACAATGGCTTATCCCCCCCCCTGTGTGTGTTTCGTGTATCTACGTATACCTGTTGTGATTGTGTTGTGAGTAGAGAAACGTGCTGCGGGTAATTGTTCTCCATTGTGTCGATTATGGAATTGCAAATGTTCATTCATTCTATTCATGCTCGTTCGATCAATTATACCTTCCTTTGTGAGCAAGGTGTGCAAACCAGAGCTTGGCAGCACACCTGCACGGGTTGCCTCGATCCATGCTGTGCGCCGTGAATGTGCTCGCATTGTCTGTGCGTTCGATTGCGCCAAACTTGCCTCGCATGTCACGCACGAACATTTTGTGTGTCTGTTTGTTTGTTTGTTGTTGTTGTGGTTTGTGAACATGTATCTGAAAAAAAAATTGTGGACGGATTCGGATGAAACTTGGTGCAGAGCTTGGGTGTGTGACGAGGATCAATTGATCCGATTTTGGTGAAGATCCGATTCCGGCTCCGGATCTGAGAATGATTTTTCACCATTGAGAGATGGGGGCCAACAACGATATCCAGCTCGGTATTTCAAAAATTCCTTGGGCCCGATATGTTGTGGCGGTGGAGGTATGCGCTACCGAGTGTCCTTGCACTACACGTCTGAGTTTATAAGACTTCGTCCAACAATCATGGGATGGGCTGGCGGGATGACCTTGAGGTCTGCACACTCGCCTCGAAACTGTCCGGCGCGTCGGGTTCGAATCCCGACCAAGCTATAAACTGTCGTCCCGGTGTTTCACAGGTAATGGTGGATCCATCAGGTGCTTGTGCCGTCGTTGGATGGTGGTTAAACGGGATTTCCCGTCTCTGTCAGCATCGGTCAGTGGATGTTAAAGATCGCACGAAGATGTGCTTCACCAAGAGTAGGTGAGCTATCGCCGAAAACTTTAGTGTGCACTCCCTGGCGGTGCACCCCTCGAGCTCGTAACCAGTTCCACGGACACGTATTCGATTCCTTCCCCGTGAGTTGACCCTCCGAGTCTCGTGGTGACCCCTCTCGGTCTTAAACCGACAACTTACTCAACGGACCCATAAAAAAAGCCTTGAACGGTCGAAGCCTAATAAAGTTGTCGCGTCCAGGTGCAACAGCTGGTATGTTCCGTGGTGAACGTTGTCACGTGATCACGCGTTTCGGACATCATGCCTCCGTCCTCGTCCCTCCTCGCGCATTGCTGTTTCATATTCAACAAGATGTTCTCCTCTCTGCTCGTCCCCACCCTTGTAGCACGTCATTGTGTCGCTCGTTAGCTTGGTTCCCAATGCAATGCACGCCTTCCCTGCCGCGGCGACCCTCCCCCCCCCCGTTCCTAGAGGATTAGCGCACGGAGCCCGTGCTCTGGTCGTGCTTTGCGCCGTGTCGTCCGTCGTGTTGCATTAAACGGGCCCAACCCACCCACCGGCCTTTTAAACAGATTCAGTTACGTGCATGATTTGCACCACTTTTAATATCAGTAACCCACATTAATCACACAAAGCATGGGGGGCAAAGTTCGCCAGTCCCCCCCCCGCCCCCTAATACAAAGCGAAAGAACAGCTTAATGTGAACTTCCCCACTGAACCCGTATTGCTGATGGATTCTGAGTGCTGCAGATTTGGTTTTTCAAATGAATATGCTTTCCAAAGAGCCAATGCTCCCCTTTTTCCCCCTCTGCCCCCCTCCCACCCCCATTGCCTCGCTCGAAGCACTTCGGCACACAAAGGCCGAATGATTAGCAGCAGCTCTGCCTGCAGGCGCGCCCGGGGCTTGGGGGAGGGTGGAGGTGGGGGCTAGTGAGAGTCGGGGTGGGGGTTACGGGAGAGGGGTAGAGTGAGAGGGTGAGAAAGAGGGACAGGGAGGAAGGGAGCTGCCCGGGGCGTGGATTAACGTGGAGTGTGAGTGAGTGAGAGAGAGAGAGCGAGAGAAACGTACACACACACACACACACACACACACACACACACGCATCACGCACACACACACACACATACACACATACATACACACACACACAAGGATAAACCCGCTGCCTTTCCATTCGCGTCTCTGCCGGCACAGCCAAGGAGTAGATCCAACTGGCGGACCTCGAGCTCGTCTGGCCCCAAGAGACCAGACCGGAGCACCGGGGGGAACCTTGAGCCGTGCGTCCTGCGTTCGCGATGTGTTGCTGTGCCGTGCGCTGCTCCTTGTTGGCGTTCGCACTGGCGGCAGGTGAGAATTGTGCTTTCTTAACCGGTGAACAAAACACCGAGGTGTTCACGCACACCTACAATGGTCTCTCCAATTCTCAAGGTCGCTCTGACCTGTTCCCTCTTCGTCGCGCCTGCTCCGCGCCCAGCACGAAACTTTCCGAAAAGTTTTGCGCGAAAACCAAATTAACTTTCGATCTGTCATCACCAAGTATCCATTTCTTTTGGGGGATCTCGTGGTCTTTTTACTTTCCCGTTGCTGTTTCGCTCTCTTCTCTCTTTTCCAAGCAAGTTTACACCCCCCACATTTACGACTCGTTTGGTTGTTCTGAAGTCGACCCTCAAGATGACTGTCTGTGATTTTGCTGAGTGCAGTCTACCCTCTCATGGCTCTGTTTGCTCCCCCTCTGCTCTCACTCTGCTTTAGCCATCAATCATCCTTGAGCGTTATGTTTATTATTGCTTTTCCTTCATGCTTTCCATCTGTCCCCATCTTCCTCGCATTGAAAATCCTTACCTCTTTCATGACCCTCGACTTGTGTATAAACATTTTCTCATTGTTTTTAATCACTGGAATTTCGTTTGCCCGGATTTTTGTTTCATCCCGGCCGTTTGGTACCTCCTCGTGTCATTGGCTCCTGAAGAGTTTGCTTCTCGAAATTTATTTCTCCATTAATAATAATAATAATAATAATAATAATAATAATAATAATAATAAAAACAAAAAAAAACATTAAAATCGAATAGATGTTGCGTGAGAAAAGTTCAATCGTCCAATAAGAGCAATTTTTTTATTTTCCATATTTATAAGGATACTTTTGATATCAATTCTATCGATACATGTATTGATTGAAAACTAAGAATAACGTTGAGCATTTATTGAACTACAGGACGAGGATGTTTTACCCGTCGCTCGCTGATGGATTTAATCAAAAGATAACATGTTGCACTTCACAAACATTCTGTTCTATCCATTCTATCATTTGCCCGAGATCATCTTCCATCTGTTTGGAACTCAACCAACATCACCTTCATCAACCATCCTTGCTGCTTGTACGAGTATACGGTGTGAGCAAAAATATCTTTCGCTTCGCTGTGAAGCTCGGTGTTGCATGCTTTGGTTTGAACTTCTGCTTAAAATCAAGAAAATGAAGCATTTTTAAAATTTCGAATCGTTCTCACCCAGATTTCAACATCACCGTAATGCATGTTATCAAGTTGTTGAAATATGCTTTATATAAGATGATTTGTAATGCTGAGGACCACCATCAGGTGGTGATATACAATACACATTTATATAGAGAGAATTTGGGTCTCTCTCCCCCCCCCTCCATCCTGAACCCCCAATCCCAGATATAAACATACAAACATTTTTGAAGCATATATAAACATACAAACAAATAAATATACAAATTCATGTTTATCGTATAGACTGTGTCGGAAACACAAAGCAAGAGTTTGAAAGACCCTTCCCATGTCATTTTTCTCAATACTGCGCAGGGTAAGGTGTTCTATAAACTCTCAGAGGTGTGCGAGCCAGGCTCAAAGGCAGTGGTTCGCACACATACCAGAAGTAAAATAAATAAATAATATAACCACAAACTATTCACTCAGTTATGTCCTACATCTTATGACCTTTTCACTAATTTACTTCACTGAGAAACCTTAGAAACTGAGAAACTGAGAAAACTAACTTTACAGTTAGTGACTATTATTCTGTCAAAAGACTCAATATTCCACAATCTTTTGGAACGAATTCCCTTACAATAGCCTGGTGAAACCAGGTTATCTGCTTGTATATTTTCTTCTATCTATCTTCTATCTATAAATATAATCTATCTATAATTCCACAGTGTGTGTGTGTGTGTGTGTGTGTCTGTGTGTGTGTGTGTCTGTGTCTGTGTCTGTGTCTGTGTCTGTGTCTGTGTCTGTGTCTGTGTCTGTGTCTGTGTCTGTGTCTGTGTCTGTGTCTGTGTGTCTGTGTCTGTGTCTGTGACCGCTGTTTCTCGACAACCACTGGTCCGATCTAATTAAAACTTGCCAGGTATATTGCTGGGGACCTGAGGATGTGCCTTTTCAAGGTTTGATATTAATCGGACAAGTGCTTCCCAAGTTATGGCCATTTATTTACCAACCAATGACAAGACACGTTATTGCGTTGGCGTGGCCGATGGGGGAAGGGAAACTCAGCCACGTTCCCCATTACGGGTTACAACGTACGGGCTTCCGGAGAGTGATGACTTCGTGTATTCTAATAATTTCTCGATTTCTTATGCGCATTTAAAGATAAACACAATGCCCCAAGTTATGATCGTTTTCATATTAGACGGTGCATACATTTCGGTAACATCAGAGTGCTGGTATGCTCCAAACCAGGAAGTAAATTTTTTTTCTCTCCTCTTTTTGTTTTTCCTTGCGACGACATTGCAAAAAGGTAAAATACGTTGGCGCTAATTGAATAATTGGCCATTAAAACCTAAATTGCGAATAATCGTAACTGTGATATGCGAACTTCCAGGCCACACACATACGGGCACGCGAGAGCGAAGAAACGGCCTGTGTGGTTGTTGTTTCTTGCTCGCGGTTGGAATATTTATTTATTCTTTTTATTTTTTATTTATAATTTTTACGGGCACGTACTAGTAATAATAAGTGTGTGTGTGTGTGTGTGTGTGTGTGTGTATGTGTGTGTGTGTTGGTATGTGTGTCAATGTGTCTTCTCTATAACTCCAAAACCATGAAACCTCGCGCCCCAAAACTTTACATCTATATATATATATATATATATATATATATATATATATGTATGTATGTTCCTGAAATACAGCCAAAAAGGTACACGATAGCGCAAAAATTTGAGGGCCACCTTACTCGCCATTCGCCTGCGGTGTGCAGTATCAAGTTTCGTTCAAATCGGGCAACGAAAAAAATCATTAAAAAATCAATTCCCGATTCAGTCAAGTACTCTTCGGGATTATTTGATCAATGCAAACAACCTCAGTGGTATAGTTCACTGGAGCTATCTTTTTTTTTTCTTGAAATGATTTTTTTCATCAACCGCTGTCACAACGGGAACCCAACGGGTTCACGGATCGTCTAGTACATACTAAGTCCGAAGGGAACGCCAAGAGAGGATTGAAAATTGGGTGTTTGGGTAAAGTTAAACACCCATTTTGAAGATAATTAACGGGATTATTAAACTAAAACCAAAAACGGACTTACTCTTGGTCAGCCCATGTTCACCTCACAGGAGTTAGAATCCACCATTTTGTTTCGGCCAACACAAAAAGCCTTGGCGAAAAGCCACGATGACCTCTCATGGACTGATTAAAGAATATAATCAAAATCTGTCTGTAGACTTGAGGATCGGAGCTGGTGGACTAAATAACTGTTGAAATCTGGAGTGAAATGTGAAAATTTAAAGAAATTACCTATTTTTATAACTAAGCGTATGTACGTATTTACTTTAAGCAAGCTCGGCTGTAATCCCTGTTTCTTCACATTTACAAATTGACAAAGCTGAAATTTAACTTTTTCTACTGTTTGGAGAATTATATTGAGTGAAGAAAAGATGTAGAAATGCGCCGAAAGTTTAAATTAATCTTGTGCAACAAAAATAATGACGATAAAGCGCTCATCATTGATACCTACCTGATCTTCACTGTATACGTTGCTAATCACCTGCCAAGCCAGATGTTCTTCATCAACCGTTTCATTGGAGTGCTTGCTGAGCGCTCTACAAGCTGCTTGGTAATGGCTGCCTACTTCTCTGAACTCCCAAGGTCAATCATGATGAAACTTTCTACACCTTTCTTGGGGTTTTAAACGGTCATTTTCTCACAAGATGGGAGTCCAGAGGGAGTGGAGAGGTGTGGGTGGGAGTACAGAGGGAGGGGGGGTTGGAAGAGGTGGGAGGAGGGAGTGGGGTGGGTTTCTGGAGGGAGTAGTTGGAGGGATGGGAATGGGGTAAGGTGGGAGTCCAGCGGGAGGGGTATGGAGTGGGAGGATGGACCCGGCGTTGCCCAGAAATTCCGGGAACTTTTAAATGTGTGTCATCCATCGGGAGGACCTGAAGTAGGAGGACACATCTGATAGTATTAGCTGGTGGACTTTAAATAAAACCCAAAGGTGTTTTTTGAAAATAATCGATGTTATCGCCAACATTCTGGTGAAATTTCAAATTCCCACCAACTTTAGTACATCGTCTGGTCTGCTCAGAGAATTTGTTAAAGGCGGGCCAGGGACAAGAAGATGGCATTAATTGGGGCCACTAAAGTAGTAGTAGTAGTATTTGTAGTAGTAGTAGTTATTATAGAATATATAATAAGATTGGGGCGGTTGGGATTATACCTTTCTAAAAAGAAAAAATGTGCATCCAACCAAAAATGAAACCAGATCTACTCTGCTATTTTACGCAATAAGCAAGAGCTCAGGTGATGTTTCACCCACTTACCAGTGGGCTTCCCAAGGCCAATCTATTGGCCTGAGAGAACTCACTGGGACGTGGAGGAAACGTCACCTGAGACCGGGTCTGCTCTTGCTTATTGCTTAAACTAGCAGAGTATCTTCCTTATGGGCGATCTTGTTCCAAGCATGCAACACGTTCTTCTGACGCACACCTTTATTTGGGTGGTGTATATGCAACTGACAGCTCTGTTGAGGCAAAAATAAATAATGCAGGTTACGTGCATGAAGCAAAAACATACCTACTGCTTATAATTCAAAACACCTCACTGCACTGGAAAACTTGGGGACAGGAATACTGCACTGTAAATGGTGGAGACTTTTAATACCCTCCCCCACCTGGAGGTGATGCAACATGATACACTTTCACATGAAGAATTTGCATCCGACCTCTCCCCCCCCCCCCACCCCTAAGGCCACCGGCAAAGATAAAAACACAAAAAAAGCAAAGATAAAAACACTTTTCATGAATTGGGGTCATGCTGATTCTATGTAACAAGTCTGGATGTAATCAGCCCAGAACTGTAGGAAGAGTGGCGTGACAAGCAAACACACAAACGCCGGTCCGTGAATTATCGTAAGGATTAGCAAAGTAGATCCAGTACATTTTTTGGTTGGATGCACATTTTTTTCCTTAAAAAAAAAAAAAAATTATGAGTAGGTATGCTTACACATTGTAAGCAATAACGAACCATGTTTCGTATGTAGATACATAATACATAGCAGCAGTTGCAGCATAACCTCCCATCCATTGTCTCGGGTCACTCACCTGCAGTGAGCACGTGAAGGCTGCACTTATTTTCGGATATTTTAATTTACAGACACTTTCCGATGGTTCTGTGATTTTTCCCGGTGTATCAGCTTCGATGTCCATCGGTATGCAAAATTTCAGCTTTCTACATCACCCAAAAGGTGGCGAACATGAATATCAGTCAGTCAGTGGTTAGAATGAGCTTTATATATTAGACAGAGTATATACACAAAAATATACGATATATCATTTTTGGAAATATCACGGACACAAAAGTACATGGACAGATGATCGGTTGGATGGAGCTCATTTTAATGTCCGCCGTCTCCGACATTGTCAGTTGGTCTGTCGTTCGGACAGTCGGATAGTCAGATGGACGGTCGGTCGGACGGTCATACTGAGCTCATTTTAATGTCCCCCATCTCCGACCTTGTCAGACGGATGGGGACAACAAGTAGATGATACTCGAGGTCACCAAAAAGACAGGGGACAGAGAGTATCATCTACTTGTTGTCCCCCGCCCCTCTGACGAGGTCGGAGATGGGGCTTTTTTTGTATACATTAAAATAAGCTTCTTTTTTTGTATGCATTGTCGAGGCTCATATGAGAGCTGAACTCCATACGATACGATACGACCATCTCCATATGATACGGCCTTATGGAGCTCCATCCGACCATCCAGCCAACCGTCCGTCTGATTAGATCAGGCTGTGATTGGCTGAATTATGTTGCTATGGAAACCATCTCAGTAACTTGGCTTGTGTATGTGATATTTCAAAATACATTGAGCATTTAGTTTTCATATTGTAGATATATATTCCTCATAACATTATCTCAACCTGATTATATCACAACTGTGATCGGCTGAATTATGTTGTCATGGCAACCATCTCATTGTCTTGTATTGTGTACATGATATTTCAAAACCGTTCAAGATTTAGCTTTCATATTCCTCATACCACCCAAACGGTGGGAGACCTAGAGTATCAGCTATTATTGTTATTTGTTGTTAAAATTTATATTGTTCCGGACTACCCCAAGAACTGTTTTGTGTACCACAGACAGGTTCATGTGCAGCAAGCATTTTCTGTTGGTCAGGAAGCACACAGCAATAGCTGGTGTGGCACTTGCTTCCTGGGTACCCACTACAGTAATGGGGTCCTGATCTAGACTTAATGTCTTGTAGGGTTTGACCAGTTCACTCTGGAGAGGTGCTTCTGCTCCTCGCTCAAGTGTCATGTGGACCTACTCCTATTGAGGAGTGGTTCAACTGTATGACCATGTATTCTGACCTTTTGGAGTTAGGATGTGTTTGATTGACCATATACTTCAGCTTTCAGGCTGAGCTGCATGTGTATGCTCATGTGACAGTCTTGGTGGATTATGTATTTTGGCCATGGGGTTAGAGTACACATCCCAAATTCTGTTTCAATATTTGATTTTTTTTTTTATTATTTACCTTTTTTCATATGAAAAAGGCATCCTGCAGAAGGATGGGGACCTACTCCTATTGAGGAGTGGTCTAATTGTATGACCATGCATTCTGAACCTTCTGGGCCAGGATGTATGTGTTTTATTGACCACTAGCAGAGCCGACCTTTTGCTTCAATGACGGACCAATTAGTCATACTGTTTGCCAAAAATTGCTATGTTGGTCACTTTGGCATCACTTTGTGAACTCAAAACAGCCCCTGAGGTATCCTGCTCCCCACCCCCCCTCCCCACCCACTTTGCCCCCCATTCGTCCTGATGTGCCTTCCTGCAAGAAATCTCACACATGATGACAGGCTTTGACAGGCCCCTCCATTTTTTTGGGGGGGGGGGGTAGACAAGGGAAGGAGGCCATATTTACTCGTGTGAAGAGTGCTTTAACCTTGGTGTTTCCCAGGTTAAAAAGGAAATTGTAATACTCTCTGCCACCACCACCACGTGGCACGACACGGTAAACATTTACATCAAGAATTTATGCCCCCACCCCCACACCCCCAATTGAAGCTGTGGCCACATAGCCTGTGTCACCCCCCACACAAAGTTGTATTGGTGCCCTGAGTTTGGAGTTTGTAACTTAAAATATGTGGCCATGCATAAGGACCAAAGCCACACAGAGAGACATGTTGGACTGTGTACTTTGGTTGGATGTGGGGTTAAACCACATGTCCCAAGCTCTGTTTAAATGTTTTGATTTTTTTTTTAACCTTTTTTACATGAAAAAGGCCTCCCTCAAAAGGAGGGCCAGCCAACAAGCCTGAAGCATGTGTCCGTGGATGTTCACTCTCCGGGGTGGACTGGTCTATAAAATTGAGAATTAAATTAACTTCCCGGTATTGGCTGCAGTGCAATCCTACTGGGAAGTAGGGGGCTGTAGCTCTGCTGGGCTCATGCCTAATAGGTGGAGTTTCTGCAACTGTTTAGCCAGAAGAGACTTTTAAAAATTATATATATATATATATATATATATATATATATATATATATATATATATATATATATATATATATATATATATATATATATATATATATATATATATATATCTGTGAAGGCAACGGCAAACCACCCAGCATAACCCTTGCCAAAAAACTGCTTCAGCAGAATTGATGCTCTGTAACAGAGTATGGTGTACATCAGAATCAGAGGGTATACATAAACACATTATACAAATACATACATACCTATCTGTGTTCATTTTTCACAATGTTTGGCATTTCAAAGATTATCATGTACATTGTGCAACAAACCAAAATCTGTGGTTCACTTGTTTTCGCTGAGATTGTGTGGCCATGACTCAGGGCTGGTTTGTTCCTTGAAAGAATGGTTTGGTCATTTGGGTCAATCTATTCACAAGGCTTTTGCCCTATTCATTTGGGAAGCAATGAATTGGAACCCTATGTTTCCTGGGCCGGATGTTCTGAAGTTTGTAAATTGATACCTGCGAGCATATACATGTCATAAACACCTTTTTTCTGTGCCTCTACATCTGCATCATATATTATATCTCCTTGCCCAACCCATACTTGCTTTTGCTAAGATAGAGTGATACACATACCACCTTCATGGCATCACCTTGAATTCTTTCTTCTCCTAATGCATCTAGTTATCATTTTCGTTCACACTACGAGTGATCAAAACACATTTTCAGAAAACGCCACTGTTTTAGTTTTCCGAGGGGTTTGCTATGTTGCAGGTATTGAAGTTTGAATGAAGCACCATTGTTACGTCTGATCAGTTCTTTTAATTACACAATCAGCAAAGTCTAATTGAAAACTTCCATGGCAAGTTTATTATAGATGTTTTTCAACCAGAAATGAAACATTACCCTTTCTGTTCTGCCAGCAGTGGTCATCACACAGGTCAGTTCATCAGCCTGGAACGAACCACTGGCTTGGAGCTCCTAATCTCCCTAATTAGGGCGAACCCTGTGCGCAGAGCTAACGCGCCATGTCATTATGCCGGATTTGTCTGCCATGCATGGGAAACGCTCGGAATTGAGTTTCTAAAGCCATGCTCTTACCTAGTGTATTACACATACTTTTTGATCCCTGTCAATTTACTGATACTCTTTCTTTCAATTATGCAATGCATTCTTCCATTGAATTCCCCTGAAAGTTTCAGCAGATGCTTCGCTTGCTGGTCTTTACAAGTTTTTAAAATATATTTTTTAATAATCTTCTTCCTTGTCTTTGAGTTGCCAGAATGTTTGTCATGGAACTTCGATTGTTGGTTCAAAATCTACAAAACTTTTATTCCTGAAACAAGTATCTGATCTTCAGAAATTAAAATGTGGATATCTTGATGAATTGCATTTTTTCTGTACTTGCACATTATCAAAGATGTAAACTATTTCACAAAAATAGACCGAATTGTCCCATGGCTTGCCTGGTCCTGACCATAGAAGGTCAAGCGCCAAATTTGATTGAAAGCCCATGCTTAGCCTTTCAGTAATGGTGAAAATAAAAGCTGTTTTGACCTTTTTGACCCAATGATGATCCACTTAAAATGTGGGTTGGGGTGGCTTGAACAAACTCGATAATGGCTGATATAAAGAAGGCTTTTGTGCCAGGTCTTGTGAAAGTCTTACCATCAATTCAGGAAATATATAAAATTTATGTTCACGGATGGATGGATGGGTATGTGGACAGATTGCACTCCATGGTGTGCAAGCTTCTTGGAACATAATTCCAACTTTTCTGTAAATTAGGTCACTGCATCAAATTTCCATCTGTTTGGACAATGGATTGCTCATCCTGCTCTACACATCATCATATCTTATTTTAATGCCACTTTGGGGCTCCTTTTTAACATCTAGTCTTCACCTCGAGATTTTGGAATTTCTTCATAGAACTTACAACCAGAATAGGTTCCTCAATTAAAATGATGATGCCCTTCCCCATACCTCTATCTTCTCCCAACCTTCTTTGTCTTTTTTCCCCACCTCCACCCCTCGAACTCCACTCTCTCTCACCCCCATTCTACCTTTTCATCCTTCTCTTAGTTTTATCTCCCACCCCAACTTTCCCAAATTCCATTTTACCTTGGCTATTCTTGAGAAGCCAATGCCAAGTCACCCAAAAAACAGCAAAATGTATTTTGCTACTTTGTTTTTATAGTGATCTAAGACTCATAGTGGAGCTTTATGTGCACAAATTACACGGAGGACAAGTAATTAGGAGACATTTGTGCTCTTTTACATGAATTTCACAGAGATTAGTGGACAACTAGCAAATCAACGTAAAATATGGGACATATGAATGGGGATTTTTGCATCATGACTTAGGTGTGGTGCAGATAGTAATGCTAAACAGGCCACTGCTAATTTAGAAGTAATTATACTTGCTGTCCACTTTATAGGATGCAATCCTACTTAACATTTTTGCAAAATAAATTTGTTTAGCATTTACAACAAGGTGAAAGTGGAGGAGAAGTACCAGACCCAGTGAGTGGTGGAATGTTTAGAATGTCTGGGAGGTCGGTGGTTTAATCCCAGGCCAAGTCATACTAAATAGTTTTAAAATGGTACGTGCTGCTTCCTTGCTTGGCCTTCAGAATTTGAAAAGGACAGAGCATGCACAAACACCCATCGCTTGGCAACCACCGCACAGTCTTTATGGGCATATAGACCTCTTCTTGCATTGAATTTCCTGGTTATGGAATTTATATTATTGTGAAAAAGAACTAAAGATGCGCAAAGCAATATCTAACTCGGCTGACAGGATAGATCATCAGGTAGTGAATTCACTTTTGAGCTGTCTATACTTTGGGTTTGATTCTTTGCCTGACATTAAACTGTCATCCTGGTGCTTTGCAGGCAGTGTTGCTTCAATGAGCATGCTATCCCTCAGATGGAGTCTTCAACAGGCTGTCTGGTATACTCGCACTCGTCTGCTCGGACTCACTTGGGGACATTAAATATCCCATAATGCATTTTAAAGAGAGAATGCCATTGTTTACTGGACCTCCAAACAATTTCTAAATTTCTACCTTGGTTGAAGACTGCTTTGGCAGCCACCCTTAATGGAGTAGTGACTTATCCAGGGTTAATTCTCAACTTGGGAAACATTCACAATCAGTTGTGGGTAAATCTTGATATCACACCACATCATGGTAAGTGTATAGAAATAGTAAAAAAAAAACAAAAAAACAAGACATAAAACTAGAGTTCAAAGAACTCCTTACCCCATGCAATATTTTAGTATATCATTCAATTAAAATAAAAATAATGATTTAAAAGTCGTATAAAAAATTCCGGAAGTTTACCGCCATTGTTGCAGTGTCTTATGCACCACCTTTTTAACATGTCCAAGTACTGCAAAACTGGAGGTTTTTGGAAGCGGCTATAGGGCGATTTGTGTTCAACAATGCTCAAGTATATAATTAAATTGAAATAAAATAATGATTTTAAAGGTAGTATAAAAAAATTTATTCTGCATGTTTACCACCGTTGATGCAGTGGCTATGACACCACCTTATTTAACACGTTGCATTCGGTCTTCGTGCCTGTTGTTTGTGTCTTTTGTGATGTCTTTAAAACAGCACATTATTTTAATGTTTGAAAAGATTTTCTATTTTGTTTTTATGCCAGCGAGGCAGACAGAGTAAAGATATTATCTCATTCCTTTCTGCGCATGCGCGATTGGAACAAAATCACAACCAAAGTGCTACAAAGCTGTCGGTTCGTTTTCTGATTTATGTTCATTATATAAAATTCAATTTAAATGAAGATGTTTCTCGATCATCAACTGACATTTGTAGACGGATGGACGGACAGACAGACAGAAGTGGACCTGTTGCTTACCCCCGCTTTTCACTTCACGTGCGCGGGATAACTCGAGAGTTCATCGACCACCTTACCCCACGCAGTCTTGAGAAAAATGACAAGGGAAGAGTATTTTCACCTCTTGTTTTGCGTTTCTGACCACGATCTATATTAGGTTAGTTTGTGAACTTTGAATAACAGACACGATGCAACCATATGAAGCTGATGTGGCAAACGGATCAGTCCGGACCTGAGCCTTCTGCCAACTCTTCTCGGAGAAACTGACAATTTTGAATGATCTTCAAAACAGATCTTTTGAATGATACACTAAACAAACAGAGAAAGATACACTAAATAAACAGATCTTTTGAATGAAGTTAGCTCTGTTGTTGTTTGACTAGACACCACCAATTTTGTCTGAATCTCGCTGTTACTCCGCCCTCAGAGTGCACAGCAAATTTGATTAGTAAAGACAGTGTAAATTTTTTGTGAAGTACTTAAACTGAACTGCAAAACTTAAGGGCTTTGAAAGTGCAAACAAGGTGATTTGTGTTTAACAGTGTTCATCTATATAATTCAATTAATACAAGAAAAAGAGCAATCAATGATTGCAGACGCTCACCAGGACTTGTTTTATGTGGTGTATTTTGTGTGGCGTGTGCGTGCTATTGTGTTACGTAATTAATAAGATACATAATTAGAACTGCCACTTTATAATTGCTGGCATGACTGGGTACGAAGATGTCCTGCTTTTGATGCAACCCTGCTTTGATCGGACACATGACCCTGACCCATGACGGTTTTTTAAAAATGATTATTTATTATTTAATTGAATTTAGAATGGCATTCAAATAAAATGGAAGAACAACTAGGTAAAGTCCTGCATCGTGTAATCAGAAGGAACCCGGACAAGCAGAAAAGCAAAGATGAAGTCATCAGGAGGAACCTGGATAGGATTCACATTTCAGTTCAAACCCATTCAGGCACAGCCAAAAATCCTTATTCAAAAAAAAAAAGGGCTATCAAAAAAACAAGAACCCATATCAATAAGTTTAATAATTCAGCCTGCCAGGCCATGCATCCAATGAAGGTGAAATTTAAAATTTTTATTCCCCATCACTACTAGATCATAGTTGTGAAGTTTCATGTCGATTGATTAAGCGGCTCCAGAGAAAACATTATTTAATATTTTCTTCAATCCAATATGGCTGCCAAACCATGTGACCGATCAATTATTCCTCAACAAAATTGTACACCTAAGGCTTGGGGAACATTTGTGTGAAGTTTCTGCTTGATCTGTCCAGCTGTTCTGGAGAAGAAGATTTTTTTATAGGTTTGAGGGTAAATCCAATATGACTGCCAAACCATGTGACAGATGACATCGTATGTGTGAATGTTTTGTTCCTTCATGGATAGGCGGTCATACATATCAAGTTTCACCTAAATTTGTTCAGCCACTTCAGAGAAGATTTTTGAAGGTTTTTATTTTGCAAGAAATATGGCTGCCGAATCACGTGACCGATGACGTCATCAAGTTTTTTTTTTTGTTTTTTTTTCTGTGGAACACTTCATCCCGAGATGACCCTCAAAAATTTTTATACTGATCAGATGTAGTGTTCTACATATGCAATTATGACGTCATAATGAAGTGTTCTACATATGCAATTGTGATGAAAAACAGGAAAGTTCTGTGCAGACAAACAAACAGACAGACATACAAACAAATCGACCCAAACGCAATACCCTCTCCTTCTGCGAGGGTAATAAAATAATGTTTCAAAGGTGACAGAACAAAAGGAAAACTATTCAATTGGAAGTTTACTGCCGATGATGCACCGTCTTTTACACTACGTTAATTAACACGTTATATTAGTTATTCATGCCTGTTTTATGTGCCCTTTCGGATGTCCCTGAAAACATTAAGTTTCCTGTTTAGAATGATCTTCAATTTTGTTTGACTGCCACTGACGGACAGACTGAAGCAATTGCTTCACCACAATTGAGATACTGAACAATTTGCCAAATTCAGAGCCAAAGTACTGCTAAACTGCAGGTTTGTATTCCGATTCATATTCCGATTTGTAGCCTACATTGTTCAAAATACAACAGTCAATTGAAATGAAGTAGTTCCTTGATCATAGACGGACATCTGTCAGACAGGAGAGTGAACCAATTGCTTAACCCAGCTGTGCGCTCTGCATGTTGGGTAACCAGTTGTCTAAGACGCATAACCAAAGCTCTTTTCAATAAATAGACTCTCTGCCATCTCCAGGTCACTATATATGAGAAGGCTGTCTAAGGGAGCTGTGCTATTTATGAATCTTATGATCATATGATCTTTTTGTCAAACTGTCAAAAACAAAATTCAGTTTTGCAGATAATCTCTGTTAATTAATTATTTAGCAAACAAAATCACGAGTTAACGAGTTATATAAATGCTTGAACTTGCCAAATGTATATAGGTCATCTTTAATTGTTACTAGATGACCCGTGAACCCGTTGGGTTCCCGTTGTGACAGCGGTTGATGAAAAATATCATTTCAAGAAGAAAAAAAAAGATAGCTCCAGTGAACTATACCACTGAGGTTGTTTGCATTGATCAAATAATCCCGAAGAGTACTTGACTGAATCGGGAATTGATTTTTTTATATTTTTTTCATTGCTCGATTTGAACGAAACTTGATACTGCATACCACAGGTGAATGGTGAGTAAGGTGGGCTGAAAATTGTTGCACTATCGTGTACCATTTTAGCTGTATTTCGGGAACATACATACATACATACATACATACATACATATATACAAGATGAGAGTTTCAGTAATATATAGATGAAATCTTCATTATAACATCCCAACACCCTGTTGATCTTCTGATGACCTACTCATTGGCTTGCAGTTGAATGATTTTCCATATGATTTGAGTTCTTTAAAATCAAACTAATCAGCCTAAACTCATGAATTGGTCGTTTCTTCCTTCTTATTTTCTTGTTTTTTTCAAGCTCCTCTGACTTTCATACTTCCACATTCCATGTGTTCCTCCATCTTTTCAACATATTTTAGCTGTTCAGCTTTTCAATTCTTTCCATCATGTTCAACATTCCAATTTTCACATTGCTTGGCATTTCCTTGGTTTCTCATCTTAAGTTTTGTGGCTTCTCATCTTCACTCTGAAGATCCTCTGGCTTCCAAAAATGTCCAGTTTCCCAGGACCTTTGGCTCTCCAGGTCCTTCAACCCCTGACCCTTATTTCCTCTAATTTTTCCTGCTCTCCTAGATCTTTTAACTTTTCCAGCTCCTATTTCTTTAGTCTCATGACTTCCCATCCTCTTGGTTTCACAACCTACCAGCCGCAGGCCCTCAGCACGTCACAACCCTCTTGCCACTTGGCTACCCTTTCTGGCTGCAGTAAAGATGTCATGTGAGTTTTGATGCTGAGCAGTGCTGGGACTGTGAGCAAGGAACCTCATGAGCGTATCGTTACTCTAAAGAGTTATACAAAGTGATGGGGGATATTTCGGATATATGAGGTTAAAAACCTATGAGCTGGTAACAGAATGAATAGCAAAATAGTGCAATAACACATTATGGAAACACAAATATACTTACACTTAACACAAAATCTTCTTCTGTTATATTATATTATAATAATCTGTGGCTTATGATGATGGCATGGCTTTATTTGGCATTCTCATTTGCAACACAGCTCTTATTGCTATTATCCCACTTTCATGGTCCCATGTGCAGTCGTGATTTATCCATCATCTATTCATGTCAATGCCATTAATATAAAAGCACATCGATGTCAACTAATGTCTTTGTCCTGCATTTGATTTCTGTATTAACTCTTCTATGGACTTTAAATCGATGTTTCAAAAACCACTTCATGCACTAATTACAACTGCACTTCTCGCGTTGTTTTTCCTCAACCTCACGTGCAATTTTCTGGCTTTCGATTACTCTGAGAATTTTGGCCCGCTTTCAACCTGCTTTGTATAACTCTGGCTTCCTTGTTTTTCGGTGATCTTTTAAAATCCAAATTTTAATATTCTTCTCCAAAAATGTTGAACATTTTCAAGCCTTCATTGTAACAGCTCTTTGTTCAGGAAAACCTTAAGGTGCAGATATATTTGGTTCACCCAGTCCTTGTCAAGGAGTAATTGTATTTCGATCAGGCCGATAATTGATCACCTCATGGATTGCACAGCACACCAGGCAGTGCCTGTCATAATAAACCGGGCCGTTCGACAGTTTGACGTACTAGTGCGTAATGTGGACCAAGCAATGGGCCACAGCAGCCAGGGGGTAAGTTTGCTTAACATCAGCCGTCACCTCTCGCCGGCCACGAGTTATGGCCATTGCTTCACTACGGTTTCCCATGTTAATCTCTGCCCTTAACCCCCCTCCTCCCCCCCCCCCCCACCAAACCCTGTGATCCTTCTCCCATCAACTTCTCTTTCTATTGAGGTTCTTTATGGCCCATATCCATTTGTGGAATATTTTGTCTCCAGCGTGAGTACACACGGCTGCTCTTTCAATAATTATCTGTTCTTCCTTTTGGGAAAAGAAGATGTTAATGTCATTGTTGAAGTGTTTGCCTGAAACCAGCCTTGGTAAATGGTTGCATCGGATAGCTAGCATATTTGTACCCCAAAGCAGTGCTTGGTCCAATATTTTAACTCCACATCGATGACCTCTCAGAATATTTAGAAAATTTTAATTTCACAAGCATTCGTGATTTCACCTTCCTTCAACCAAATGGATCCTCATCCTGACAATAGATTGGCAGCAACTTCTTCCACTAACAATGACCTGGAAGACATCAGAAGTGGGGACTGACACCTGGTGCATGATCTTATATTCAGGTAAGTGTCACATCCTAATATTGCACCTCAGGAAGGGCATTCATGACAACTCATCTGTTCACTCATATGATCAACCTTTCCAAGAAATTCATTCCCTTGAAAACCAAAGCCTTACTTTTATTTATTTGTAATTTTTTTTTTTAAATAAAAGATTGACACTCATGGAAGAGCTAAGCTTCAGCTACAACCTCTTTTGAACAAACCACATTTCCAAACTGGCTCGAAAGCCATCCACAGACTGGACATTCTTCATTAAGCAAAGTCCTTCCTCATTCCCCCTGACCTCCTTACAGCTTACTTGGCATTTGCACGAAGAACAATGGAGTGAGTATTGCTTTTCCTTATGAACCAGAACCTCCACGTCCCATTTCAACCTTCCGGATGCTGTTTAATCCAAAGCAAGGAAAATCGAAGGTATCACCCATCATGAGGCTGAGACACAGGGCCTATTACTGTCTTACCTTACACAGGTCTGTGGTCTTGGTTTTCGATCACCTCTCATCTTGTCCTGAACTTCCTTCTCTTTTAGACCTCCATTCATGTCCAATTTTTTTTTTAATGGTGAACAAGTTCATTCAACAGCCCCCTCCTTGTGAGCCTTCCAAAGTCCAGGCTCTCTTTTCACCCACACCCCTTTGTCCCAACTTCCTACTGCCTCTCTATACCTGCTTTGTCGCACTATTTCCTCCAGTACTTTGAGGTTGCAGCTCACCACCATCTCAGGTTTTCTCCCACTTTTGCTCACGATCTTTTTCTTATACTAATCCTCCTGCCTTTGCCCACCTCTTTCTTTCAGATCATATTTGATTGTTTGCATAATTTTTGTTTGTTATCCACTGTCCTCTGGTATTATTTGTAACCCGTTCATCCTCTTTCGTTTTGCTCTTCCAAAAGCCTCGAATGTCGACACAAATGAAAGGGCTATTGTGCATCGTCACGATGGATGATGGTCGTACTTCCATGTGGTTCGGTTTTAACGTTCGGCATTCTTTACCCCTGAAATGCTCTTCTGGTATATTAACTTGTATAACTGTAGAAGAGAATTAGGGCTAATAAAACCCCTTGGGGAATATGGACCCCAACGAGTTGATGACGAGAGCAAAAATAAAAAAATAAAATAATACTTTGTAACATATATTTTATTTTGAATACATTTAATCACAGGTATGTTTGGCTGACTAGGCTGGGTTTGATTCTTGGCCTGACTATAAACTGTCCTCCTGGTGCCTCATAGACAGGGCATTGCATAAATGAGTGCACCATTCTTTCCAAGGCATGTTCAAAACCATCTGTTCCGAATGCTAACCTTCGCTTGTGACGTTATATATCATTTTGTATCTTTCAATAAGAATAGGCAAATGTATGCCAGAGCCCTAACAAAATCCTAAATTCTTGCTATAATCTGCAGAGGCATGACATCAGCAACATATTTTCTAATTCTGATGTACCATACTCTGTTACAAAGTGTCGGTGCTGCCAAAGCAGGTCTTCGCAAGGATTACATTGGGTGATTTGCCGTTGCCTTCCCAGCAGTTGTTAGGGGAGGAGTTTTAGAAGTTGACCACGGTGCTGACGATAATTTACCTACTCTTCATGAAGGACACCGTGGGATCTTTAATAGCCACCAACTAACGCCTGCAGACGGAACACCCAGTTTAACATCCATCGTGGCACACACACACATTGATGAATCGCCCTGCATGTGAACAATTGGCATGACAGCTTATAACTGGGTCGGGATTCAAATCCAGGCTAGATAGCTCAGAGGTGAGTGTGCGTACCTCGAGGCCATCCTGTCAGCCTGCAGCACATTTACACCTCAGTACTTGCACCTCGGTAATCATCCAACCATCAGAGTGATTTTGTAATTGAAGCATGATCAAATATACATTGACCGGATATATGGGGTCGACCGTGTAGTTTAAACAACATTTAAAGAAATCAGATGAACAATATCTGTCGCATGTTTTCCTTGGATGTAGTAATAAATTAGGTCTATGGTTGATACATTGATTAATACGTTATGCTCTTAAAATCACAAAAGAAACAACAATAAGAAACATTTCCAAGTTGAGAAACTTATGAATCTGAGCAGGCCACCAGTTTCTTCGAAATGTTTGGTGATCAGAGAAAAGTACGAAAGAGTGATAAGGAGTAATCGAAGGCAGATTAAGGATAATATGAGGAATGAATCATTTGTTGTTGCTGCAGTTTGACTAAGTTAGGGGATTGGCACGGCCCAGATTGAGGTGTCATGTTTCTGCGCTTATAATGAAGTGACTGTCATCTTAATGAGTCATTTGTCAAAATAATCGGCCGGACGCAGAGGCCTAACCTCTACACTCGTCCTTCCCTTCTTTCTTTCTGCAACCCCATTAAATATTACATCTTCTGATTGTGGTTTTCAGCAGCACTGGCCATAAGACGAGCCTACAATTTTCTAGTTTATGAAGCTTACCTTAAAAGTTGTTGGGATATCGAAGTTTGCTTTTCCCTGAGCTGTCTATTTCTGGGTTTGACTTCTGAATGAGAACTAGCTCACCGCTGGCAGGTTGGAGACCTTGCAATTCTGTACTACCTCTCTTCTGGTCTTGCTCTACCCTCTATGTCCTCCGCTTATCCCTCGTCCCTTCAGGTCATACTCGTTCCTGCAGAAACCCATACTGAGTTACCCTCCCCAAGTCCAAACTTGATTCTCACCTACATTCCTTCATCCCACTATTCTCTTGTCTGTGGACTCAACTCCCTGTGTCTTTTGTTATGCTCTTCCCTCCAGTCTTACGACACTGCTGCTTATCGCCCCCCCCCATTGTGTCTGCCATTCAGACTCATGAGCTTAACGCTTGCTGGCCCCCGACATTTTTACATCATGCCACTCACCTTCACCTACAATTGTGTGTCTGTGCATTTTTGTCAATGTGTTTCTCTTTGCACCCCTTTGTCAGTCTATTAACCTGCCACCCTCTGTACCTTCCCTCAGTGGACACATCTTGTTTGTTTCATCAGCCTCAATGGCCCAATGCGGTTCGATGTGATGAGAGTTGCGATTAAACTTAAGAAATTTCCACCTTCCTCTGACCTTTACGAATATCCTTTTTCATCATGTGCACTTGGATCTCACGGTCTCTTATATACTATCATCCATTGTTCTTTTCTGTACACCGAAGCACACTCTCACCTGAGTGAGAGGCCTCCGTGGCTGGTATGCTCTCATTGAGCTTGCTCTTTACCCGCCCTTTCAGCTGCCCCTTGCAATGGAGCGAAGCATAGGTGGTTTGCTTTTCATGGGAGAGAAAATGGGTGCTTTCTCCCCGTCTCTTTTGCCATCTTCCTTGCTCTCTTTATTATGTTTCACTTTAGACAAAAAGCACAAAGACTCTTTTAGTTTGTGCCCTGCAGGTTATTTCATTTCCTCCATTGCTTCATTTTAAAATTCTCTTTACTCTGTGCAAAGTTGACTGTTGCTTGTTTTATATATTTTTTATTTTTGCATTAGTAAAATGTCTTTTGATGAGAACTTAAGTCCAAATCAGTATATGTCCAAGAATGTTTTGATATGGATATCATTTACAAACTCGCATAATCATGGGTTGGCCGGTTTGGCATCCCCCTCTGAGAACATGTAGAGCTCATGATGCCAGGTTTGAATCCCATGATAATTCATCCATTTTCTCCTAATATCCCTATCCAGCATGTAATTTATATGTGCAAGCTCCTCCATGAGCCTTAGTCATTGCAGAAAAAAGACTAAAATGGCACTCGGTAGAGCGCATGCCTCCGCCAGGCTGAACACTTTACGTTTTGTATCCCACTGATCGGCCATCGGACCTGAACCAAAATCTAATCAGCTTGTTCTTCTCACCTAACTAACTCACCCATCCATGTTTTGTCATAACTCATCCACAACTTTTTGAAATATCATGCTATGTATCGTTTTTGGCCCGATCTCTCAATGGTGAAGAATCACTTTAAAATTCTAGTCGTCAGATCCGGATACAGATCGTCACCAAAATGTAATCATCTCATTCTTGTCACACACCAAACCTGTCCACAAAATTTCATCTGGATCTGTCCACAACTTTTCAAGATATCCTGTACACAGACAAACAGACAAACAGGGATGTCTCTCCATCAAGTGCAGCCTGTGGCTGCTGGTTGCATCATTGGCTGGGATGTGGCTATGCCGATGATGCAGTGTCCCCCTTACCAGTACACTGGTGCTCATTTTGCCGACCTCGGAAGAATGACAGGCTGAGTCAACCTCCTGGTGTATTTTAATTCAGCGGCCAACGGGGCTTGAACTCAGGACCCTCGGATCCCAAGCCGCCACCCTAACCACTAAGCCAACACCAGGCTTATGGACAGGGATGAAAACGTAAGCTCTGTCCACAATCGGTGGCAGAGGTAAAAATGCAGAGCACACTGTCCCATTTGAGTGGTAGTTTGTGGGCTTGCTGGGTTGAAACCTCCACTTGGTTAAGATCTACATTCACAATGACAATTCACTTTACTTGAGGCTTCCCCATCGAATTGATCTTTTCAAACGAGTGGGTAATCCGCTCAGTCAGTGAGAACCAGAGACATAATACATATGCAAAATTGTGGAATTAACGACCCCACCCATCACCCCCCACAAACTTACCTCTCCTCCAAATTCCCCCTTCTCTTTTGTCCCCTCTCTTTCCACATTCTCCTCCATTCTCTTTCCATTGCTCTTTATAACATGTTGATGATGCTCAATTTCTTGAGTGATTGGGAAATTGATCAGTTTTCGCTGTATTTATTTATTTACTACTCATATAAAAATCCGTAAAAAATGACACGTTGGAGTTATGTTATTCAAAATACTCGAGACTGGAAGATAGGATGTTTCATAGCAAGAAGTGTTATTTTGAAATACTACATGTACAAATGTTACCCTCTTTTCTTTATCTTTTGGGACGTTTTATTTTGATGGTACAGCCTCACGAGCATGCCAAAGTTTGAAGCCTCGGCCTAGTGTCAGGTGTGCGTTTATCTTCTTTATTTATTAGACATCCTACGGATGTAAATGGACACTTGTTTTACTCTGCGTGCATTGCACATGATGTGAAGCGAATTTCACCTCTCTGTGCTTTTTTAATTAATTTATTTTTAACGATTCTGTACACCGCCCTTGAGTCCCAGTTGCAAGTCGCCATCTACATTTGCAATCGAAGAGACATATTATTAGTCTTTTATGAAAAATGTTTTTTCGAGAATTTTTATCCTGCAAAATAGACTGCAGTGAACACACAGTTTTGTTCAAAGATTGGACTTTAAAACCCTTCTCAAATCATCCTTGTGATGGGGGACAGACAAACGCACAAATACACACTGCGTTTTGTATCGGTAGATTGTTCTTTACATTTTTTTTTTCAATCTTGCCGACATTCTAGTAGTTTCTCTATTTAAAGCTCTTTTTTCCATCAGCATTTATCTCCACTTTTTGTCTTGTAATAGGACCTGAGCCTTGTCAGTGGACAAAGTTTGCTTGGTTGGTGGTGCTCATGGTCAGGCCACATAGTCTGATCATGATCTCTTCACTCGGACTCTCCTTGTCAGTAAAAGTGTTTGTGTTTCACCAACCTTCATGATAACATGCTTCCGAGCTTCAAGCTGGCTTTTCCGAGTCGGTTTGAGTTTTACGAGCATTGGACGAATCGTTTTGTGGTACTGATGAGTGGTTATTTAAGACTTGAGAAATCTCCTCTTTAGGTACCATGTTCAGGGCGTGCCGACATAAAAAAAAAAAAAAAACATCGCATGCAACTGTTTTATTCGACAATGGCCTTGAATGGCTGCATGTTGGCCTCATTGCCAAACAAATACTTGAGTGGTGAAAGTAATGAGTTCTGAAACGATCACTTAAAGATGTTGTTGATGTAAACTTAAAAAAAAAAAAAAAAAAACATTGTGAATGAAAAGATTCCAGGTATGATGACTTATAATATTCTGATGGAGATACATACTTTTAACACTCAAACAAATGTGGTTCCATCTCGGTAAGTTGCATCCTCATTACTATCATAGTTGCAGGCAGTTATAATAACCATTGTCCCATTACAGAGAAGCAAAAGTGTATTTCAGACTGAAAGGTTGCAAGATCCACAAAAGCCTTTTTCACAGATCACTTTGAAAACCACAGAACACCACAATGGTTCCAAATTACTGTTGAACTCTTCACCTTTGGCCACCAAATGATTAAGCAATCTGATTCATTCAAGCAGCAGGTCTGAGAATAAATTGCTTACTGTTAAGATTTTAGGTTTTTAAGTTGCTTTTCTGCTCACCATTTTCAATACTTCATTTTCCAATAGAGATCAAGGCTCGTGAAAGAGCTGAATGACAGAGGGCAATCGTTTCACGAACTAACAGAGGGAACAGAAGAGGAAAACAAGGTAAAAACACAAACAACATCAATAAGAGTCGAGGAGCTACGGTTCAACAAAGGGGATTAGGTCAGTACAGAGGGTTTAAAAGTCCATGGGAGGTATGGAGGTCAAAATTAAGTCGTGATAGATCGCTATCTTGAAGGACCAAAGAGAATACCGAGCTGGCAGGATAGCCCAAAGGTATGCCCACTCGACTTTGAGCTTGGGTTCAAATCCCGACCAAGCTATAAACTGTCATCCCGGCGTTTCATAGGCAGGGCGAGGCATCAATGGGTGTGCCGTCCCTCGGATGGACGTGAAACGGGCGTCCCATCTGCCGGCATTACTTCGTTGATGTTAAAGATCCCTTGGTGTCTTTTGTGAAGAGTGGGCGAGCTATTACCGGCACCCTGAACAAATTCCAAACTCCTACTCGAACCTGCAGGGGGGAACTGCTTCAGCAGCTCAGCCACATCCCCAGAAAATGATACCACCCACAGCCATGGGCTGCTTAGGAAAGAAAAGAGAATATCAGAAAATAAGCAATTTAACAATGGAAAGAGGATGAGGATAAAGGAGTGGAGGTGAGCATTGTGGGTACACTTAATTTGGAAGGGAAAGAAGGAAAGGGTTGCTAGATATTCTTGAACAATCTGGTACTGGTTTCCCCTCCTCTTCTTTTACTGAAAACATTTATTTATTTCCCTCCTTCTCAACATGAATTAATTATTCTTCTTTTACGAACTTTATTTCTTCTCATCTTACTATATTCATCAAGACCTTCCCTATTCATTTAATCCGATTTAATGTGCAATTTCTGTTTACCTGATACTTCCCGATTTTATTTTACCTTTTTATCTCCTTTTCTTCAATGTGTCAGATTAATGAAGGAGGTGTCACATATACCACTATATGTAGATTATGAATGAGTAGCTTTCGAGATATATTGTTACGAATCTGGAAGCCATTTGCACACAGACAGACAGCAGCCCCCACAGCTTAGTTATTTCTCTAAGTATTTGTTCATAGTTGGAATCCTCCCCTATGTCTAATGGGAATTTCGTGCGTGCGCTGTGAGTTATTTTATAGTCAGGTTTTATACAACTACTACAACAACAACAACGGCACCGTCCCTCACTCAACCCGGTCGCCATTGCTCACGTGTTTTTGGCTGAAGGCGTGGGCGGAGCCTCCATCGCCTCAGATCGAGGCTCCGCCCTGAGGAAGGGCATGGAACGTTTCCTCCAGCCAATGAGCGAAGGGCGAGCATCGCACGCGCGCCCCAGCCAATGGGAGGCCAGTGTGCCGAAAGCTACTATGGAGCCTCTTCGGGGGGTGGGCATCCGAAACACCTCGACACACCCCCCGAGACGCCTCGTCCAATCAGGAGGATGACCACCTTGGGGGCGGCCCCACCCAGCCAGATGAGATGTTCGCCCCTCATCCAATCCGAAGGCGTGTCCCTCAGAGCGGTTCCCTCGACCCGCGGGGGAGGGGAAGGATAAGAGAAGGTGGCGAGCCGTCGTAAGCCAAGAAGAAAGAAAGAGAAGAAGCCTCGCCTTGCCTGCTGGCGTTCTCGTCTACCCGCGGATGCTCGTCTCGTCTGGTCCGTTCCCGTGCTGGTTGGCATCCGTTGTGTCATTCCTAGTCCCTGGTGCTTGGTGCTGCGTTGTTGGACAAGCTCGACCAGACCGGACGAGGCGGACAGGTGCAAGAATAGGTCCCTGGCCTCAGTTCGCCTTTCCCTCCCGAGCTGAAGGGCCCAGTAATGGCCGTGGCCACCATTTCTTTGGGTGTGTGTGTGTGTGTGTGTGTGTGTGTGTGTGTGTGTGTGTGTGTGTGTGTGTGTGTGTGTGTGTGTGTGTGTGTGTGTGTGTGTGTGTGTGTGTGTGTGTGTGTGTGTGTGTGGCGCCAGTCTGTTAAGTCGAGCTGTTAAGTGCTTTTTGCTCACAGTACATTGCCTGCATTTCTTTTATTCGGATAACTCTGCTCTTTGTGTACTCCCCTCCCCGATTTATTGTTTATAAATAAACCCCCGTGTTAAATATTGCAGTTCGTTGTCCGTGTTTTCTTTCACTGCCCGAGCACGGTGCGTATTGAGAATTGGTGAGGCCGTCGGTGCCGTAAGTTGTCATTGGGACCGGCGCGGCTCTGGTAACTCTGCTCGGTTACGCCAGATCCGAGTCGGTACCGGCGACTCGGTTCGGACAGTAGGCTGAGGGTGTGATTTCCCCAGTAATTTGACGACTTGGGTACTTAGGAAAATTGAAATTTGGCTATTGACCCTACCCCACGCCATCAGAGAATTGGCGATCATGGTCCTTTAAGTGGCCTGTCGATTCCGGAGTTATCCGGGGTGACGACCTTTTAATTCCGGGTGTTCGGTGGGAGACGGCTCTACTGCTCCACCTAGTGGTCGTTTATCGCCACCGAGCCCCGGCCCACAACAATATGTGTACTGTTACAGATCTGGAAACAATATGCATTCAACATACAGATGTCCCAAAAGTCAGTTACGTCGTTAAGTATGTGTGTAGTTAGATCCCCTTCCTTTTGTCTTGTGGGAGAATCAAAGGCGTGCGTTGCGATTTCTTTTTGTTCGGTCATTACATCTAACAACCATCCCATCCCCAGTCACGATCCACCGGCTACCAGCTGCCTTCTCCTACCCTGACGTGCCGAGGCGGGATCTCGCGGTTCCAGTTTCTTGGCTTCCACAAACGTTGTAACTCTTTCACGACGACCTTTGCAACATTGATACTGTTGCTTGACAAGTATGAACCCACATGGAGGAGTGGGTGGAGTTTCCCGGCAGGGGCCGAAATCCCGCCCAGAAAGGGTGAACCCATAGGAGCCTGTCCAATCAGGGTGGGGAGTGACGTCTGTTCGAGCGAACCCTGCCCCGTTGAGGGAGGTCCATAAATTCCCGAGGACTCTCTGAGGCAGGGGTTGTTACGAAGGTTGTTCTGAGTTTTTTGACAGGGTTGCGGTGGTTGAGAGTCGAGTGAAGAAGAAGGGTCTTGGAGGAAGTTCTCCATGGGTTTCTGACAAGGTTTTGGACAGGGCTCTGAGGGTTGTTGTTGAGCGTGCAGTTCTTTTGAAGCAGAGGGTTGAGCAGAAGGTCGTGAAGGCGGCGAACGTGTCCCTGCTGGCCCTCTACAAGGATAGG
The DNA here is from genome assembly GCF_056783735.1 of Eptatretus burgeri. Lineage (NCBI taxonomy): Eukaryota > Metazoa > Chordata > Myxini > Myxiniformes > Myxinidae > Eptatretus > Eptatretus burgeri. Next base: position 32,382,901 of record NC_140966.1, on the reverse strand, counting down.
AAAGAGCAACCCTGACCCCCCTCCGTGGACCCTGCTATTCACCACCTGAGCTCCGTAACAACCCCGCCACAAACCAGGAGTCCCACATGTGCGACTGGGGACCAAACCAACAACCTTTGTCAGGTGCCGCATCGCGGAGCACCCCCTTCTTCGTCGGAAGAAGGTACCCAGCTGGACTCTGACCCCCAACTCGTCTCTCTCCTTGGCTTGAAGGGTCCAATAAAGAACTCTGGGTTTATTTTCATTTGTGTGTGTGTGTCTGCTTGTGGGCCCATCTTTTAAGTAGAACTGAATAAGTGTTTTTGGAACATTGTAAATACTTCTTGCATATTCGCGTTAAGTCTTGCTTTGTGTCTTCATTTACTGTGAATAAATCATCACAGAAATGTTCCCAGTCCGTTTCCGTCCCTTCTTGAATTGGTCTAGCGTGGTTCGGATCTGAGTTTAGGCGGGGTTTTATCCCAGGTAATCGGACAATTGTAGCCGGGACATCCTGGGCAGGCCCGCTCGACTGTATCCGAGCCGGAAAGGTGGGTGGCAGAGTGGTAGTTGGTAGGTGTAATTTTACTGCTGCCGGTAGAGTGAATCCGGTTTGGCCAGGCGTTCCGAGGGCGTGGATCCCCGGTAGCCGAGACCGCGTGGTTACTTAGGTGCATTGGATCGAGACAAAATAACCCTACGCCACGCGGTCAAGATATTGGCGTTCCACGGTCGGTTAAACGACTCGCCGGTTCGCGGAGTTATCCGAGTGACGGCCTACAATTCCAGGGAGTCTGGTGGGATACGACGAACCTCCCCCACCTCGTGGTCGTTCTCGTCACCAACCCCCAGCCCGCAACAGTACTTTTACATCCACCAAGGAAATGAGTAGACAACTGGGACAAAATAACAAGTCGATGGGGTTTGAACCTAGAGTCACAGCATTTTGAGGCACTCATATTCAAACATCAAACTGACCAATCCAGTCTTATTTATTACCCTCCTCAGAGGAGAGGGTATTGCATTTGGGTTCGTTCGTTTGTTCATTCGTTTGTCCGTTTGTTTGTCTGTTTTGGTTGTCTGTTCTGTTTGTTTATCTGTTTGTCTCTGTGTGGTTGTTTGTCTGCACAGAACGTGAATGTGTGAATTAATGACATTAAACCCTTTGGAACCCTAAAACCCTTTCAGACGCTGAAGACCCTTGAGAACCTTTACAACTCTGAGACCCATTAATACCATGAAGACCTACAAAGACCCTTTAGACCCCTTGCACCCTTTAACCCTTAGACCTGTAAGACCCTTTAGATCCTCTTGGACCCTTTAGAAACTCTGAAGACCCCGAGACTCTTTTCTATCCTTCAGAGTTTCACACCTTTCAAATATTTGAATACCATGTAGACCCCTTTGACCCTGAGTCCCTTTTTCGACGTTTTAAGACCCTTTACTTCCCTTCAGACAATTCCGACCCTTTAAACCTTAAACTATACCATTTAGACCCCTTCGACCTTTTAAGACCTTTTCAGAATTTTCGATCTTTCAACCATTTGATCTTAACAACTTTTCAGACCTTTGACCTTTACACATTTAAAACTTTACTATTTAGACATTTCATTTGGAATCAACGACCTTTCATTTAGTGCATCCTTCCATTTATTAAGCACACTAATTGCACCACACAAAACAAGTCCTGGCAAGAGTCTGCGATCTCTGATTGCTCTTTCTTGTTACCCTCGCTGAAGGAGAGGGTATTGCATTTGGGGCCGTTTGTCTGTCTGACTGCCTACTTGTTTGTCCACATAGAACTTTTGTGTTTTTCAACACAACTGCTTCTCAGATTGAAACAAATTTTCACCAAAGGTGCGACTACTCATGTGAATGTTTCAATTATAACTAGAAGGGCACTAGATAGAGTGCATACCTTCGCTACGTAATGCATGATCCACAAGAACATCTGGCACAATGCATTTGAGATATCATGCTTCTTATCGTTTTTGGCCCAATCTCTCAATGGTGATGAATCACTTAAAAAATTCAAGTAGTTGGATCTGGATCCAGATATTCACAAAAATCTAATCATTGTGTCCTTGTCACACACCAAACCTGCCCACCAAATTTCTCTGGATCCGTCCACAACTTTTTGAGATATCCTGCACACAGGCAGACAGACAGACAGACAAACAAACAAGAAGATGTTGTGCAAAGCACGATACTTGCAAAATCCATAAAATAAATTTGACCTCAAAAATAATTGGTGGATGAATTCAATGACCAAATGTGCAACTCCTCTTCAAATTTCAAGCGAATTGGATGAAAATTGACAATGTTAGAAATTCGGCCTATGTTGACCTTTTGGCCAAAGTGGACCTCCACAATAATTGGTGGTTGAATTCAGTAACCTGATATGAAAATCCTCTTCAAATTTCAAGTCAATCGGATAATTGAGGATTTTAGAAATACCACCTTAGTTGTTGACCTTGGGACTATGTTGACCTTTCGGTTAATGATGACTTCAAACATAATTGGCTGATTTATTTCATTGACCTGAAATATAAATCCTCTTCAAATTTCAAGTGAATCCAATGAAAATCGAGGATTTTAGAAACAATTAAAAAATTTGGCCTGTGTTGGGTTGACCTTATGGCCTATGTTGACCTTTTGCCCAATGATAACCTCAATAGTAATATGCGGTTGAACTCAGTGACCTGATATGCAAATCCTGTTCAAATTTCAAGTCAATCGGATGAAATTTGAGGATTTTCGAAAATTTGGCTCAAATTGGCCTATTGGCCGATGTAGACCTAAGCGATCGACCAAATTTTTCGAAACTTCAATATGGGGCCGTCGCAGGGTCGGTGACTTTAATCTCTGAAAAGTTCAGAACGATTGGTTGAGCGGTTTGGGTTGGAGGTGAGTGGACAGACAAACAAACACACAAATGAAAAGACCATTTGCATATCATGTCAGTGAAGTCAACCACCTATTACTTTTGTGGTCATCGCAGGTGAAAAGGTCAACATAGGCCAAATTTCTAAAATCCTCAATTTTAATCCAAATAACTTGCAATTTCAAGAGCACTTGCCAATCAGGTCACTGAATTCAACCACCTATTAATTTTGAGGTAAACGTAGGCCAAAAGGTCAATATGGGCCAAATGTTCTAAAATCCTCAATTTTCATCCAATTGACTTGAAATTTGAAGAGCATTTTCATGTCAGATCGCTGAATTCAACTCACAATTATTTTAATGTCAAACGGTCAACACAGGCCTAATTTCTAAAATTGATAGATTGGGCCAAAATGTAGAATATTTTCGTGATAATTATGTCATCATAGGTCACGTGGTGTGGCAGCGGTGTTGTAGAAATGGAAAAACTTTGGACCTCTGTATCTCTGAAACTACATTAAGGAAAAAGTTGAAACTTGGCACATAGCAAGTACTCCTCAAGGGGAATAACAGTGATTTCTTATGATGTCATCGGTGCCTTTGTTATGACGTCATAATTGCAAATGTAGAACTCTACATCCGATCAGTAGGAAAATTTGTGTGGGTCATCTAGGGATAAAATGGACCAGAATTTTTTTGGTGACATCATCAGTCACGTGATTTGGCAGCCACATTGTTAAAAAAAAAAACCTCCAAAAATCTTCTTTTCCGAAATGCCTGAACAGATCGAGGACAAACTTTACAGATATGACCGCCTATCCATGAGGAACAAAAGGTTCACACATGACATCATAGGTCACGTGGTTTTGCGGCCATATTGGATTTACTCTAAAACATATAAAAATCTTCTTCTCCAGAACAGCTGGACAGGTTGAGGGAAAACTTCATGCAAATCACCCCCAAGGCATGCGTGTACGAGGTTGCTTAGGAATAATTGATATCACATGGTTTGACAGCCATATTGATTTAAGAAAATATTAATGTTTTCTCAGGAGCCGATTAATTAATCGACGTGAAACTTCACAGTTATGAATCTAATAGTGATGGGGAATACATGTTTTAAATTTCAACTTGATCAGACACATGGTCTGGCAGCCAGAATTGTTTAACTTTTTGATCTGGGTTATTTATTTAGAATAAGGCGCACTTGGCTGTGCCTGGATTGGTTTGAGAGTAAAGGAGTAGCAACTGAAATGCAATTCCTTTCCAGGTTCCTCCTGATGACTTCATCTTTTATTTTTGCTTGTTTGGGTTTATTCTGATGACTCCAATTCAGGACTGTTCCTATTTGGTCTTCCATTTGATTTGAATTTAATTTATTTTAATCCCACTGAATTCAATTGAACAATAATGAAAAAACATCATGGGTCAGGGTCAGGTGTCCAATCAAAGCGGGTCTTGGTATCCGGTCATCACTGCCAGCAGTTATAAAGTGGTAGTTCTTATTATGTCTCATTAATTATGTAACACAGCAGGACACAAACACCACACAAAATACACCACACAAAAGAAGTCTTGGTGAGGGTTTGCAATCTCTGATTGCTCTTTTTCTTGTTATCAATTATTTTACTTTTCTCTCTCTTACTCTCAAACTTATCAGTGTGGTAAAAAGGCAAGACAGCATGACTTAAAGGTGCAGCCTGTTGTTGACATTGAAAGAAATCCAGCAATGATGAAGTTGCCTGATGGGAAGCTGAAAGTCCTTGATCTATTTATTGATTAAAAAGGAAGACCGGGACTTTCGAGAATGTCTGGGAGAGGTGAACTAGAAATGTTGCCTATGGCTTCCCAAAGCAGACATGTTGGTAATCTTGTGGATGAATTGTGTGCCGGCATTTTACTGAGGATAGTGAGTGATAAGAGGGTTGTGAAAAATGGATGGAAGCTTGGAGGTGTCACTTGTCTGGCATTTGTTCACTCGTCTCAGAGTTTCAATACAAGCTTCTGTCAGCAGGTTTTAAAATCAAGTCTGGACCTGTCTTGAAGCCCAATTGTGCTGAACTATCATTCTCCACCATCAGCATCCCCACTGCACCACCATATTTGATTAAGGTGTACAATATCTGTTACTCCATCTCATGAAATTTTACCTCTCTCAACTTTTCATTCATTAATCTTTCGTCATACCATCTCCGTTGTTCTTAATTTTTTTGTTTTTGTTTTGATCTCTCGTAGTTTTATTTACTGTCCTATAAAATTTATTTCTTAAATTGTCATTGCACCTTAGTTGAAGATGTCATTGCTTCTCTTTTGTATCTCTGCAACACCAATGCTTAAAAAAAACGGAATTCATTTTGGATTTGTTCCATCTGTTTTGCTTTCTATTGATTAGTCATTATAATCTGAAAGTTGATTAGAGTATGTTTACGAAAGGAAAACTAGGCACAGCTGATGTTTGGATTATTAACCCTTAAAAAGCAAGGGCTGACACTTGAAATGTCAGCCGCACCTCGTATCCCAAGGCAGTAAACACACCCTTATCAACTTTTAGTTGATAAAATCCATTGTTTGTCCAGTCTGCCGACACACATCGACACTAGCCTTTCAGGAGACTAGTATTCCATTATATCGTAATTTGAAGTCACTTAAATATTTCTCTGTCCATTGATTATTCAGTCATATCTGCCATTGCTGTAGACATGTTGGTTGATGAAAATGAAGTATATGCTAAAACCTACCTCTCATGAAATGTGAAGTCAGTGTATCGGCCGAGCCATAGAATTGCATTGTAAAGAAGATTTTGTCTTGCTGATTAAGCCAGCGTGCAGAAGCATCAGTCTGTTTTTATAACCATTAATTTGGGTTTAAGGTCAATGTAAATGTGGTTATTATTTTACTTTTGTATGATGATCTTGCATTGTATGATCTTGCATTTTGGATTTGGAGCCAAGGTGAATGTGCTATGACAATATTTCCAGACTCGGTAGAATTTTTATTTAGAGAATACACTTTTTTTAGAGCAAAATAAAAAGTATAATGGTTAGAGCGTACACTGAACTGAGTCTGGGAGGTCAGTGGTTCGACCCTTGGTGTAGTCGTATCAAATAACCAGAGTTGGTGTCAAAGCCACCCAATGCTCGTCTGTTTATACATTTATCGTTTTTAAAAGACTCGTCTAATAATTAATTAATATTTTTTATAAAGCATTGCAGTGAAGTCTGATCCAAATAATTTTAAAGCAATATATGTATTTGTATATTGTAATCAGTAACAAGAGTGCAAGTGAGCACAATATCCACCCGAACAAGAAGGTATATACAGAATTGTGCTACTACATAGAAAACAGCATCCTGGTTGCCATGGCAACCACTTTAGATGATGAACGTATGTCACGACACACCGTCTCCACAGTCTGTACCTATGTACCAAATATGAAACGTGAAAGTTGAAAACTTTGGGAGTTAGAGTGCGGACAGGAACGGACGGACGGACGATAGGTATCACATTATACGCCCCGATATATATATATATCGGGCGTATAAAAAATAGTGTGGTAGATAAAAACATTAGAAAGGAAAAAATAACTTGCACCAAAAACTTTAACATTTTCACGCTCACGCTCACGCTGGGGGTATCGCTATAGCTCTTTGTTCTTCGAACAGGCGAGCTAAAAATGGAACGTACTGATTTCCTGTTTGATGCTCAGCAGTTAAATAGGATAGAGTATGGACAAATAACTGCAGTTGACAACCTTGATGGGCTGAATGACCTTGTGTATTGAAGTTCCTTGTAAAAGAACTCATTACCTGTGCCACCGAAGGTGGACGGAGGTTATGTTTTCACCCCTGTCTATCTGTCTGTCTCTATGCAGGGTATCTCAAAAAGTTATGGGTGGATTCGGACGAAATTTGATGGACTGGTTGGGTGTGTGACAAGAACGAATTGATTAGATTTTGGTGAAGATTCAGATCTGGATACTAGAATTTTCTAAGTGATTCTTCACCATTGAGAGATGTGGCCAAAAACGGTATACATATCGCGTGATATTTCCAAAAGTTGTGGATGGATTCGGACAAAACATGGTGAATGAGTGGGGCATGTGACAATGACAAGCCAATTAGATTTTGATTAAGTTCCAGATGCAGATCCAGTCTATCCATTCATCCATTGTGAACATACTCTGTGCAGAGCATTGGTGCTGCCTAAACAGTCTCCCTAACTATTGGGCACAATCCTGGACAGATCACCACTCCAACACAGGATACCAGCAAGCTGGCACTCATTTTGCCAACCTCAGAAGGATGACAGCCTGAATCAAACCCACCTGGCATTAATTCAACATCTGAATGGGAATTAGAACTCAGGATCCTTGGATCCCAAGTCTACCACCCTAACCATGAAGCCAACAACAGGCATGGCCTATCACTGTCATACAAAATATAAACTGTTCAGTCTGGTGGAGTTATGCGCTCTGACGAGTGTCGTTCAAATATTTTCATGGCTTTGTATAACTATATATTTTGGTCTTTGAGCTGAAGTACATGTGGTTGATTTTGTCAGAATGTTTTTTCTGAACTTTGTTTTTGTGTATAAAAAGGGTTTCTCAATACGGGACTTGCGAATTGACATATGAATGCTCATGAGGCCTTTTGCACAAGCTCTGTGTTTTCAGTGTGCGTTTTCAGTGACTCACTTCTGCTGGCACAGGAACTTGTTACCTGCTATTGCAGGAACTTTTAACCTGCCGTTGCTAGCGTGAAATCTGGAATTCATATCGTCTTTTTAAAGTAATTTTCAGCATTTAAACCAAAGACTGGCAATTTCAAAATGGTTAACCATAATTGTTGTGCTCATGCATGCAAATTGGACTCACGGAAATACGAGAAATATCTGTGGATGGGAGGAGTCGAGTTCCTACTATTTCCTGTTAATACAACTGAGCGAAGGCAGTAGATATAATTAACACACACACACACACACACACACACACACACACACACACACACACACACACACACACACACACACACACACACACACACACACACACACACACACACACACACACATACGTGGATGCTTCTCCTTTTAGCAATAGATTCAAAAATCGAATACAATTTCTCTCGGGGTGCCAACACCAAAAAAAAAAAATGTATTTATAAGATCTTTCACAGCTGCCCCCCCCCCACCCCCCACATGATAAAGAGTAAATATCATAATTTAGAAAGTTGATTTTAAACTTCTATGCATTCACAAGCCCCAGCTATGACCTACCCATCGGTATTCAGAAGCACCCAAACCAGATACAGTGTCTCCCTCCATCCCTTTCATTGTGCAGATGCACACCCCAGCTTTCTCTCAGGTACTTCTCCAAGTATTTTTGGCTTATTTTAGAAGCTTTGTGAGACATTTTGGGTAACAATCCTTTATGTGCACGTACTCCAGCAGCTTACATGTCCTGAAGATCGCTATTTCTAGGGGTTTCTGTGCATGCATGCCGAGCTTTCTGGGATGGATTACGTCATTTTGAAAGTCCCTTATTGAGAAATATGCGTCAATGACTGAAGCTTTAAAATGTTAGCTTGAACACTGCCCCAAAGGGTGTCATTATTGTTAACTGTGGAAGGTCTCTGTCTCTCTGTCTGTCTGTCTCTCTCTCTCTCTCTCTCTGTCTCTCTCTGTCTCTCTCTGTCTCTCTCTCTCTCTCTCTCTGTCTCTCTCTGTCTCTCTCCCTCTCTCTCCCTCTCTCTCTCTGCATCTCCTCTCTCTGCCTCTCTCTCTCTCTCTCTCTCTCTCTGTCTCTCTGTGTCGGTGTCTCTCTCTCTGTCTCTCTCTCAGTCTCCGTCTCCGTCTCCGTCTCCGTCTCCGTCTCCGTCTCCGTCTCCGTCTCCGTCTCCGTCTCCGTCTCCGTCTCCGTCTCGGTCTCCCTCTCTCTCTCTCTCTCTCTCTCTCTCTCTCTCTCTCTCTCTCTCTCTCTCTCTCTCTCTCTCTCTCTCTCTCTCTCTCTCTCTCTCTCTCTCTCTCTCTCTGTCTCTGTCTCTGTCTCTGTCTCTGTCTCTGTCTCTGTCTCTGTCTCTGTCTCTGTCTCTGTCTCTGTCTCTGTCTCTGTCTCTGTCTCTGTCTCTGTCTCTCTCTCAGAAGAAGATGATGGTGATCCCCATCACAATCAATGAAAGCTTGATGAGATATGAAGTGACTCTGATATACACCTGCACACACACACACGCACACACACACACACACACACACACACACACACCCTCGTATTCGAGGTTGTTGTCACACTACAATGATAATTCTTTATCCCTCCTTTTTTGAAATCACAGCTTTTTAAAGAGTATTGATACATGCACTTTTGTTTTAGGAAAGCTGAGTTTATCTCCTTAAGAAAGGGTAGCATGGCTCGGTTGAAGGGATTTAATTGACTCTGCAGTTGCAGTCACTAAACTCATTCAGCATCACTTTCCATCTCCCAATGGCAGAGATGGACTTCAGGAACCTGGTACAAGGAACACTGCACACTAGGAAGCAGGAATGTGAAATTTGAACAGGGTACACATGCACAATGCCCCACTCTTGTAAAGTAAATTGCCTGATTTTTTTTTTAATTTTTTATAATTCACAAGCAAATTTAGGAACATTACACACTTAGCGTAATATATTTCTCAAACATTTGCGTGCTTCATGTTTCCAAGCACTCCCATACAGTAATACAATGATAATTTTAATAAACATGGAGCTGACGTACTGTTGACAAGAGCTAAGATAATAAAATAGAAGCCACACTATGAAACAGTTATAAAGAAGAAGAAAAGAAAAAAACAGATAACTAAAGGGAGTGGGTTTAGCAAAGTATGTTTGAATAACAGCAACATGTTCTTCTGTCAGTCGCGGTTTCTCTCATTTTGCCTTCTTCCCTTGGGGCCCTGGCTTGCCTCTGACTACCTGCTTGGCGAGGCACGTAACGGAATGGGAAGCATGGTGTCAGGTTCCCTAAACCCAATCTCAGTACTCAAAGCTTGAAGTCACGCCACACCAAGTAATACTCTTCTGATGAGCCTCATCTTAAATCTTGAGCGGAAACATTGTTTTTGGCCAAAGGGGAGAGTGGTTGGTAGCCTTCTGTTTTTACGGCACTCTCTCATTTCTCTCCTTATTCTCTCTCACCTGTAAATGGGCTGCAATACAAAGCCAGATTATTCCAAAAAGTATGGAGTGCCTCACGTTACCATGGCTGCTTGTATAACAAAGTCTCTTGCACTGTGTGTTCGTTTGCACGTGTTTGAACAGTAATTACAACTCCTCGGGGGGTAGTTTGGGCTGTGAGTGGGTGGAGGAAGCCCTTTCTTCATTAGGAAAACGTTATAATCTTCAAGTCAACAAAGCTGTGGGTTTGAGTTCGATGCTTGGTTGGTTACAAGCCGGATGAGATTCCCTTTGTTTGTTGGTTGCAAGTGCTGCATTGGCGATAAGCCTCGGGTCGTGATTAACCTTCCATCTTTCACATGAATTTGTGAACAGGTCATGTCCCTTCACACGAATGCAACACATATGGACAGCAGATCAGTCAGTCATCTACAGAGATGCTACAGAGCGACATACTTGGCAAAATTATTTCGCCAAGTAACGAAGAAACAGGCAAACAGGCAGACAGGGGTGAAAACATAACTTCCGATCACCTTCGGTGGCGGAGGTAAATACGTGGATTTTAAACCAGGTGGAAACATGCCGACTAGCTAGCTCATCTTTGAGCTGTGTGTGTTTGGGTTTGATTCCCGATGGAATTGAAATTGATTTTATCTACCATTTTATGCAGTACCAATCAGGAAGCATGCTCATTCAGCCTGAATCATCTCTCTGCTTGCATGAAATTATGGTTCTTTGTGACCAATCATGTTGTTGTCAAGACGAGACCTTTTTGGTTGGCAGATTCCCATATTAACTTAAACTTTTCTGGAGGGGTCAGTTTGATCACCAAGGTCAGTTTGACTTTGGTTGTAGATGTGGTTTGGATAATGTGGAAGAGTCACTAAGCCATGGGCTTTACGCCACTCCCATAAGGTCTGATGGACAAGGGCTTATTGCAGACGAGTCATAAGGGCTTGCTGAGTGATCAGGCTTCCTCAAGGACCTCGATCACCAGAACAATCCGATGATGCTTGCCGGACATGCATGAGTCAAATGAACAAGAGTCAAGCCGGTTACACAAATGATAGAGAGCCTGAGGTTGGTGTTTTACGAACTCGATATGTCTACAAAATACAGCTTGACATTCTCGGCGAGTTAAGAAGAATGCAATGCCCCTCAATAAGGCCTTCAAATTCGGGTTTCCCAAATATGCGAACAGAATCAAATGAGAATGTCCATCCGAATAAAACAAGCAGCATATATCTCAAATCAGAGAGTTTCTTTCATTGAGTTTCTTTCACTTCACCACTCAGAATTGAAATGTCAACTGATGCAAACGACTTCTTGGTGTGAAACTCCTGGGTGTGAGGAAGGATTTTTTTTTGTCTCAGGGTCCAGACAAGTGTGCTGTGAGTTAGTGTCGACCATGAGTAGTTGAGTCCCTTGGGAACTGACAATCAACCAGGCTTTTTTTGTATACATAGTCAAAGCTCGTGGAATACCTACTAGTTCGAACGCAGAATGGATCAGGATGCAGCAGAAAGAGAAGGGGGCAATACCATCAGCAGGGCCGAGGGAGAAAATAAACTGAGATGGACAACAAGTGATGCTCCAGTAAGGTTGAGGGGTTGGGGAGAATGCAGGAGGTGGATATTATGGATACAGAAGCAAAAAAAAATTGGGGGGGGGTGAGGTTTCGCGAGGGTAGAAAAGATCATGGTTGAGGATTGGGGACGATCTGAGATGGTGATGAACAGCCGTCGTGAAGACTTGGAAGGTAGAATGAGATCGAAGAGAATGTGGAAGTTGCTTCCACAGGTGGGAGTAAAGAGGAACAGTGAGTGAAGGTGAGCAGTGATCCTGGATTTTGGGAGCAGTGGCGGTGCACGTATGATTACTGTTCATGGGTGTTCAAGGGTGCAACACCCAGCTGATGGCCAGGAAGAAGGACAAACTTGCCAGCAATGCACACCACTGACTCAGCCAACTCAAACTAGTGGCACGGGCCTGATGTAGAACAGGGGGTCAGGAATCACTCTCGAGCAGTGCCAGGTCAGGTCAGGTATGGGAGCATGTGCCAGAACAGCACGTCGCTGCGTCCACTTTCCGTCGGTACTCCAGGGGCCTCCGTCTGGCCATCCCCCAGGCAGATGCCAGGCCCATCCCCATCTCCTTGAGATGATGGTCAACCTGTTGCAACCATGAGGCACGTGGTCGACCCACTGGCCTCCTCCACTCATGAGACTCCCTCGCTGAGAGAATCTGGTGAGCAGGATCAGAGTCAGGAAAACGAGCCACATGTCCATACAGCCGCAACTGAGGCTCACGGACTATGCAGGTAACAAATCTCATCCGAGTCTCTCTCAGCAACTGCTCGTTGGACACAAAATCCGACCAGCGATAGCCAAGGATTCTCCGAAGAGACCTGGTACCAAAGGAATTAAGTCTCCGTCTCAGATCCTTGGTCAGAGTCCAAGTCTCGCACCCATAGAGCAAGACTGGAAGTACCAAGGACCTGAAGACTCGGACTTTCGTCCTCCCGCACAGGTACCGGCAGCGCCACACCCCATGATCCAGTGAATCCATGACTCCCCAGGCCCGACCCAGACGTCTATTGACCTCTGACTCGCAGCCAGCAGAGACATGAATATCACTGCCAAGGTAAGTGAATCTCTCCACGACCTCAACATCCTCACCACAAACAGACACAGACAGGACAGCAGCATCCAAGATGTCACCGAAAGCCTGGATCTTAGTTTTGACCCAAGAAACCCGTAATCCCAACGGCTCCGACTCCTCATTCAGCACCTCGAGGGCCCCCAAGAGGATGTCTAAAGTCTCCGCAAAGATGACTGCATCATCTGCAAAGTCAAGGTCCGAGATCTTGACCTTCCCAAATGACGCACCGCAACTTGATCTCTCCGACATCCTCCCTAGAATCCAGTCCATACAAGTGCTGAAAAGTGTGGGAGCAAGTACACATCCCTGACGAACTCCAGTAACAACTGGAAATAAGTCAGAGATGGTACCACCACACTTCACAGCACTCTCAGTACCAGAGTAGAGTTCAGACATCAGATCGATCAGTTTTGGTGGCACCCCACGAAGACCAAGAATCCTCCAGAGGACGTCCCGATTCACTGAATCGAACGCTTTACAGAGATCAACATAGGCTGCAAGCAGCCCCTGCCGAAACTCTCGTCTGCGTTCGGTGAGGACACGAAGTGCAAGGATACGGTCAATCGTTGACCTCTTTGGTGTAAAGCCTGACTGCTCTGGACGCTGGTGCTCAAGCAGATGGTGGCGAACCCTATCGAGAATTATCCGAGCAAAGACCTTGCCCGGCACTGAGAGCAGCGTCACCCCTCGGTAGTTGTTGCAGTCTTGGCGATCACCCTTCCCTTTCCAGAGAGGGACAACAAGGCCCCTCTTCCAGTCAGTTGGGATGATGCCTGTGTTCCAGGCAGAGCACAAAACTGCATGCAACGACACGAGTGCAGTATTTCCACCAGCCTTGAGAAGTTCGGCATGGATGCCACAGATCCCTGGAGCTTTGCCCCGTTTCAACTGGTTCACCGCAGCCCGTGTTTCCACAAGCGTAGGTGGACCACAGTTGATTCGAGGGTCAGCAACAGGGATTGTAACACCCTTGACGTCCAACTCGACAGTTGGGGGATCAGCCTGGTACAACCGCTCAAAGTAACCGGCCCAGCGGGCCTTCACTTCAGACTCCTCTGTCAAGAGCCTACCACTCTCTGCTCGAACTGTAGTGCTCCGAGGGATGGGCTTGGATGAACGTAATGCGCAAATTCCCCTGTAAGCGGGACGAGAATCACCTGTCCACAGGTGATGCTCTACCCCCTCACAGATTCCTCGCACATAGGCCTCCTTGTCCACCCTCAGTGCACGTACAGTTTTACGCCTCAGCTCCCTGAACAGCTCAGCTCTGCCATTCAGCCTGGCCCTGCGACTCTGGTCAATGGTATCCAGTGTCCCTTGAGAGACAAAATTCTTCTTTGCCCTGCGGTGAGCTCCAAGGCATCCACCGGCAACATCAAGGACGGTGGTCTTGAAGGCGCTCCACAACTCTTCAGGACCCCCAAAGCACCCACACCACACAAGTGTCCACTCAGCCTGTTTGCAAACTCCTCAGCTACTCTCTCATCCCTGAGCTTGGCAACATCCAGCCTCGGCTGGGATGGTACCATTCTCCAGGATTTAAGGTGCAGCTTTAGAGTTGCTACAACAAGCCTGTGGTCAGTATTGAGGAACTGAGCACTCCGGTAGACCCTGCAGTTCTGGATCATCCTCCAACGACCGTCAATGAGGACATGGTCAATCTCCTTTGCCACACCGCCAGCGTTGGAATACCAAGTCCAGCGATGAGCTTGTGGGCGCTGAAACCATGAACCAGCCACCCTAAGTCCATGACTTCTTGCAAAGTCAAGGAACTTAGTGCTATTTTGGTTCATAGTTCCTGACCCATGGGGACCAACACACACCTCATAACCGTCCCTATCAGTTCCAGTCGATGCATTGAAATCCCCCAAGACTAGAAGTGTATCTCGTCTGGGGCACTGATCAACCACAGACTCGAGTGTGGCGTAGAATGCATCCTTCACGGTGAGATCACTCGCCTCAGTCGGAGCATAAACAGAGACCAGGGAAATGACACCTAAGGAGTGACGAATCCTTAATCTCATAATACGCTCGTTGACCGGTGTTACCTCAATTATCATTGGGGTCAGCTTATTGGACACAGCTACAGCAACTCCTTGGGTATGGTAACCATCAGAGCGACCAGACCAATAGTAGGTGTAACCACCCACCATTATCTCGCCGCAATCCGGTCTCCGAACCTCAGAGAGAGCTGCAATCCCGATGTCCAAACGCTTGAGCTCAGATGATAACAGAGACAGATGATCATCCTCTCTTAGGGATAGGACATTCCAGGCACTCACCCGAAGGGACCGCCTCAGGTTAACCCAAGGAGACCGCCGTCTGGTGGACGACACCTCAGCACCACTCCGACACACTCTCCCGCAATCTGACCCAGGGATGTTACCCCGTGGTTTCCCTCCTATCAACGATTGGGGGTCCCGAAGGCTTTGCCCCAATCCCGTCATCCGGTGAGCTGCCCTGCGAAGGGAAGTTGCACAGGAGGTACTCCCACGGAGTGGGTTTTCAGATTTTTTTTGCGTTTTTGCGTTTTGCGGAATGAAGGGTTTTACGGTGGCTGGAGTGCAAATCCTGCCACCAACCTCCTAATAAGAAGTGACCCCAACTGCAGGAGGACGTCCGCAGACACAGTTGGGCACTAGATATGGATGGCCGTTGGCTCACAAGGAGCTCCTCCGCCCTTTGACAGGTTTTGTTTTTAATCCTGCTGGGTGTCCATATCCAAACACCCTCCTCACCAGAAAACCTGGTGGGGGAGACGGTTTAGTCGCCGACAACCCGACCATGGAACAGGTTAGTACAGGTTTACATGGTACCTGTAGCAGGTCACAGATCGAACCTGACCTGACATTAGTGCCGAGCAGTGCCGACTCACTACAAACACCATGTACATCACTATCTGTCGATTTGAAGCGTTCTCCTCACTCTGCACCTCACCCCCGCTTTCGTATACTTGTCCAGCATCCTCACTCATTTCCTTTCCTCTGTTTAGACCAATTATCTCGGCAGTGGATAAGAAGCTTTCAGGATCACCGTCTCTTTAACACCTCAGGCCACCCAAATATGCCTCTTACCGGAGCCTGGAAGATTTGTTACACATCTATATTTTCCCAGCCTCACTCAAATAATTTAAGAATCATGCCAGGCAACAAGTGATGCTTTATTTTTTTTTTAAATATTATTACCAACGTTTATGCCACAATTCCGCTCTCAACTGGTTGACGGACAGTGAGACAAAGACTACAGTTCCATGATACTTCAACCCTTAAACAGCACTCTAACAAAGTTATTAATTCTCATGTAAATAAAACAATACGAAATGTAAACTTGGCAAACAGTCTGCACTCCATGACACCGCACTCATTAACTCATAACAGTGGTTAAAGATTGCATGTAGTATATGGCATCGACCCAAGCAGACATTACTTGAATTACTTCCCAACAAGCCAGATGGTCAGTTGACAAGAGGTGATCCCGGCTGAGGCAGTGAAGCCACCGAAAGGAGGATTTAGAACCTAAAATTCAGCTCTTCCAAATTACTCAATTATTCCATCATGTCAGAAACTTCTCTACACTGTATTTATTCAAATGTGGCATTTTGTGATCAAAGTTTTGCATTTGTTCCAAATATCAATGTGTGTTGCACACATTATTCTTCTTGCAAAAGCGTACTGGACCAGAATTCAACACCTGATTTTTGAAATGACGTATTTCCACCCCAGATTGCTCGGTTTTGCATGCGCAGAAACCTCTAGTAATGAAGTAAATCTGGACGGCCTCCCCGATAAGGATTGCAGCATTAAACGACTAAAAAAAGCCGAAAGTACTTTGTAAGGGTATCTGCGAGAAAGGGGTGTGCCTCTGCACAACGACACTGTTGGAGAACTTCCTGATGAACTCGTCCAAAATGTTGATATGTTACAGTCTGGATTGCAAAAAAAACTCCCAACGATGTGGGCCCATGAAAGGCCGAAGGTTTGTAGGTGTGTGTGTGTGTGTGTTCCAACTAAACCTGGGTGCTTCTTCACACTGATGGAAAGGTCATATCTGAAGCTTGTCAATGCACAGGGTAAGTTTAAAATGATATTTATTGATAATCATGTTTCGGAGGAGGAGCGGGGTGGTAGTGGGAGATTTATGGGCTGAAAGTGTCATTACAGATACATCTTTTTTGTTTGGTTCTGGGGCCACAAGAGAAATTATAGCACATTTTTCCTCTAATGGTGAAATGAGAAGTGTGTGTGTGTGTGTGTGTGTGTGTGTGTGTGTGTGTGTGTGTGTGTGTGTGTGTGTGTGTGTGTGTGTGTGTGTGTGTGTGTGTGTGTGTGTGTGTGTGTGTGTGTGTGTGTGTGTGTGTGTGTGTGTGTGCCAACACTAGCTAAATGTATAAACAGGAAATTGTATGAACCCAATTCCGATCATCCACGGATATTTTTCGTATATCCTGTATTCTCATGAGTCCGATTTGCATTCACGAACAGAACAATTATGGTTAACCATTTGAAATTGCTACTCTATTGTCTAAATGATGAAAATTATGTTTGAAAGACGATTACGTATTTTGCAAGAGTAGCGGCAGGTTAAAAGTGCCTGGTGAACAGAAGCAAATCAGTGGAAACACGCTTGCACGCACGCACGCACATGCGCAAAACACCTCATTTAGCATTCTCATAAAAGGCCTCATATCTTCTCAAGGGCTGGTGGGATGGCCCGAAGGTACCCACACTCATCTCTGAGCCATCTTGCTTTGGTTCAAATCTCGGCCCAGCTACAAACTGTCATCCTGGTGTCTCGCATGCAGTACGAGGCAATCAAAAGTGAGCGGTCCATCGTTTGGATGATAAAATGGAAGTCCTGTATGCTGGCATTAGTTGGTGGACATTAAAGGTCCCACTGTGTGCTTTGTGAAGAGCAGACGAGCTATCGCCGGCACCCTGAACAACTTACAAATTCCTGCTCTAACTCCAGAGGGTGTTGCATCAACGGCATATCCGCACCCTTAAATCAGTGATGCTACTTACAGCCGTGTGTTGCATTACAAAGAAGAAGAAGAAGAATTTGCCTGCATCATTATGTAGGTGTGATGATGTACCTAAAGTAGTGCCTCTGCACATTCAGGCCAGAATTTGGAATTTGATCAGGGTACTGGCACCCAATGGTCTAATGTTTTTGAAACACCCACTGTGGGATATTTGTGGTTCATTAGAAAATGCTCGCAGACACGACATCTCGATTAATGTCCCTCTCGATGACAGCATACTCTTTGATGCAATGCCGCGCTTGTAAAGCACCAGGAATGCAGCTTTTAATATCAGGAATCGAACCTAAACTAGACGGCTCAAAGGCCAGTACAATGCCTCTGAGTTATCCTGACTGCACTTACACACTTTGAATCTGGTCAAAATGGCATCAATGGAATGGAAGAACAAAGTGGTTGAAATGGCAAAGCAACAAACAGATGCCTCTTCCAAAAACAGTCTGCACTGTTTTTATCCCTGTTTTAAAACTACCGTGATCTAAGCTTCTTACTTTGGTTGCTAGTTGCTACATTTCTTGCTTGTTTTTTTTTATCTCATCGATGACGGAGTCGACAAACTCTTAAACCCATAGCAATGTCCTTCAGTCGGCCAGGCAGTCAGTGGGTCCATTAACATTTCTTTTTTTGTTTTTTTCATTGCTCCTCCGAGGCGGCTCAACGGATCATTTTGTCATTTTGAAACTCGGCATTATGTTTCATGATGTCGATGCGCAAAAAGTAATTCTAACCATTAAAAAAAAAAAAAACTTTCCATCCAGGTGGTGAGATCATTAACTTAAAATGTAATTACGTGAAAACCAAGTACAATGATGATAATATAATTTTCCATCGAATTAAACTGAAAATCAACCTTATCATCGAATACGTCCCACTACGACCGTCCTCAATCAGGAGACGAGCGTCTGTCCCGCTTGGGACTATTCATTCAACGATATAGTCCATAAAGATTATCTCCCTGATCACAATTATCCCACACTCCATTACACTCCTTTCAGAAAGATAGGATCACTGCTGGTGTTTTTTACTCTTTACATGGCGGGATCTTCTTGTATGATTTGTAGATTCTCCAAAAATATTCAATGAAGCTTGCATGAAACGAGAGGAAAGCAATGTTTGTGATCTGAAAAAAAATATTGTTAATTACAGACAAGGAAGCTGCTGAAAAACCGCAGCAGAGTTATGGTTGAAAGTGTATCGACGGATGGTTCTACGGACGGTCTCCGTGGCTCGTGAGGAAGGTATAATTGTTTTGCTCCATTTGATGAGACTATAGTCTCATCGTATCATATCCATAGCTGATGTGGCTTACAGTAAAACCATGCTTGTCCATCTTGCAAGACCATTAAATGGCATCGGCTCAATAAAAGAAGGTTTGACGGATGAGACGTTTGGGACCGCGAAAGGCCTTGGAAACTAAATGATTTGGACTTCAGGCATCAGAGCTGCAGTGAAGGCATTTTTCTTCCTCTGGACTGATGCGTCGGTTAAGGAATGCAATGCCAGAATTCAACTGAAGCTCAATTCCCTTTGCGGATTTTCTTCTTGTGATATACGGATCATATCTTGGTTATCTTTGGCATCTTCAAGGTGTCTGAATTGATGCAAGACTCCGATTTTTGCAGAAGCTTGGTGAGGAGACATTTTGTCATGTGAATTCATCCCATAAAATGATTTTAAATGATTTTTGAACGTATTAGTTGTGGATTAAATATGTGTATTCACTTCAAGAGAGTAATAAATTAAAAAGTATTATTTGAAATAATACATGGGTACAATCTTTTTAGTATGTGAACTTGAAGGCAGGTGGTCAATATGGACATTGATATCAGTGGATTCATGGTATGCTATGCCTAAGGTTTTCAGGCAAAACAAAAGGGAATACATCGGGAGCTGAGTTACAGATGGTGAAGATTTTGAAGAATTAGGAGGGGAAAAGGGGTCTGTCTGCATGGGAGACTCACAGAGGGAATGATTGGGAGGGAAGAAGGTCAAAGTGCGGGGAGAGGTAGAGAAATGGACAGTGTACCCGTAAGACTTGGCGAGGTTGCAATATGAGAGAGGGGGTGGGGAGAGAGAGAGAGCGAGAGAGAGAGCGAGAGAGAGAGAGAGCGAGAGAGAGAGCGAGAGAGAGAGAGAGAGAGAGAGAGAGAGAGAGAGAGAGAGAGAGAGAGAGAGAGAGAGAGAGAGAGATATGGACAGTAGCAACATCTCCCACAGGTACGACGCTTGCTGGAGTTAGCCACTTCAGAGTGTGCCTGCATAATATCTCCCATATCTGATCTGCCCTGTCCACCTCCCCCACTCCCAAACTAAGCTCCTGCTCTGGAGATAATTAAAAAGATTACCCTGCTGCATGCAATCTCCTGAATGGGAGGGAATTTTTGGGAATGAAGCTGTTTGTTTGTATAAAAAGTGTGTGCTCCATGCTGCTTCGAGCCTCCCCTATCCTGCCATCCCAACTCCCCACTTGGCACAGGCATACCTCCCCCACATGCAAGCGCATGCTGCCTTACATCCCTTTGAACACTTTAGCAATGGCAAAGCAGTTTTCTGATTGTTCTTCATGGTCAGCCTCGCAGCTATATAGACGATCAATCAACTCTGTAACAAACCATCTGGTTAAAATTCATCCAGTTACGTGGCCAGTTAACGGGTCGTGTGGCAAGGCGTCCAGCTATTCTCCATCATAATAAGGTGTTATGGAACTTATGTTATGGAAGTTAGAGCAATTATTGCTGTTCTAAATAACCAAGTAGCACGTTGTGATGGATTATGTTGAGGAAAATGTATGAGGATTACAACTTCAATACTGCATGGCCTGCAACATTAGTGGAAAGCACAAACCTGAAATGCAACGAAGCAAGCTGTTCGGGACGAAGCAAGCAGTTAGGGATGAAGCAAGCTGTTAGGGACGAAGCAAGCTGTTAGGGACGAAGCAAGCTGCTCGGGACAGAGACGGCTCCCCGCAGTCGTACATCATTAATTTTTCTCACCACTCCCCACAGTGTCGGCCTCGCTTTCCACAACAATGTGTAACATCTGTTGTGAGTGAGTGCAGATTAAGTTAGCACTATTTTTAACAGGTGAGCTCAACAAATTTATCCAACCTGGAGTTCAGAGAAAACCATGGCCAGGTTACAAAAGCTGTGCGATGGAATGGGATGAAGTTTTTGAAAGGTGAAGATTATGGTGAGGAAGAATATGTGGAGTACGGTGAGAGAGTTGGCCATGCTTGCCACTTTTCAGGTATACAACTATTGTGCCAGGTTTGCAAATTAATGAAAGCCTTTATTATTGCTCCGCAAAAGCTACAACCATCCACCCGTATTGTGTCTGTCACATTAGAGGTGTGAGAACACCAGGGCACATGCTCGCCAATTATGTCATTATCTCCATAAACTAGTACATGTCTGCTGCTTATCCGTTATGCGAGTGACTACTGACTTAAACTCTTTCTTATTGGCACTAATTATATGCCAAAACGACTTGAAGACAAACTATTTTATGTTCTGCAGTTAACAAACAATTACCTTCCATGCTGTTTTACAGATATTTTATGTTTGATGCAGTGGTGCAGAGGAAGTGCACTTGCCGTTGAGCTATTTTGTCTCGGTTCAACTCTCGACCATCGATAAAGTGTCTGATTGGTGCTTCTCACAGGCAGGGTGTTTCATCACAAAGTGTGCCATCGCTTGCATTGACATTAACCTTGGGAGCCATTAAATATCCCATGGTGTCTTTAGCAAACAGTAGGCAACTGTCGCTGGCACCCTGGCCATGTTCCAAATTCCTGCCCCAATGTACAGGGGTATGGCAGTGGCAGCACAGGCAAGTCTCAGTAATGATGCAACCAATGGAATAAATTTATTATTGAATCCTGGTCCACGAATCAACGAACAACCATATCAAATAATAGTAGGGTGTGCTTTCACATTGTGTAAGCATACGAACCATGCTCCCCCATTGTCTCGGGTCGCTCACCTGCATTTGATTTTTCAGTTATTTATATTTTCATTTACGGATGCTTTCCGATGGTTCTGTGATTTTTTTTCCTGAGGTATCAGCTTTGATGTCCATCGGCACACAAAATTTCAGTTTTCTCTGTCACCCGGAAGGTACCGATCTTTAATATCGGTGAGTGAGTGAGTCAGTGAATCAGTGGCTAGAAAGAGCTTTATATCTTCTATATGTATTACTAAAACTCTCATCTTGTATGTATGTATGTATGTATGTATGTATGTTCCCAAAATACAGCCAAAACGGTACATGATAGCACAAAAACTTTCGGCCTACCATACTCACCATTCACCTGCGGTGTGCAGTATCAAGTTTTGTTCAAATTGGGCAACGAAAAAAAAATTAAAAAATCAATTCCCGATTCCGTCAAGTACTCTTCAGGAGAATTTGATCAACACAAACAACCTCAGCGGTATAGCTCGCTGGAGCTATCTTTTTTTGTTGTTGTTGAAATTTTTTATCAACCGCTGTCACAACGAGAACCCAACGAGTTCACGGGTCGTCTGGTATATATTATATGGAAAGCTCTTTGTAACCACCGATTCACTGACTCACTCACTGATATTAAAGATCGGTACGTTCCGGGTGACATAGAAAACTGAAATTTTGCGTGCCGCTAGACATCGAAGCTGATACCCCAGGAAAAAAAAATCACAGAACCATCGGAAAGCATCTGTAAATGAAAATAATATGGAATAGGCAAAGCCGAGAAGCGAACATAGAATTCTTCTTACATTCACTTCTTAAATATATCAAATTAAAGTCTTTTTGCTATGAAAAAATAAATATCACCTTAACATTACCTTCACAACAACAACGACACCGCGAAGAACAGGATCTCATCTGCAAAAATAAATATTACCTTAACATTACCTTCACAACAACAACTACGCCGCCGAGAACAGGATCTCATCTAAAAAAAAAAAAATCCTCAACATTACCTTCACAACGACAACTACACCGCCTAGAACAGGATCTCATCTAAAAAATAAATACGAGAAGTGAACACTAGTATTCTTCTTACATTCGCTTCTGACTTTACCTTCAACTTGTTCACAACTGTATACGCAATTTCCGGTTACTTCGGGATCAGCGATCAAATAACGTAAATCACGATTAAAAATTATTTTTTGATGATGCGGGAGATATCTTTATTAAAATCAGTGGAGGAAATATACACCATGTCTGATATTATTTGGGTATTTCATGTCTCTGACGATGCCTTTATCTCCCGGCATGCATCATTCCCCATGACAAAAACCGGAAACAAAAAAAAAACCAGAAGCAAAAAAAAAAAAACGGAAGCAAAAGGGTCATAGGCTACGACACGGATTCACAATTGCCAGGGTATTGTGTTGTTTTTGTTTATTTCCTATTCTCTCATGTGCATGCGTTAAGTAATATTCACAAGATAGGAATAAAACCCAATCGTGTTTATACACCGCACAGCGTTTAAAAACAACCGGAAGCAAAAGGTCATAGCTAACGACACGGATTCCAAATAGCCAGGGGTATTGTGTTGGGGCGCGGTAATTTGGTCACAGGAAATTTGGTCACGGGAAACTTGGTCACGGTAAAACGGTCACGAGGTAATTTGGTCACGGTAAAACGGTCACAAGGCAATTTCGTCACGGTATTATGATTATTATTTATTATTCACTGCATTTAAGGCCAGTAAGGCCCAAGAGCAGTAATAAACATTTCCATTTCATGGCCGGCGAATCTTGTTGGCATAATGATGTATTGACCAAGTTTACTGACGACTATAATGGAATCGATTCTGTCTCTCTCAACTTTTAAATTCCGATTCCATTATAGTCGTCAGTAAACTTGGTCAATACGTCATTATGCCAACAAGATTCGCCGGCCATGAAATGAAAATGTTTATTACTGCTCTTGGGCCTTACATGGCTTTAAATGCAGTGAAAAAAAAATAATAATAATAATTATACCGTGACGAAATTACTGTGACCGAATTACCGTGACCGAATTACTGTGACCAAATTACCTTGTGACCGTTTTACCGTGACCAAGTTTCCCGTGACCAAATTTCCTGTGACCAAATTACCTACATTCATTGTGTTGTTGTTGTGATTGTTGTTGTTGTTGTTGTTTCCTATTCTCTGACGGGCACGCGTTAAGTATGAAGCTCACTGTGTTCGCTAATATGGAATAGGCAAAGCCGAGACGCGAATGTAGTATTCTTCTTACATTCGCTTCTGACTTTACATAAAACTTGTTCACAACTGTGTACTTGCCAACTATACCGTGGTACATGAAAGCACCGCACAGCTGATGATTTTGACGCAATTTCCGGTTACTTCGGCCTGGATTCGGGATCAGCGATCAAATTATGTAAATCACGATTAAAAAATATTTTTTGATGCGGGAGATATCTTTCTTAAAATTAACTTTGGGAAAAAAATAATTGAATAAATAAATAAATAAACGATCACTTCTGGTCAAGAATAAAAGAAATTAAAAGTTCCGGAAAGAGTTTCAAAATCACTCCCGGTAATGTTAAATACAAAATAAACACTTCCTGTCATGAAAAAAATCACTTTCGGAAGTATAAAATTAACTGTGGGGAAAAAAATAATTGAATAAATAAATAAACACTTCTGGTCATGATCTCCCGGCATGCATCATTCTCCATGACAAAAACCGGAAACAAAAAAAAAACCCAGAAACAAAACAAAAACGGAAGCAAAATGGTCATAGCCAACGACACGGATTCCAAATAGCCAGGGGTATTGTGTTGTTGTTGTTGTTGTTTCCTATTCTCTCACGTGCACGCGTTAAGTATGAAGCTCACTGAGCTCGCTTTCAATAATGTGAAAATAAATAAAATTAAATAAATGAAAAAATCAAATGCAGGTGAGAGACCCAAGTCAATGGGAAACACGGTTCCTTATTGCTTACAATGTGTAAGCACACCCACTAGTATATTATAAATTTGTTTCGAGTGGAGTTGAAGAAATATTTTCTCAAGTTATCAACTACCACCAACAAGGAAAGATTTATTGCAATGGTAAACTTTTGTATAGAGTGAGAGAGAGCATTATTTGAGTTGCAAGTGAGAGGGAGGGATGAGAGGAAATTGAAATGATAGGCCATTACACTAACATAGAATAATATTGACCACACAGGGTTTGGTGGGCTGAGCTTCTGCTTGGAAGACCACCAGTGTGTTTGACTGGCAAGCTCAACAGCCTAATTCTGTGGCAAGTCCCCTGGTGAGGCTGCTGGACCTGGCCTGGGATTTGCACAAATTAGGCATGTGTGACCTCACCATCTGAGAGCTGAGCCAGCAGGCGCAGCGTGCTTCTCTTATCTTCTTCCTTCTTCATCTTTCTTTGTCCCTTTTTGCTTCTGCCACTCTCTCTTGATCTCCCTCGCTCTGTATCTGTTTTTCTTCCTCTTGATCTCCTCTTCAACATCTTTGTATCTGGATCTCATGTCATCTTTTTTTTTCCTCCATATCTATCATTGTCTCTCTATTGTGTGGTATATTTTCCCTTTGTCATTGATTCTATTTATATGCTCTGTACTTCCCCTCATTTTCATGACATCCACCTCTTTCAGCCTCCTGGCTCATCCAGCAAATCTGTTTTTTCAGCTCTGCAAATTTTTGTCACACATTGCTCTGCATTATCATTTATTGTATTTCTATTTTAAACCAAGCAGCGCACAGTAACATCCACAGCACTTTTCTTTTCAAAATAAAGATTATATGGGGGAGAGAGGAATGGAGAAGGAGGAAGAGAGAAATGAAGATAGACAGAGAGAGGGGGGAGAGGGAGAGAGGGAGGGGGTAGAGGGAGAGAGAGAGAGAGAGAGAGAGAGAGAGAGAGAGAGAGAGAAGGAGAGAGAGAGAAGGAGAGAGAGAGAAGGAGAGAGAGAGAGAAGGAGAGAGAGAGAGGCAGAGAGAGGAGATGCAGAGAGAGAGAGAGAGAAGGAGAGAGAGAGAGAAGGAGAGAGAGAGAGAGAGAGAGGGAGAGAGAGAGGGGAGAGAGAGAGAAGGAGAGAGAGAGGCAGAGAGAGGAGATGCAGAGAGAGAGGGAAAGAGAGGGAGAGAGAGAGAGAGGAAGAGAGAGAGGGAGAGCGACAGAGAGACAGTGAGACAGAGAGACAGAGACACAGAGAGAGAGAACGAACACAAGGAACAAAATTGGAAAAAGAGTCTGTGCAGCTTTTTGCACAACAGATGATCAGTCTTGCATGCAAACCACATGTTTGTGCTTTAGAATAGTCTCCTTGTTCCCACACACACCTAATGCAAACCATTATGAGGAACAGCTATAACCAACTTTATTGCTGTCATTAATAATCGTAATATTAGTACATTGTGTGATGTGTCTGTACTTTGAATGTGAACGAATCTAAACAATTCATAATACAATATATCCCAATGTACAAATTTATTTATGAACATTGGACGTGTTTTTGTCGGTCTGTTTTTGCATTCCCGGCTGAAGCCATGGCTCTTGAAGCTGCAATCCCAGCTTCAAATCGCACTTCTATTATTTTAATTTGTCTATCATCCTAACTATAATTCACCGACCAGTGTGTGTGTGTGTGTGTGTGTGTGTGTGTGTGTGTGTGTGTGTGTGTGTGTGTGTGTGTGTGTGTGTGTGTGTGTGTGTGTGTGTGTGTGTGTGTGTGTGTGTGTGTGTGTGTGTGTGTGTGTGTGTGACGCTACTCCCCCTGCAGCTCTCGCCCGATCACATCCAAACTTGCTGCATAGGATCAGCACGACCCAAATTAGTGCATATGTGTGTCTTTACCTTGCCCAGTGGCTTTAGAAAGGGGTGGGGTGGGGGTGCAGATTCCCTATGTACATATGTATTGTGTATCGCCACCTCCAGGTGGTAGAGGGTATTACAAGTCTCCACCATTTGCAGTGCAGTATTCCTGTCCTCACATTTTCCAGTGCAGTGAGGTGTTTTGAATTACGCAGCAAGAGGTATTTTGAATTACACATTTGAATAAGGACAATAACATAACCCCCCTGGTTGCTCCCGTAGGGAGCAGGTGCTTCTCGTTACTTTAATATGCTCTGGGGTCGACTTGATACACACATTTCATTTGGTTCACTGCTGTCTACACTTCCTTATGTTGTCTTATGAGCTTTATGATGACTTTCACTTTTGCCATCGATGCTTTTGAACTTTGTCTGACTTGACGTTGGTGGATTTTTAGGGCAAAATCTATTTCAATTGGCGAATGCCGCCATCGCGCTGCTGCAAAGCAAATGTCTTGCTGTCGGTGTTGTTCCGGCCATATCCCTGTTGTCTTACGGTATACGTCTATTTATATATATATATATATATATATATATATATATATATATATATATATATATATATATATATATACATATATATATCACACACACACACACACACACACACACACACACACACACACACACACACACACACACACACACTCAAAATGTTTGTCAACCAATCATGCAATAACCACTTGATGTACATGGATGATCCATCCATACGTCATTGGTGACGTCTTGGATAGGGAGTGACGTGGCTATATTTCTGGGGTTTTAAATTTGACAGGTTTTAACTAATTGTTTACTCCTTTCCTTGTCCTGAATGTGTTTCATGTGCAAGCTACTAACTGTAAACGTAAGATCACTTTTTAGAAAACACTCGCTTTAAAAGATATACACCGAGGTGTGTTAAACAGCCGAAGTTAGCACATGCTTTTATAACTTTACAAGTGAGTCAGCCCCTCATGAAAATGAGGTTTATGTAACATCTTCTCCAAACCTGATAAACAGATGACGCCGCTTGTCTCCGAGATGACAATCATGATGAAATGCCTGTAGTCGTAGCGATGCGTGTGAGAACCAATTTTTTTTTTTTTAATGAATTCTATCACTGCTTTTGACGGATCGCAAAATATTTCACAGTTTCCTGACAAGGACGGGCTTTACATTTCCTGAAATTCATCATAGGCGTGCAGCGTCCTTCAACGACTGTTCCCAGGCATGAAAAACCTGGTAATATATTTTGTCGTGCCAGTGTGGATTTTAAAGAGACTCTTTGTACCGGCCAGGCATTGATCCATCGCCATGATGCTCGCAAACAATGATGGCAGATTTTTTAAAATCAATATTTGCAGGATCTCAAAGATTATGAATACATCGGGTAATCGGTCTTCACCTTGCTTTTTCCACCACCTATTTGTTTTTACTGTTATGTAGATGTCAGCAGCACAACCTTTTGTGGGCAACATTTTCATGCCCACCCAAAGTTGCCAGCAGGGCATTTAAGTCAACCACAAAGTATAGACTGCACCACATGTAGACCAGTCCAGGCAAGGCAGGAAGATTAGCCCCTCTCTGAAGGGGGGGCTAATCACTGAGCAAACAGAAAAAAAGTCACTGTGAAGGTGAGTGCCTGTCTGTCTGTGTCGACGGACAGGATAAACGGTGGATTTTTGACCTGATGAAGGCCAAACGCTGAAACTCAACCGGCACCTCGTTTCCCACGGCAGTAAACATACTCTTATCGGCTTTTAGTTGATAAAACCTATTAACAAGCCCCCTGGATTTTTTTTTTAATAATTGCTAAAATGCTATTTTACAGAGACGGCCTGAACATCTCCAGACATTTAGAATCCACATCCTGAATACCCGCATGTTCCATCAATCTTGAACACATCAACATATCATCACTTGGATTCCGTTTCATTGTCATTAGCTCTGCGCTGGTGTATCCACAATGTGAAGCTATGAGTTACAGGCCATTAGCTACTTTTAGGTGTGAGTAGCGTTTCATGGCGAAAGTAGTTACTTGCACAGTGTTTTATTACCATGCTATAAATGTGGGTAATGCCTATCTGATTGTGATTTAGATATTGAAATCCCTTCCTTTGAGCTCCTTTTTACCCTTAACGAGATGACGATGATCTAATTACGTTTGGATGTAACAAAACATTCATTCTACTTCATTGTTGGTATTTTCCCCAACGTTCTGACACATCGGTAGGCCTTGTTATCTTTATAACTTTCATTATGTATTCCTTTTTTTATTTGTTTAAAAAAAAAAAAATTACCCGAGACTCTCAAGATATGATAAGTGGGACACGTGCCTTTGAGATATCTTGTCTGGGTTTGAATCGGTCGATTTCCAAACCAACTCTAAACTGTTGGATTGGTGCTTCGCAAGCACGGAGTTGCATCAATGAGTATGATGTCCTTCGGAGAGGATGTTAATCTAGCTTTACCATCTGAAAGCATTTGCTGGTGGACATTCAATAACCCACAATGCTTTCTAAATAGAGGAGGCCTTTGTGTGTTTCTACCATGGCCAAATTCCTACCCTGACCTTCAGGGCCTCTGCATCAGTGACATAGTTGTGCCCCAGTAATAAATAAATAATTATATATTTATCTGAAACTGCTAATGAAGTGTGTGCAATAAATTTACATAATTAAAATTTTGTACAGATCAAATCAGAGGCTTCGTTATGCTCCTTCCGTTGTATCAAAATTCTGGAACCTGCAAAATGCTGTGGACCTGAGCTGAAATGGAACGTGCAGGAATCGATTGTGGAAAACGTGACTGCATTGACAAGCTTCAACACATGTGGTATTCGATATAAACGCATGGTTTGTGAACAACGTAAGCACGTACAGTCCATATTGTTCCTATCGGTGCTTTTGGGCAGCTGGAGGAGAACGATGATAGTGACATCAAGTGCGAGAGGTCTGCGAGTATCAGTGGATGGAAGGCAGACTCCACACATCCTCTGTCTTTTGCAAGATGGTTATCTTCATGTGAGCAGGAGCGAGGATAAAAAGGTGCTGGATTATATCAGCAAACGGCTTCCCGCCTGCTAACTCGCAGCAATGAGTTCTCTTGGCAAGTTTAATTTTTGGCTCGTTAACCCAACACTCCGCATTAAAAATTTGGTCTTACCGTGACCAAACAACATAGATCAACTGACGTAGCTTTGTTCATTTCGTTGTTTGAGATAGTGGGACACAGAGAGATTGAAGGTGAAAACTTTGTCATGTTGGAACACAGCGACGGGACAAAAACCACACTCCCAGCGAAGGCTGGGAGTCCAACACCAGGGAGGGCTCAGGAAGGTGGTGTTTATGGTGGGTCGGCCGCCCGATTAGTATGGTCATATAAACAGAGGGGTGGCTCAGTCGCTGTGGGCTTGCTCGAAGCTTTGAGGTAACTGTAATTAGCCATCATCAGCTCCTTTCATTAGTCTCTCTTCCTCCCAATCATTACCCATCATGCCCATCTTGCTTAGTTATTGTTCCATCTCCATTTCCCCTTCCATTCATTATTTTTTGCTCTTGCCTTCTTGATGTTCCAATTCTAATCTTTTTCTTTCTTATTTGTTGTACAATTCAGGTATTCTTTCTGTTTGTTAATTCATTGGTTGTCAGGCTGGACACCTTTAATTCTTACCAAGCCAATTCGACATCTTGTCTTTCTCAAGCTAATGTGGCAAACTTGAGCATGATATAGCAGAGGCTAAATTGACAGAGGCTAACCATACGTACACACCTACTGAGACAAGGTACAGGCCTTGGATGCCTCAATCCTGCAATTCTTTCTCTCGCGGCAGAACCACCGGATGATGCACTTTCATTCTGCACCGTTGCTCCAAGGAAAAATAAACGGCGCCCGCAGCTGAAATGTTGACCGAGGAGCCAATGTTTATTTTGCCCGCCTTGCGCCAGCCTGGCAGGAATTTCCAAGCAAAAGTGAACAGCTTTGCCTTACAACTTAATCCCCATCCAACGTGACGGGACCAAGACTGGCCACACCAGGGCCTGTAGCTCTGGGCTGCTGGATCACAATTTTGAATTCCTGTGGTCAAAGACTGACGAAACCCTCTCCGGTCTCCATGGACTCTCAGCCGCCTGGTTAACTGATATGCTACCAACTGATGAGAGATCTGACTTTTGGAATTATCATTATGGTTTCCCTTCTTTTTTTTTTTTGGCAAGGTTAGTAGTCTACCTCCAAGTCAGGAATTGTTATTTGATTAAATAGCTGGAATTATTTGACCGTATGTTTGATTGGCTGCTCTGCTGTTTTTGTTTCATCAAGGTGCGAAGACAGCACTATCAAAGGCTGAATAATATAAATAATTTACACTGCTGATAAAAGTTTTTTTTTATTTTTTTTTTTTTAAACCCTCCATTCATCGACTGATTTTCTTCACTCTATACAATTTAAAGAAGCACAAACCAGAAGAGCAGTCATATAAATGATTATTTTATACTCAGAGTAGCACATTTTGATTTGTCTCCAGCTATAAACTGTCATCTTGGTGAAAGCCAGTTTGTGAAAATGTTTGGCTGAAAACTTTCCATAGCCGACACTACAAGAATGTCGGAATACTTGGAGCTGTTAAAGAAGTAATTGGAGTCATAGCAGTGTGTGTGTGGTGTATGTATGTATATATATGTATGCAGTATATTGACTCCTCCCATGCTCTTCTAGCCAAAGAAAGTTGCATAAAGCAGCCATGAAAGGCTACCCAAGGTAAGCCCTTTGCCATTTCAAAACCTTCCCAGAGTTCCTCGAGAGCTATAAAGACGTTCACACATAGTACACACACGAGCATTCGAATGCTACACACCCACTCAGCTGCCGGACCGGTATCATCACTTGTTGGCGAATCATCAGCAACAGCGCAGACAGAAATGCATACCATCGAGACTCCCAAGCATGTGTGTACCATGTGCAAATGTCAAAAATCAGTCAACATTGAGATGAAAAACCAAAGATGGGTATAATGATAAGCCAAAAGATTCAAGAGACAATCAAAAAACAGTCTGTAAAGTTAACATTGATAGAAAAGTCAGCCAGTGTGGCCTCTCTCCACCTCACAGAGGGTCACCTGACTAAAGACAATGGCACATCAAGTGATCTAGCAAGGGCATTATCGGTCGTGACTTAATTTTCTCGGTTTATGATGGTCTGATTCAAGAAATTTATGGCCGTATGACAGTCAAATCTTTGTACATAGCACCCGAGTTATAACAAACTTTCAGAACATATTTTAATCAATGCATATTTCCTCCGTATTCACGATCCACATTGCTGAAAAAAAAAACATAGATTATAATGATTGTTTTGTCTGAGCAAGTTGAACGCAAAGAGAAGACTACGTTTGAAAAATCATCAAAATACAGATGAGGTTGCCAAAATTAATCAACAAAATCATCAAAAGAAACAATCATTTTCTTATTACCTCTACCACTGAAGGTGAAGGAGGTTATGTTTTTACCCCTTTCTGTGTGTTTGTCTGTTTTATTATGTGCAGGATATCTCACAAAGTTGTGGACGGATCCGGATGAAAATTTGTGGACACGTTGGGTGTGTGACAAGGACGAACTGGTTGCATTTTTGGTGAATATCTGGATCCGGATCCGGATCCGGATCTGATAATTTTTTAAGTGATTCTTCACCATTGAGAGATAGAGCGAAACCGATACATAGCATGATATCTTCAAAAGTTGTGGACGGATTAGGACGAAACTTGGTGGAAAAGTTGGGTGTGCCACAATGACGAATTGATTCGATTTTAGTGAAGATCCGAATACGGATCTGGATACGAGATTTATTTAATTTTGAATGTGATTCTTCACCATTATTAGGCCAGATATGTTCTCGTGGGTCAGGCATTACGTGGCGGAGGTATCCGCTCGACCGAGTACCATTCAAGTTCCGTGTTTTTGCGTTGCTCTGGTGATGAAATGCACTGCCCAAGAACATCGCTGAGATAGAGGGATGGAGACACTCAGCTGGGCAACGTGTGCTTGCACCCCACCCCTTTGGAAGTCTGGGGAAGATGCCCAGAGAGGACGCAAAATGGAATTCAATGTTTGTGTGCAGGATATCTCAAAAAGTTGTGGGCGGATCCAGATGAAATTTCGTGGACAGGTTCGGTATGTGACACAGACGAAATGATTAGATTTTGATGAAGATCTGAGAATTTTTTTTAAAGTGATTCTTCACCATTGAGTGATAGGGCTAAATGATATATATAGCATGATATCTGAAAAAGTTATGGACGGATTCGGATGAAACTTTGTGGATGAGTTGGTTAGGTGACAAAGAACAAGCGGATTATATTTTAGATCAGGTCTGAATCCAGATGTGGCCTATCATTGGGACACAAAATGTAAACTAATCAGCCTGGCAGAGAGGTATGTGCTCTACCGAGTGGCGCTTATAATTTCATTCTGTTTTATCCTTTCAACCTCATTCACTCTCTTCATGATGAAGTTCTGCGCTTGAAGAGTTCTGTATTTTTTTTAACATAAAAGTCCAGAAACCTACGTCTTTGCACAGAAAAGAGAATTTCCTTGCTCACCCAAGCTCGTATGGGTTTCATTATTACAGTTCAACAAGGTGTTCACGGTTTGCATGAACCATGACGATTCTGAGACACGGCAAATGGAGTCTGGTGGTGGTCGGAGTGTGGGTAAAGTGAAAATACAATACCACAACACCCCTAGGGCTTGGAAGAATTTACTATTAATAAGGTGCTTTGCTTTGTGGAATACTTATTTAAATTTTTATATCCAGGAGGGCAGACGTTGTGTAAGTACTTAAAAATATATATGGTGACATTGAGTGGCGTGTACACGGTATATGACTGTAGGACTCGAGGAGAAAAAGAAACAAAGGTAATAGTTAGTGAATTTGTAATGATAGGAAATTTTAAGTTCTGGTTTAAACTGTTAGTTTTGTTTTTCTTTCTTCGATTAAGAAAAGTAATTGTGGAATTCCTCTGAGGGATCAATACTTCCTGACAATCTTCCCAAAAATTACCGGACACTATCTATACTCTATAGCCACCTGAAATTTGTTCATGTGAGTCTCGATGAAGGCTCTGGGCTGGCAGGATGGCATACAGGTACGCAGACTCACCTCTAAACTGTCCGGCCTGGATTTGAATCCCGACCTAGCTATAAACTTCACAGTCATGCCATCCTTCAGATGGACGCTAATCTGGGAATCCCATCTGACGGCATTAGTTGGTGGACATTAAACACCCCATGATGTCCTTCACGAAGAGTAGGCGAGCTATCGCCGGCACCATGAACAAATTTCAAACACCTGCACAAACGATTGCTGGGAAGACAATGGTGAAACAGCCAGTATAACCATTGCCAAGAAACTGCTTCGGAGAGCACCGATGTTCTGTAACAGAGTATAAGGTACTTGAGAATCAGAGAATGAAGGCTCCATTCAGTTTTTCATCATTACCAGTGTATTTCCATGAAGATTATGATTTGTAAGGCGAGTACTTTTATTATCACCTTGTGTAAGGACTTGTATGAGGAAAATTGAAGCTGAGTAAATTAATCAAGAATTCTTCTTTCACCGCCAACACTTATCCGTTTCATTGCCTATTGATAAGAAATGCTCTTCCTGTGTTTAATTAACATAGTAAGTTCTCCTCCAACGTGGTTTCGCTGTCACGTCGTTAAGGCCTAAGTCACATTTGCCCTACGGTGAGGATACGGCGGCTGTACGCCCTCTGAATTGACAGTAATGTGCGGCGGCCCCAGAGTTTCTGCGGTGGCCTCAGGGTGGTCCGACGCCGTTTGGCTATCTTTTACAGGTCGTAGGGGTCGCCGTGGAATTATAACGCGGAATTATAACTTTTTTTTCATTTCTACGTTGGCCGTAGCAATTCGACATGCCGTAGTTGTGACGTAGTTGTGTTCCACGTCGACCGTACGTAGGGCGTACGGTGGGCTTGCGTTATTCGTGCGGCTGCTGTAGTCTCTTATCGATGAAAAATGAATTTTGCCATAAAAACCGAATACATTATAAAAACCGAACACGACGAAGCATTCATATTTGTTCATGTGTCTCCCCCACCTGTTCGAGCCGCATCTTCGCACTTTGTTCATCCAGTTCGTCGGTGGAAGTCCTCGTGAAAGCTTCTCGTGTGTCGGTCGCTACTTTACCTCACGTTTTCACCTTGATTTGTGCTGTTTTTTTTTTAACTCATCTTGTGTTTTAATTAATAACAAAAAGCAATCCGATCACGTGGTGTGACGGACTGTCGGGCAAGGATTTAATTTCACAGAAAAACCGGTTGTAATTTGGAATATTCATGATTACCTCAGCCCGATGCGTTTGATGAAAGCGATTGTGGTTCTGGGGGCATCATGTTTGATGAGCTGCCCTGGGGGCAGCGCTCGCAGAGTGCGCGAGCGATCGGAACCCAGGCCGGACTTCTTACAATAACCTGGACCAGCAACGGCCTCTGTCGACTGAAGTCGCCATGTTGCGTTGCCAATCTGAATTCACAGATTGAATATATTAATCTGTGCCGAATTTCTCGCTGGAAACAACATTTTTGTACAGCTTAATAAGAAGAACAGGATTTTCATTTCACTAACAACAGTCTCCGCCGCCCATTATCACTACCAAGCTAATATAAGCTCTGCAGCACGAATCAATAAGGTGAGTGAGTACGAGGTGTCACAATTCTCATGAATGATTATCATATCATATGTCATATGATCTGATGATAATCAGTGTAATGTGTAATGTGTATAGCTAACCCCCTATGGCCTATAATATTTGTATTATTATAGGCCATAAGGCAGTAGTTTTCAGCTACCCCTATAATAATAGGCCTTATGGTCTATAATTAATAATATATTGACCAATCATCAAAACATTGAACAGACATCGGACAACCTTAATAAATATGATCTATAATCTACAGACTAACCTATGGCCTCCTATTAATATGTGTATATTATAGAGGGTAGCTTTCTGTAGTAGGTCGAAACACATTGAACCAGTACCAGTCTCATTAATGTTTTCATGATTGATCAACATATTATAGGCCATAGTGGGTAGCTTAAAGCTACCCCCTATGTGAGTTGCTTAAAGCTACCCTGTATGGCCTATAATATATTGATCAATCATGAAAACATTGAACAGACATTGGACAACCTTAATAAACATGATCTATAATCTACACACTAATGAGACTGGTTTAATATGCATTGACCTATAGAAGATGACGATCAACTATTATAATCGCAGTAGCTTGAAACATAAGATATGTCGAAACCTAGGAGAAACACTTCAATGCAAATGGTTAGTAAACTATTGATGTGCAAATAGGATCAGTTTGCTGAATTTTTTCCTGATGGGTTTATCTTTCAATCCAGTGTTCATGGTTCGAACAACATGGTGGAGACGAATCTTTGTATCGCACTCACAGATGTGCTGTATGAGAGAAAAAAATTGAATTCTAGACGCCTGGAAAACTCATTTCCGGCGTATTCCTGGATAATATCGTTTTTTTTTTTTACATTTTCTTTAAAATTATCCATTGTACTTTGCCATCATTTAGATTGTTATACTGGCGTTTAGCGTTGAAATTGTAACTTCTTAAAATAATAATCTAAAAATAGATTGACGATTGAAAGAGGAATAAAAAGCATCAATAATCGCATTCTTACCGATGAAAGGTGCATGTGGAGCTCTTCCCAGACTTGTGATTGCATCCGAACGCCACGCACTGTGGCATTTTTACGTTTACCGGTTCAAAATACTGGCAAAATAGTTAAAAACTCTTAATGCATCTACAGGTTTTTTGAATTGCGCGCAACATGGCCGCTGAGCCATTTCCGGTGACTTCAATTCTCACTGCTGCGAGTCGATGGCATTGCTGGTCCAGGTTATTATAAGAAGTCCGTGAACCCAGGCCGGAGCTCGAGCCTGTGTGGACCTTTGGATGTGGTGATTGTACCAGTTTACATACAATACACCACCACTGAAGGTCATTTACTCATCTTATTTTACCTTAAACATGGGGAATTTCAGTTGAAAGCGTCTTGAAAGTGGGGTTTCCTTGGGGGTCCAGGAACAGATTAATTCACTCCATTATTTCTTATTGGGAAAATAGTTTGGGAATCGAACTTTTTGCAATCCGAACAGCTTCCTGGAACGAATTCAATTCGGATTCTGGGGGCACCACGTACTGGTATGTTCCAAACTGTTATATTTTTATTTCAGTAAAAAAATAACTGGTATATATACCCACTCGTTACCGTCCGTCTGGCCGTCAGTGCCCTGCATTCTTTGACTTTCCTCCCTCCTACATGGAGTTAGAACTACTATTAGGAACTCCAAAGCAGTTGGTCCAGTATATCTAATGTACACGTAAGGATGGAAAGCAGCGAGAGGCAGAAGAACGCATCCCTTACCCATGCTATGTTCGTCTTTGTTCAGCGTCTACCCGGTGAACTGACGCTCTTTTTTTATGTCGTGAATTTCCACTAAAGTCACCAATGAGTGATAAATGTCCTGCTTATACTGAGGAGAATGAGCCTGCTGCCAAGAGGCAAAGGAAATAAGTGTGGTTGGAGACCAGTATGGACATTGTGAGACGTATGAGGGTGGAGAGAGGGCGGTGGTCATTGCCAGATCTCTCTGCCTGCCTCAAACGACCGTAAGGACCATCTTTAAGGGCACTGACAAGACTAACAAAGCATCAAGCATGTGACGCAGTCAATGGCTAAAAAGGTTAGCCATCTTCATGTTAGCATGATGGAGAAGATGGATTGGATGCTGCTTATGTGGATGGAAGATTAGAAGGATTAGAAGAAGCAAAATCAACTTCTTAGCCTCCTGGTGATCAAGAGTAAAGAAGAATCACACAGTGATGGCAAAGTAGAGCCATTGGGGGAGGTGGATTCTGCTCCATCCTCCTCCTCCTCCTCCTCTTCCTCCTCCTTCCTCTCCTCCTCCTTCTCCTCCTCCTCCCCCTCCTCCTCACAACAGCCCACTCCACCATTTTCTCTCACACTCCACAAGATCCATCCACAACCACTTTTGATGAGCACAGTACTTGACTTCATTGACTTAGTTACTTGCTTATCCTCTTTGTCCCAATGGGGCAGAAGGCTGCTACAAGCTTTCACCATTTATCTCTATCTTCAGCTACATTCTATGCCTCACACCATGATAGACCCATCTCCTCCAGATCAGCTGGCATTGTCCTCCACCAAGTTGTTTTTTGCCTGCCTGGTTTCTTCCTTCCTCACAGTATATCCATCCCAAAGCAATCTTGATGATTCAGTCAAGGGACGTTCTAAGCATGTGGCCAAGCCATCGGAGGTGGTGACAATTTCAAGGATGCTGTGGCAACCAGTTTCTTTCATTCAGGTCTTTGTTGGATATATTATTGGGCCAGAAGATGTGGCAGATTTTCCTCAGGCATCCAGTGTGGTAAGAATACTACCTTGATTATATCTGACTTCACTAGAATGTAAGACCCATTGCCTCACTGACGGAAATGCCAAATTTGCTTAATTGCAGGAAAAAAATACGGTTGTTGTGAATGGGAAAAATTAAATGAGGCGGTGAATAGATACCAGCTAAGCTATACACTCAGGGAGCGAGGAGGGGGAGAGTGTCAATGGGATATACATCACAGCCTTTTTAGATGCAGAATTCCAAATAATATACAACACACTAAGAGGAAGATCAAAAGAAAAAAATAGGACCGCTTGACCTGTAGCTTATATGGGCCCTGGCCGAATGTTGTAACCCAAATTTAGTAGCATTCTGACTGGTAGGTCTGGAGAAGGAGATTTTGGAAGGAATTTGTACGACTGCCATTTTGACATGGTTTCGGTCAGGTGATCGGTCTGACCTCTGGAATTTAACATTCCTACCCTGGCCT
This sequence comes from Eptatretus burgeri, assembly GCF_056783735.1. Lineage (NCBI taxonomy): Eukaryota > Metazoa > Chordata > Myxini > Myxiniformes > Myxinidae > Eptatretus > Eptatretus burgeri. The sequence continues at coordinate 32,344,444 of NC_140966.1, read as the reverse complement.
TATGTTGTAACCCAAATTTGGTGTCATTCTGACTGCTGAGTCTGGAGAAAAAGATTATGGAAGAAATTTGCGCGACTGCCATTTTGACACACTTTCGGTCATGTGATCAGCATGGCCTCCGCAGTTTTACATTGGGATCCCATCTTAATGTTGGAACCCAAATTTGGTAGCATTCTGATTAGTGGGTCTGGAGGAGAAGATTTTTGAAGGAATGTACACGATTTTCCCAAAAATTGACGAAGTTGGCCATTTTGACACACATCCGGTCACATGGTCGGAATAACTCTGGCAATTTAACATCCCTACCCTGGCCTAATGTTTAACTCAAATTTGGTAACATTCTGACTGGTGGATCAGGAGAAGAAGATTTTGGAAGGAATTTGTGCGACTGCCATTTTGACACACTTTCGGTCATGTGATCGGCATGGCCTCCACAATTTTACATCAGGACCCTGTCGTAATGTTGTATCCCCAATTTGTTAACAATTTGACTGGTGGGTGGGTCTGCAGAAGAAGATTTTTGAAGAAATTTATGCAATTTCCCCCAAAATTGATGATGTTGGCCATTTTCACATACTTTCGGTCACGTGATCGGCATGACTTCTGCAATCTCACATCCCTACCCTGGCCTAATGTTGTTACCCAACTTTTGTCGCATTCTGACTGCTGGGTCTAGAGAAGAAGATTTTGGAAGGAATTTGCGTAACTGCCATTTTGACACACTTCCAGTCATGTGATCAGCATGAACTCTGCAATTTAACATCAGCATCCTATCCTAATGTAACCAAACTTTTGGTTCTGACTGGTGGGTCTGGAGAAGAAGATTTATGAAGTCGGACTTTTTGACCTACTTCAAGTCATGTGACCAGAACGAGTTTTGCAATTCCTGTTACCAGTCAGGGGAAGAACATTGCTGCCAAATTTTAGCCAGATCGGCCCAGAGGTTTGGCCGTAGGAGTTGAAAAAGGAGACGGACGGACGGACGGTACATGATGAAAAAACTTTATCTGGAATGTAAATTACAGATAAGCCTTAAATTTATTGCCCTCCCCCTCTTCTTTTGATCAAACTGTCTGTGGTACGTATTAGGCATTGGCCATGCCAGGAAACAAACTCTCCTCATGCGTGTATGTGCACTTATGTACTGTGTGTACAGATAAGTGTGTATGCGTGTATTGCTATGCTGCACACGTGTTGCAGTAGTGGTATCCACTGAAGGAAAATTGTTTACAAATGGAAGGACGCAGGCACGCATGCCGGGTCTGAGCTCCTTTTATGTTATGGATTACTTGCTAGCACTCAGAGCTAGAAAGAAATACAGACTTGACTTTGCTGTTATAAAGTCTTATCTTTGCCTTCAGGCTGTACTGCTTCGACTTCCAGATCGGATGGAGTTGAGTGCATGCATTATAAGCTTTGCGGAGTCTTGTCTTGATGTCTTTCTTGGCTCCATTGTCTTAGCTGATGAGACTGCCTCGATTTGTAAACTCTTCTATAGTCTCCAGGGCTTCTCCATTTACAGTAGTGGATACAGAAGGTGTAGTATTGAAATTCATCACCTTGGTCTTGGTGGTATTAATATTGAGACCCGCCCTTCTGGCAAAGCTAGCTCGCCTGTCAGTTTTTTTTTTTCTTGCAAATGGGTATTCCTTGATGACAAAACAGCTTAATCATCAGCAAAGTCCAGATCTTCAAGTTGGGTGGAAAGGGTCCACTGGATGCCTCTTGGTCTATCTGATATGGTTTTCCTTGTGATGCAGTCAATAGTAATCAGAAAGAGGATAGGTGATATGATACAACATTGGCGAACTCCAGACCCCACCGGCAGTCACTCTGATATTAAGGAGTCGTAAATTATGACACTGCATTCAGTGTTCATCAAATTTGCATATTCGAGTAACCAACTTCTGTGGAATTCCATAAGATCTCAGTATTTTCCAGACTCGCTCTTTGTACACTATCGGATGCTTCTTGAAGTCATTGAAGTTGATATGAGGAGGTGTGTTCTATTCTAAGCATTGTTACCCTCGACAGAGGAGAGGGTCTTGCATTTGGGTCCATTTATTTGTCTGTTTGTCCGCACAGAACTTTATTGATTTTCTCCACAACCGATTGTCAGATTGAGACAAAATGTTCACCATAGGAACGATGACTCATGTAGAATGTTTTAATGATAATTGTGACATCATAGGTCATGTGATATTGCAGCCATGTTGGAAAAAGGCAAAAAATCTGGACCTCTATCTCTTAAAATGCATCAAGGAAAAAATTGAAACTTAGCACATAGCAAATACTCCTCATGGGGAATGTTTGATTTTTTATGACATCATAGGTGCCTTCGTTATGATGTCATAATTGTACATGTAGAATGCTACATCCGATCAGTATGAAAATATTTGAGGGTCATCTATGGAAAAATTGGTCTCCAGAAAAAAAACTCATGATGTCATCGGTCACATGATTCGGCAGTCATGTTGTTTTTGAAAAAAAAGCCTTCAAAAATATTCTTCGGCGAAATGTCACATGTATAACCACCTATCTATGAAGAACAAAATGTTCACACACATGACATCATAGGTCACATGGTTTGGCAGCCAGATTGGGTTTACCCTCAAATCTATAAATAAATAAAAATCTTCTCCAGAACGACTGGACAGATCGAGGTTGAACTTTACACAAATGTTCCCCAAGCCTTCAGGATCCTTGGGTATTTACAAATAATTGATGTCACATGGTCTTGCAGCCATATTGGATTGAGAAAAAAAAAAATTTTAAATTCTTTCTCTTGAACCATTTCATCAATCGATGGGAAACGTCACAGTTATGATCGAGTAGCCATGTGGAATATAGGTTGTAAATTTCAACTTGATCGGACTCATAGTCTGGTAGCCATAATTATTTAATATTTGTAATCCGAGTTCAGGGATTTAAATCAAACTTGGTACAAGTATTATAATGATGTAATAATGTGTGCGGAGGCATATCTGGCAACGTCACGATGTCAAAGAGTGCCATTCTAGTTTGTTATTAATATTATGCTTTTATTCTATGTTTGTTAGGTTGTTTTTTTTAATGATTATGATGTTATTAAATGTAAATGTACAAAAATATGCTTTTGTGGAATCATTAAAGGTGTTTTGTGCAAACTATAATTTTCAACTTGAGACACATTAAATGTTATTTGCATCAATTTAAATGGGAAAATTTGTTTCCAATAACATCACACTTTTTAGGGACACATTCATGACATTCTAGGAGAACTTACTGTGCAGTGTGTTTCGACACCTTCAGGCTGAGGACTTTATTCGCCATATGAACTGTATTAGGATAATATTTATGGTTTTAATTTTCATTTCTACACATTCCAATGATGTTCAGACCATCTACTTTACTTATATTATACATAATCCACTGTATTTTGTAACATTACATCTCAAAGGAAACTACTTGAAATGCTATTTCATGAGAAGGCTATTCATTTGAAACATAAGAAGATAAGTCACTGGTCAGAGCAAGATCGTTTTTCCTTCAACGACTTCTGGAAAACTTTTAAAAGCTTTGAAATCGTTTTTAAAGAGCTCTACAGAGAACCAAACCTGAACATTAAAATTAGTACAGAGGGCTGGTGTTCAGTTTATTGAAGGTTCCAATGGCAACAATTAAATATTAATTAATTTTTACCCTTAAATTATTTTTGTTCAACAATGATTCCCATAAGGCCCTTTATGTTCATGTTAATAGGCTTATTTTTGCTCCAGGTGAATAATCATGCTCACACTCATTGTCTTGATTGCTCATTGTCACAATACATGAAATGTATGTGAAAATAAGTGTACAATAGATAAATAGGTCAATGTATTCATTTTATTCTGTTCACTATATTTTTGTAGCAAAAGGCTCATGGGGTAAATGGATCTATGGGAAACCGTGTACAGTCTCTAAGATAGAGCTGTTGAAAGAAAAATTAAATATAGAACGAGGATGTGAATAGACATAAGTAAACTTCCACATGGATGAAAAGGAGATGCAAATATAAGTCAAATCAATGTACCACCTGTGATTTTAACATCCCTTATCATGAGTTAAGTGCAAAGATAGAAACACCAACTAGGCCAACCTCATGTGATACAGGCAATATCAGTGTTTCCTGGTGATCCATCCCTTCACTTTACAAAATGTCAATGCATGTACTGCTCATCTCAGGACAATGTAACTGTATTTTTATGCAAGATCTGAGGCTCCCAATGGAGCTACCACTCACACATCTCACAGACACGTCTACATACAGATGAGACACAACAGAGGACTGTCAGATGAGATATGCACAGTACTGAATTTGGGGGAAGTGCCGTCACTTCCCGGGATACTCTGGGTATCAGTGACGTCACAATAATGGCGCCGCTTTTCTCACCGCACTCAGTGGGCATTTCCTCAGGAAGAATTTCCTCCTCCCCATGGATGCCAACCGATGGGTTGATTGTCCATACTCTTATCCTTTTAAATGCTTAACGTCAAGCAAGGAAGCAGCAATTGCCATTTTTTAAGTCTTTGGTATGACTCGGCCAGTGTTTGTACCACCGACCTCTCAGACTCAGAGCGGACGCTCTAACCCTAACACCACCGAGTCGAGTATGCAAACTGAGCAAAGTGAACACAAAACATTTTAAACAAACATTTTGTCAATGAAAGTGGAGCTGCTTGGACGATGTGGGTAAATACTTGTCATACTGTTCTTACTGGTGTAGGTTCAATTCCATGGATTTCATTGTTATGAATATTTAGCATAAAATTTCTGCACCATGCAACAGAGTATCATGACCAATCCATAATTGCTCTTTAACAATGTTTAAGTTGCCCTCAAGTCTGAGTATTTTTACTCTTCTTCTTCTTTTTTTAGATCACCCATTCAAAGAAAGGTAAATTAAGCAATTCAAATCCATGAATAATGTCAGAGCATGGATAACCACACTAAATGAATGAACACAGTTATGGAGTTCAGTTTGGTTCAAGTCCATTACACATGGAATCGTTCACAACCTGTCACGAGTGCTCTGATGCATTGTGTGAAGAGTCTGGGTTTCCACCATGACCTCAACTGTAAAAGCACACTTCGTTCCATCTCCCGTCATTGTACTATGTGTGTGTGTGTGTGTGTGTGTGTGTGTGTGTGTGTGTGTGTGTGTGTGTGTGTGTGTGTGTGTGTGTGTGTGTGTGTGTGTGTGTGTGTGTGTGTGTGTGTGTGTGTGTGTGTGTGTGTGTGTGTGTGTGTGTGTGTGTGTGTGTGTGCGCGCGCGTATTTGTGTTTAGACGTGCAGTACAAGTTGCTCCATGAGCCCTACACATATATGCTTATGACAATAATTAGTTGTTTCAATGTTTCACAATTTGTTTAACATTTAATGACCTGAACAGATATTTGAATGCATGAATGTCATTGTCCACACTAATTGATATCCAATTGTAGATCAAATGGTTCTACCAGTTTAAATACTATTTAAATGATAGGGATAGAACAGTGTCCATTTGAACATTATCTTTAAACGCAGGCTCAAACTATGCTTTCTCCACTCTGAAGTAGAATGCTCCGTTTATATTTAATTGTCCTCCTGAAGGCAGTTGGACGACTTATGTTTCCTGCTTTGCTGTGTTGTTCAACAAAATATTGGTTGTTGCAGATTTATTTCATCTTTACAATGATTATTATGTATGGATAATTGGAGAAGTTTTTAGAAGTCTAAATACTGTTGTGGTTACCAAATTCGCAAACCACCATTCAGGTCCCTTAGGTGAGGTATCTCGGTAAGTACATGTGTAGTTAGGCCCAAACCCGTTGTCTAGTGGGAATACATGTCATTTATGCGAGCTGCGACTCTTCAGGATAGCCGTTTTTCTTTTACTATCTTTATTTTGGACCAACCGCCATGATTACCACCACAACCACAACATCAACCACCAACCACAACGCCGCTTCACCACAACCGCCACGACCTTCCCGTCACACCTCGCAACCGTAGCATCGCCACCGTTCTTGCCCCGCTGTGGGTACCGGTGTTGGACTCGTGCAGGGCGCGCGTCGAACAGCGGGTACAAAATCACGGATTTTGTGCTTCAAAAACGGATCAAAAACGACACACGCCCACTTTTTGCCGTCCAATCAGTGAGCGAGGGGCGATTTGGCCCCGCCTCCAGGACGATCGATATATGCAAATTTGTGGATCAAAAAGCCTTCACGCCCACTTTTTCTCGGGCCAATGGGGAGCGAGGTGAAAGGTCAAAGGGAGGGGGTCAAAGGCGAAGCTACGGGGGGATAAAAGGACCGTGTTCGTCAGTCAGAGAGTGTGGAAGTCTGGAGCCCGAAGCCTGCAGTAGCTGGAGAAGCTGAAGAGGAGAAGGGGAGAGTCCAACGAGGAGAGGCCAAAGAAGAGTCCAGAGTCGGAGAGTCCAGAGGCGGAGAGGCGGCAGCAGCGAAGGCAGACGAGGGGGTGCTCGCGTCGGTGCCGGGAGCTGCACGCCCGAGGGAGGCCGGCAGCGCGACCTGGCCGAGGTGGAGACGCACACCAGGGATAATAAAGATCCTCTATACCCCGAGCATCAGCAACCCCCTCCTGTTTCCCCCCGCGCTGAGATAGTGCGACCAAGGGGGCCCCTTTCCCACCCCCTGCCAGACACTGTCCGCGAGGCCCGCGGAGTGAGGCGCCATCGCCGCTCCGCGTCTCATCACCAGACGGGTAGGCGCGACCCGGTCTCGGCCTCAGGCCCGCCTCATCCTTGAGGGTATTTCTTTTCCTTGGTTTTGGGTATGTGTTGTCGGCGCCGTCTGTGAGGTAGAATTGTATAAGTGTTGCCGTGTGCTCGGTAGTCGGTATTAGCTCTGCATTGTTTTCGCTTTTATATTTGCTTTTTGTGTAAATTGCATTGTGTCTTTTCTGTGTGCTTTTGGTGGAATTGAATGTGTGCTTCCCGTGTGCCGCGAATAAATGTGCTTTATTATTGAACTGTTCTCCCGCTTCGCTTCGTCTTTTTCTCCCATTGAATCCTCATCTTGCTTCACGTAAAGGGTTGGTAGTGGGCTGAATACGCCCGATAATTAATCGAACCGTCGAGGTCGACGATAACACCGCTCGGTTATTCTGATAGTACGGAACGGGTCGCTTAAGTGGCCCGTGTCCGAAGTCGACCTGCGGCGAGGTGCGATCGCCCGGTCTACCCTCCGCGTGGGTACTTAGGTAGGTCGAATTTGGCGAGCAACCCTATCCCGCGCGGGGGCTGATTGGCTCGATCGCGGTGAGACCGAAAGGTCCACCCGTGACTGGTTCCCGGCGTTAGTCCGAGAGGGTCACGACTGGATTGTCCGTCCGGTGGGCGACGTGCCGCGATTCGAGTTACGTGGCCGTCAGCACGCCGGCGGGCGCGAATCCGCAACACTGGTGTCAGGTCGTGCGATACAAATTCATCGCCCTCCTCGCGGCACTGGTATCGGAGAACAGAAAAACAGTCTCTCCTGTCTCCGGCTAAATTCACGGGAATCGGTCCAGGGGTGAGAGAAGCGACCCCCGATTCCCTCCAAATTACGAGCGAGTTAAATTAACCCTTCACGAGAAGCAAGATGGCGTCTCAAGGCGAGCGGGAGCCGGGGGTATTAGAAATGTATATGTGTAGTAATGTGGAATCCATGGTCCAGGATGGAATCCCCGTGCAGGAAATGTTGATTGTGCAGGAACACGGACTCGCCCAGCTGAACCCAGGGCCCGAGGTGGGTGCGGCAGCGGCCGCGGTGTATGACACCTCCCCCCCCCCCTCTCCACCAAGACCCTTCCCCAACCCCTGCCGAAACGGCTCACTTGAGTGCATCCGACATGGCCCAGCTATTCACCATGCTGGCACAAATGAATGAAATAAAAAACGAAATGAAAGACATGAACAAGCAAATGAAAGAACTGTGGGGTGCGACGCAGAACATGGGCCGATGCCTGCAGGCGGGCATGAAGGCCGTGACCAGGGAGCTGGGAATGGCGACTCCACGTGTGGGAGCAAACGAGCTGGGAGGGGGTGCAGCGGCTGACAGGCCCGCGGTGGAGGCGGGTAAGGAAAAAGTAATTCGGGAGACAAGAGACGAGGTGAAAGTAATTGCGAGGGAGAGAAAAGAACAATTAATACGGAAAGCAAGGATGAGGTACGCGGAGATCGTGAAAGAGCAAGGAGTGAAAAACAGGGAAGGACGGGAGCGACTTAAAGAGAAAGCAAGGTTGACCGACATAAAGATAAGGGAAAGACGCCAGAAAGAAGCAGAGACCAATAGACACGAGGAGACGACAGAAAGAATAAAATGTATAGAGACACGGGAGATAGAGGGTGAATTGGACAAGGTTAGTGACGCACACACACACACGGAGGTAGTGGAGGACAATGGGGGTGAGCTGGCGGACTGGGTAGAGACCCAGTGCGAGCACCTGGATGGCCTCCTCCAGGAACGAGGGGAGGGAGTATGCCCCCTTGAGGCGAGTCACGATCAGGTGAGTTCGGTCGTGCTTTGCGAGGTTGAGGGGACGAGTGCTGTGGACGGGTGCACGGAGAGCTTGGGGGGTATAGAGGCCCCGGAGACCCTTGTGGGGACACAAATCCCCAGTGTGGTTGTCCCTGTGTGTGTGGTGCAAGGTGTGAGTGCGTCCCCGTGTGTGGCAGCGACCCCGTGTGTGAGTGGTGTGGTAGCGATGGTGCCGGAGTGCGTGCTTCCCAGCACGCCGTGTGTGGATGAGGCACCGTGTGTGGAAGAGGCCGTGTGTGTGAGTGAAACGGCCAGTATGAGTGAGGCACCGCGGATGAGTGCCCCCGCGTGTGTGGATGAGGCACGGAGTGTGAGTGAGGCACCGCGGGTTAGTGCCCCCGCGTGTGTGGGTGAGGCACCGTGTGTGGAAGAGACCGCGTGTGTGAGTGTCGCCGTGTGTATGAGTGAGGTACCGCGGGTGAGTGCCCCCGCGTGTGTGGATGAGGTACGGTGTGTGGAAGAGGCCGTGTGTGTGAGTGAAACGGCCAGTATGAGTGAGGAACCGCGGGTGAGTGCCCCCGCGTGTGTGGATGAGGCACGGAGTGCGAGTGAGGCACCGCGGGTGAGTGCCCCCGCACGCGTGAGTGAACGGCCGTGTGCAAGGTCGCTGTGTGCAAGGGAGACTGTATGTGTGAGAGAGCGGTATGTGAGGGAGATGTCGGTTGGCATGCGGGAGCACGCAGCCGCGTCTCCCCGTGTGAATGTGATGGTGTGGACTGTGTGCGTTGTAACACGCAGGTATGCGTGTGTGGAATGGAGACGGAGACGGCGACAGAGGAGAGAAAGCCGAGTAGCGGCTGTAGTTGTTTCGGGGACCGTGCCGGGTTCACCCAGCAGTGAGCACGCGGTCCGTGCTGTGCAACGCACGAGACCACCACGTGCTCGCTTGCGAGAGTGAAGTCCCGGTCCGGAAACGCACGCGGTGGATTTGCCGATCCCGCGGACGGACAAAGTTTAGGCAGGACTACGGATTTGGACCGGACGGGTTCTCCACGCGATCGTGTGTGTTGAGCCCCAACGGGCAAAGCACATGTGTTCGCGTGGGGAACCCCTCGAGACGTGGGGCTTGTGTTTTTTTTTTTTTTTGCGCACGGTGACGTCATGGCTGCACGTGTGGTTGGAATCCGGCAGGAGGGGTATCTCTCTGCCGGATGGTACCGTCCAAGGAGGGACGAGGAACACGTGCAGCTGCATGACGTCACGGGCAGGTGTAAAGTGCGCGAGCTCTGAGTTGCCGCGCAGGTGCTGCGCATGAAAAAAAAAAAAAAAAAAAACAAGCCTCACTTTCGGGTGCACAGGATTCCTGGGCAAAGGGTGGAAGACCCCCTTACCCTGGGCACAGGATGGAAACTAGTTAGGGGGAAGGGTTAGCTTAGTTAGACCGACTTCATGGGGCAGGGGTAAGTCCTCATGGAGTCCGTGGAATGGATTAGTTAGAGGGATTGTAGCCAGATTTAGGTTGGGAAATTGATTAATGGGATTATTTGGAGACAGTGACAGACTTGAGGATGTGTAGAGGGGACGTAGCTTAGCTACGTAGGTTAAAAGGAACGTGCTGTAGTTTAAGGGACGACGTGGGAGCACGAGTTAGTTAGGGGAGGTAGTTAGAAGGATGGCAGAGTTCAGTGGTGTGTGTGTTGAAGAGTTGGTGAGTTGTGAGGTGAGTACATGATGAGTGAGTGAGGCCAGCGGGTCTGTGTGAGTGGAGTGAATGGGGAATGCATGGTGCGATGAGTGATTGGGGGGAGGAGTGACTCCCGCCCAAGGGACCCCCGGGGTCATAGTAAAGTGAGTTAGCTGGGTTAGTCAAATTGAAAAATGGAGGTCGTTTTGTTGTTGGTGGGAGTGTAGGCTCGAAACCCATTTGGAGGGGTGCAGGAGCCCTGTTGACGGGCTTGGGAGCGTGGCTGCGAAAGGTGAGTATCGCTGAGTGGGTACCCCGGGCACCAGGCTAGTCGGCCGCGGTAGGCCATGGGCCCATGGGGGGCCGGGATAGAGTAGTGGGCACGGGTGCGCCTGCTTGGTGCGGGGGCCCGGGGCGCCATTAGCCGCGTGGGCAGTGTTGTGGGCACGGGTGACCCTCGGAAAGGGGCCCGGGAGGCCGGCCTGCCACGTGTGCGTTTCAGGGGAGGTGCCATGGGGGGCACTCCCCGGTGTTAGGGAGCTGGTAGGCTCGGAGGCAGTGTAGTGCCCGGGGGTGCCATAGCGGGAGATTCGGCAGAGGGTCGTGCCTGCCAAAGGGAGCCACGTGTCCCAGCCAGGAGACCGTGTGAGGGCACGGAGAGAAAATTGGGGGGCGAGGCCCGAAATTGTGAGGACACCAACATAGGCGACGGGAATCTGGGTTGTTAGAACTAATAGTTTAAGCGAGAGGCGCTTGTTGAAAGCCCCGGGGTAGTTTAACAGTTAAATGGTTAGGGTAGATTAGGAGATGTACCCCTCCGCACCATCCATCCCCTCGCTGTCGTTGTGGGCCGCTGGACCCACTTTGGTTATAGATCGCCGAACTCTGGGGAGGCCATTCTGAGGCTTCGTTGGGCCTCGACACAGGACGTTAGCTCTCCCTTATTCCCCTCCGGGAAGGGAACGTAGGGGTTGGGAGTAGGCTAGGTGACAGGATAGGTTAGCCGAACAAGGACGATAAAGGGGGTTAGGGGACGATTTATAGTGGGGGAGTAAAAATAAAAACAACAAAAAAATAAGTGGGGGCTAAATTGGTTTTTCACAAATTAAGGGAGTGGGTATGTACAGTGACAGGCAAAGGCGATAGGTTGGGAGGGAGACAGGTAGGTAGGTCCGAGCCCGCCTTCCAAGTGGCCAGCACCACCGCACTCCCTCCACCAACCTCCACTGAACGGCAAAGGCTGGCCAGCTTCATCTGCTGGCTGTGTTACTTCAAGGCCTGTGCCGGCCCACTTGATCGGCAGCTGTTGTGTTGCTGCAAGGCCTGTGCCGGCCGGATCATCTGCTGGCTGTGTGCTGCAAGGCCTGTGCCGGCCAGTTCATCTGCGGGCTGTGTTTGCCTGCAGCGGCCTTATTCTGCGGGCTGAGTTTGCCTGCTCACCTTTGCCATGCCATGCCCACTGCCCATGTTCACCAGCCCCGTTCAATTTTGCTTTGCCCCCCCCCCCTGTTCATTTCCATGTGCGCCAGGATCAAGGCAACAGTTTGCAAGCTGCGAGAACTGCCCTGTTGGCAGCTACAACACGGGCCTGCAGTGGCAGCCCGTGCACCGTGTTTTGCGTCCATCCATTCATCCATTCATTCGTTGTGCTCATTGCGTGTGCCACTTGAGCTGGCACGGAGACTACGTTTGTGCAGCCCATGCACCGTTGTGGTTCACTGCGTTCAGTTCAAAAAGGGAAGGCCTTGGACTGCGTGTGAGCAGCCAGCCACGTTCCCTGTCACCTGCATTGTTTTGAGCCAGAGACTGCATGCGGGCAGCCTGGCTCCCTGCTAACTGCTTTCTTTTTGCAGAGTCAATGATCCTGGGCCATGGTTTAGTGTAAAATTTGTAAGTTAAGGTTAAGATGTACTGTAAATATGAGTGCGCCCCCGGCATGTCTGTCTAGCGCCGGCAATTTTATTTAAGTCGTCCGTGTGAGTGAGTTTGTTTAGATAGTTACGCAGCCCTCAGGTTATTTATTTTGGGGACACGAATACCATGAATGTCGCACTCAGGGATCCGTAGGTAAAATGTACTTGGGGAAAACTACACATGATGGCACACGAAAATTTGACGACTCGGGACGAGTCTGTAAAAAGGGGAGGGGGTAGTGTTGTGGTTACCAAATTCGCAAACCACCATTCAGGTCCCTTAGGTGAGGTATCTCGGTAAGTACATGTGTAGTTAGGCCCAAACCCGTTGTCTAGTGGGAATACATGTCATTTATGCGAGCTGCGACTCTTCAGGATAGCCGTTTTTCTTTTACTATCTTTATTTTGGACCAACCGCCATGATTACCACCACAACCACAACATCAACCACCAACCACAACGCCGCTTCACCACAACCGCCACGACCTTCCCGTCACACCTCGCAACCGTAGCATCGCCACCGTTCTTGCCCCGCTGTGGGTACCGGTGTTGGACTCGTGCAGAGCGCACGTCGAACAGCGTGTACAAAATCACGGATTTTTGTGCTTCAAAAACGGATCAAAAACGACACACGCCCACTTTTTGCCGTCCAATCGGTGAGCGAGGGGCGATTTGGCCCCGCCTCCAGGACGATCGATATATGCAAATTTGTGGATCAAAAAGCCTTCACGCCCACTTTTTCTCGGGCCAATGGGGAGCGAGGTGAAAGGTCAAAGGGAGGGGGTCAAAGGCGAAGCTACGGGGGGATAAAAGGACCGTGTTCGTCAGTCAGAGAGTGTGGAAGTCTGGAGCCCAGTAGCCTGCAGTAGCTGGAGAAGCTGAAGAGGAGAAGGGGAGAGTCCAACGAGGAGAGGCCAAAGAAGAGTCCAGAGTCGGAGAGTCCAGAGGCGGAGAGGCGGCAGCGGCGAAGGCAGACGAGGGGGTGCTCGCGTCGGTGCCGGGAGCTGCACGCCCGAGGGAGGCCGGCAGCGCGACCTGGCCGAGGTGGAGACGCACACCAGGGATAATAAAGATCCTCTATACTCCGAGCATCAGCAACCCCCTCCTGTTTCCCCCCGCGCTGAGATAGTGCGACCAAGGGGGCCCCTTTCCCACCCCCTGCCAGACACTGTCCGCGAGGCCCGCGGAGTGAGGCGCCATCGCCGCTCCGCGTCTCATCACCAGACGGGTAGGCGCGACCCGGTCTCGGCCTCAGGCCCGCCTCATCCTTGAGGGTATTTCTTTTCCTTGGTTTTGGGTATGTGTTGTCGGCGCCATCTGTGAGGTAGAATTGTATAAGTGTTGCCGTGTGCTCGGTAGTCGGTATTAGCTCTGCATTGTTTTCGCTTTTATATTTGCTTTTTGTGTAAATTGCATTGTGTCTTTTCTGTGTGCTTTTGGTGGAATTGAATGTGTGCTTCCCGTGTGCCGCGAATAAATGTGCTTTATTATTGAACTGTTCTCCCGCTTCGCTTCGTCTTTTTCTCCCATTGAATCCTCATCTTGCTTCACGTAAAGGGTTGGTAGTGGGCTGAATACGCCCGATAATTAATCGAACCGTCGAGGTCGACGATAACACCGCTCGGTTATTCTGATAGTACGGAACGGGTCGCTTAAGTGGCCCGTGTCCGAAGTCGACCTGCGGCGAGGTGCGATCGCCCGGTCTACCCTCCGCGTGGGTACTTAGGTAGGTCGAATTTGGCGAGCAACCCTATCCCGCGCGGGGGCTGATTGGCTCAATCGCGGTGAGACCGAAAGGTCCACCCGTGACTGGTTCCCGGCGTTAGTCCGAGAGGGTCACGACTGGATTGTCCGTCCGGTGGGCGACGTGCCGCGATTCGAGTTACGTGGCCGTCAGCACGCCGGCGGGCGCGAATCCGCAACAATACATTTCGAAGTAGAAATATATTTTAGAATTATTACACAATGTTAGTAATATATCAAGGAATGTTTTTAAGTGCTGTGTGGCAAATATTTTGAATATTTTTCCTCCTCCATCCTCCTCCTCCATTATTAACATTCCTCGTGTATGTGTGCAAGTAAAGTATGCACTTATTTGGGACATTATAATTAGCATGGTTCATGGGCTAGAACATATATGTTCATATATATATATATATATATATATATATATATATATATATATATATATATATATATATATATATATATATATGTAGTTTTGAATATGTGAGGAAATTAAACACTCAGACCAGAAATCAAACTCAGGATATCTGGCTAATTAGTGATCTGCCAACTCAGCTATCTAAGCAACACCCAATGAAAATTAAATTCTCTCACGTATTACCATTCTCTTTCCACCACTGTAGGGAAACACATCCATGCCCTCTGCGTAGATGGATGTGACGACCTGCCAGAAGAGGGTATACCCCTTTTGGTGGGGGGGGGGACAAATCCATGTCAACCAAACACCACAGGGGGCATTTGAAATATAATAGGGTGGACATAATTGAAAATCATCAAGTTATCAACTTTTGGATATGTGAGAAAATTAAGCATGAAGACCGGTTTAAGCATCTATATAATATTGTTGTGGTTACCAAATTCGCAAACCACCATTCAGGTCCCTTAGGTGAGATATCTCGGTAAGTACATGTGTAGTTCGGCCCAAACCCGTTGTCTAGTGGGAATACATGTCATTTATGCGTGCTGCGACTCTTCAGGATAGCCGTTTTTCTTTTACTATCTTTATTTTGGACCAACCGCCATGATTACCACCACAATCACAACATCAACCACCAACCACAACGCCGCTTCACCACAACCGCCACGACCTTCCCGTCACACCTCGCAACCGTCGCATCGCCACCGTTCTTGCCCCGCTGTGGGTACCGGTGTTGGACTCGTGCAGGGCGCGCGCCGAACAGCGTGTACAAAATCACGGATTTTGTGCTTCAAAAACGGATCAAAAACGACACACGCCCACTTTTTGCCGTCCAATCGGTGAGCGAGGGGCGAATTGGCCCCGCCCCCAGGGCGATCGATATATGCAAATTTATGGATCAAAAAGCCTTCACGCCCACTTTTTCTCGGGCCAATGGGGAGCGAGGTGAAAGGTCGAAGGGAGGGGGTCAAAGATGGGAGGGCGAAGCTACGGGGCTGATAAAAGGACCGTGTTCGTCAGTCCAGAGAGTCCAGAGGCGGAGAGTAGGAGAGTCGGAGAGTCGGAAACAGAGAGTCAAGACTTCGCGGGCGGTGGAGCTGGTCGTCGTGTGCGTTGGAGTCGGAACGGAGGGGACCGAGCTGTGGAAAGGCGGCGACACCAGACGAGGGGGTGCTCGCGTCGGGAGCTGCACCCCAGGGAGGCCGACAGCGCGACCTGGCCGAGGTGGAGACGCTCGTCGCGGGATAATAAAAATCCTCTATACCCCGAGCATCAGCAACCCCCTCCTGTTTCCCCCCGCGCTGAGATAGTGCGACCAAGGGGGCCCCTTTCCCACCCCCTACCAGACACTGTCCGCGAGGCCCGCGGAGTTGAGGCGCCATCGCCGCTCCGCGTCTCATCACCAGACGGGTAGGCGCGACCCGGTCTCGGCCTCAGGCCCGCCTCATCCTTGAGGGTATTCTTTTCCTTGGTTTTGGGTATGTGTTGTCGGCGCCGTCTGTGAAGTAGAATTGTATAAGTGTTGCCGTGTGCTCGGTAGTCGGTATTAGCTCTGCATTGTGTCTTCGCTTTTGCATTTGCTTTTTGTGTAAATTGAATTGTGTTTTTCTTTTCTGTGTGCATTTGGTGGAATTGTATTTGTGTGCTTCCCGTGTGCCGCGAATAAATGTGCTTTATTATTGAACTGTTTCCCGCTTCGCTTCGTCATTTCTTTCTTTGAATCCTCATCTTGCTTCACGTAAAGGGTTGGTAGTGGGCTGAATACGCCCGATAATTAATCGAACCGTCGAGGTCGACGAATAACACCGCTCGGTTATCCCGATAGTACGGAATGGGTCGCTTAAGTGGCCCGTGTCCGAAGTCGACCTGCGGCGAGGTGCGATCGCCCGGTCTACCCTCCGCGTGGGTACTTAGGTAGGTCGAATTTGGCGAGCAACCCTATCCCACGCGGGGGCTGATTGGCTCGATCGCGGTGAGACCGAAAGGTCCACCCGTGACTGGTTCCCGGCGTTAGTCCGAGAGGGTCACGACTGGATTGTCCGTCCGGTGGGCGACGTGCCGCGATTCGAGTTACGTGGCCGTCAGCACGCCGGCGGGCGCGAATACCGCAACAATATAAAAGCGGCGCGGTCTCGGCGTACCAGCGTCCGTCCCTGCGTCCATCCCTGCCTACGTGTCCATCCCTGCCTACGTGCGTCCGGCTGGCAGCAATTTTCATTTAGAGGATACCACTAATCAATGTGCTGCACATATTTACACGCAGTGGTACGCCACACCGTTCATTTACATTAAAACAAAATCTCTTCCTCCATCTTCTTTTTCACTTATAATCATGTTCAATCTCATACAATCTCTCATTTCTCATATCGATTAGATTCAGAAAATGCTTGCTATATTCAATACTTTTTTTTCAACATTTCCATTTTATTCATACAACACTAATATATCACCCTATCAAACAGTATTTCTGATTGATTATGCACTGCCTTTTGCTGTACTTGCAACACAGGTGAGAAAAGGACGCAAAAAAAAAGCAGCTGATGTTTCAGTAATTTATTCGCATGATTTCTAAAGGGTGAAAGTCAATTTTTTGCCAGCCTTCTGGTGTATTTATGAAAAAAAGGAAGGTGCATCCAACCAAAAAAATAACCATCTACTATGCTAATCCTTTACTATAATTCACCGTCTCACTGGTGTCTGTTTGTGGGTTTGTCGGGCTACTCCTCCTACAGTTCTGGCTCAATTGCATCCAGACTTGCTACATCGGATCAGCATAACCCCAATTCATGTATTGGGGTGTTGTTATCTTCGCTGGTGGTCTTGGGGATGGGGGAGTGAGGGGAGGGGGAGGGGGACACAAATTCTCGATGAAAATGTGTATCGTGTAGCGCCGCCTCCAGGTGGGAGAGGGTATTACAAGTCGCCACCATTTTCAGTGCAGTATTCCTGTCCCCAAGTATTCCAGTCCAGAGAGGTGTTTTGAATTATCAGCAGTATGTAAGTTTTTGCTTCATGCACGTAACCCGGGTTATTTATTTTTCCTCTACAGAGCTGTCAGTTGCCTATACGCCGGCCGGATAAAGGTATATCTCAGAAGAACGTGTTGCATGCTTGAAGCAAGATCACCTGTAGGGTGGGCACTCTGCTCGTTTAAGCAATACGCGAGAGCAGACACGGTCTCAGGCGACGTTTCCCCCACCTCCCAGAGAGCTTCCTCACATCAATCGTATTGGTTGGCCCAAGTTTCTCCGAGAAGACACTGTTCGGTCTTCTCTTTCAACCACTGCAGTTCCTGTGGACATACTTTCACTTTGCTGGCACATAACGGTACAGTTCAGGATTTTGATACCGCTATGAGAAAAGAACGGTGATTTATATCCAAGTCAGGATGTTGTGTGACTTGAAATTAACGTGAAGATGTTGGGGGCTCAAGGCTATTGTTGTTCTTGATGGAACAGCTTGTGAGACTAGAAGGTGTAAATGGTGTCTGCAGTGCATTCTGCAGATATTGCTCATTTGTCCACAGAATTACTGGTATGACAGAGACAGACGGCAATTTTAATTGGTGGTGAGCCGATGAAGTGAG
The DNA here is from genome assembly GCF_056783735.1 of Eptatretus burgeri. NCBI lineage: Eukaryota > Metazoa > Chordata > Myxini > Myxiniformes > Myxinidae > Eptatretus > Eptatretus burgeri. The sequence goes on along the minus strand of NC_140966.1, from coordinate 32,326,612 downwards.
CAGCTCTGTCTTGGATGGAGTCAAGCTTCCTGAGTGTTGTTTAGTATACTGCCATGTGAGTGAGCATTCCATCACATTCCTGCCTTGAGACTTTTAGATTGTGGGGAGGTTTTCAGGGTCAGGATGTGAGCCACTCATGGAGTGCGGAGATTAGAGTCCTGCTGTTGTGGGCTCACTGTTAATATATGTGGCCGTCCCAGTTGAGTTTCTTGTCAGTGGTCATCCCCACCACATTCCATTATAAGCCTGGATGTCTTCAAGGTCCTGCTAAATGCAGGCATAAGTTGCTTCATTATCTAAGGTGTTATATGAATAAATGGTCCTGAATATTTGATTTTATAATGAAAATAAGGTCACTGATAAAACAATTAAAGATGGTTGGGGCCAAAGACACTCCATTGAGAAACTCTAATACATCATGGGGCTGTGATCTGTGATGATTGTTTCCTGATGACCAGAAACAATGGACATAATTGGGCAGTTTTCACCCATGTTGTGCAGATGCCAGTGTTTTAGCTGCAATGGTCTAATTTGGTAAGGGTGATCTCATTTCTGGAGTAAAGGTCTTAAGCACTCTCACTGGAATGTTGTCAGGACCTGTAGTCTTTGTTGTAGTGAGTGAAAAATTCCACTGTTTCTGGTCATGTGGGGTGAAGGTGGAATTTGTAATTGCAGGGAGCTCAGAAGCGAGTTGAGTTGGATGAATGACCGATTATGTTTTGCTGAAGGTCCTTGAGTCCTATTCACCTGGGCTGTACCATGGTTTATTATAGGAATGTTCGTTGAGCCTCCTGGCCTCACTGATATGAATGAGGAGGTGTGTGCTTTGCCATGAGGTTGCAGATTGTAATCATATACTATAGATGTGCATGGTGGTAATGACATACTATAAACGATAGAGACTGCCTTCAGTGAGGTTTGAAGCCAGACTCTCTGGGATACCAGTCTATTAATGTTACGTTTGAACCTCCGGACCCCACTGCTGTATCCTTTCATGTGTTACCGATGCAAAAAGATTGGAATTTTGACTTTGTTCCCCCATATTTACCTCTGCCACCGAAGGTAAAGGAGGTTGTGTTTTAACCCCTTTCTGTCTGTTTGTTATTTGCAAAATCGAAGATTTTTCAATTATGTTGGTTTGTCGATTTTGTTATTCTGTGTGTCTGCTGGGTCGCCAAAATAGGTGACCCTTATTGTCAGTAATTCTGTCTGTTTGTTTGAATGTTTGTTTGGATGTTTGTTCGTTTGTCATCAACATAATTGGTAGTAAACGTGGGCCGATTTTGACCAAACTCGGGTGGAAGGTACATCTTATGACCATGTGCTTTGGAAATTGTGATGGTTGCTAGGGACGCTTTGGTTCCCTAGCAACAACCGAAAAACTTTTAAAATCGGTACCGTTCACGCGAAATCAATTCCGAAAGCCATTATTCCATGTAGGGTTATGAAATTTGGCACGAATGATCTACAGGTGATGCTCTATAAAATATATTCCAGTTTTTTGTGATATATGGAATACTTTACCCGCAGCGCCCCCTACAATTAGGGTATGCGCGAAAATTGGCGAAAATTGAAGGCCCCCTCGCGACCAGGTGAGTGCATCGATACAAATGAAACTTTGCAGGTTCATGGTACTCAATGAGTACTACAACTTTGCCTCAGCTTATATTGACCGATTTCGCTTAGGTCAGGGGTCAAAGGTCAATTAGTGCAAAAATCGGTAATATGCGAGAGCTGGAGGTGCCTTCACGCCAAATGCTACTCCTCCTCGGGTTATGGTCGGATGGTCTTGAAAATTCACACTAATAGTCTGGAATACATTGTGCACAAACGATCAAGCCGGATTTTCGATTTAGATCTTTGTTTACCCACAGCACCCCCTCGAACTTTGGGGATTTCCGATTTCAAACCGCATTTTCGGTACTTTTCATTCAAATGGATACCGAGTAGTTATCAGTAGATGGAACTGGATGAGATTTGATATGCATAATCTTAAGGTGATTCCCTATCCGCTATATGACATCCATTTTGCTCAATATCTTATAGTTTCCATGCTCGGCGACCCATCGCTGCCTACCGGCTTGTCTGTCTGTCTGTTTGTCGCCTACAGGTCACAATTTTAAACCGATCTTCAAAAAACTTCACCACATGGTAGAGTTTGTCAAAAGGAAGAAGCCTATCGTTTTTAGATCAAAAGGTCAACATAGGCAAAAGGTCAACTTAGGTGAGGTTTCTCAAATCCCCAATTTTCAGCTGATTGACTTTAAATTTGAAGAGGATTTATATTTCTGGTCACTGAATTCAACCAGCAATTATTTTTGAGGTCCACTTTGGCCAAAAGCTCTACATAGGCCGTTTTTCTAAAGTTGTCAATTTTCATCCGATTGACTTGGAATTTGAAAGGATTTATATTTCAGGTCACTAAATTCAAACAGCCAATTATTTTTGAGGTCAGTATGGACCAAATTGTCAACATAAGCCAAAGGTCAACAACTTCGGTGGGATTTATAAATTCCTCAATTTTCATCCGATTGACCTGAAATTTGAAGAGGATTTATATTTCAGGTCACGAAATTCAAACAGCCAATTATGTTTGAGGTCAACATTGACCAAAAGGTCAACTAAGGTGATATTTCTAAAATCCTCATTTGTCATCTGATTGACTTTAAATTTGAAGAGGATATATATTTCGGTTACTGAATTCAACCACCAATTATTTTGGAGGTCCACATAGGCCAAAAGGTCAACATATACCAAAATCCTAAAATTGTCAAATTTCATCAAATTCACTTGTTATTTGAAGAGGAGTTGCATAGTGGTCATTGAATTCAACCAGCGATTTTTTTTTTTTTTTTTTTTTTGGTCAAATTTGTTTTATGGATTTTGCACGTATCATGCTCTACATGACATCTTCTTCTTGTTATCTTGCCAAAACGAAGTTTTTGCAAGATATGTTAGTTCACTTGTATGTTTTTTTTTTAATCTTATTTTTTTTGTTTGTCTGTAATCACGTATAAAAAATTCTGCAAAGCACAGTTATCATTGGAAATTTTTGTAACTTCGCATATCAGAGGCCTATAGAGGTCCCTTTCAGCGCACAAAATTTTGAAGGTCAAAGGTCAAGGTCACTTTGTCGCAAATAAGGGGAGTCGACGAAGCCCTTATTTTTTTGAGTAATTTTGATCGGATCGTCTTCAAACTTTATGGGAATATAGTTCATGGTCCGGCGCTCAGCTGATTAATTTTTGGTGGCGATTGGCCTTGACCTTCATATGTTTTTTATTTTTTTTATTTTTGTCTGTAATCACATATAAATCACTCTCCAGAGCACAGTTATCATTGGAAATTTTTGTAACTTCGCATATCAGAGGCCTATAGAGTTCCCTTTCAGCACATAAAATTTTGAAGGTCAAGGTCAAAGGTCAAGGTCACTTTGTCGCAAATCAAGGGAGTCAACGAAACCCTTATTTTTTGAGTAATTTTAATCAAATCGTCTCCAAACTTTATGGCAATGTAGTATATGGTCTGGCACTCAGCTGATTAGTTTTTGGTGGCGATTGGCCTTGACCTTCATGGTTAGCGCCTGAGGTCAAACATATTTGACCCCAAGGTCAAATTTTCAAGTTTTAGGAACCATATCGTGTTGTACCTCAAATTGAACACCTCGATGAGTGCTTTCTAGATATGTCAAGCTTGAGACATTATAACGTCATTTGGTGATGTTATGAGGCAAACACATATTTTTCATGGTTCCTCTGTAGAACGATTCTCATCGGAATCTCTCGTAGGCAGATATTCCTCAAGGAGTCGCTCCTGGTGGATAGCAGCTCTGTTCACCTCAGTGTGACCCTAAAGAAGTCACACGTGGTCACCTTTTGGCAAGATACGGGTCACCCTGCGGGTGACATTGGTTTATTTGTTTGTTTGTCTGTTTGCTTGTTTATTTGTTTGTTTGTCTGTTTGCTTGTTTATTTGTTTGTTTGTGGGCAGGATATCTCAAAAAGTTTGTAGACGGATTCAGATGAAAGTTGGAGAACAGGTTGCGTGTGTGGCAAGGACAAATTGATTCAATTTTGGTGAAGATCCAAATCTAGATCTGGATACGACAATTATTTGATTTTTTTGAAGTGATTATTCACCGTTTAGAGATCATGCCAAAAACGATATAGTACTGCATGGCATGATATTTCAAAAATGTGTTAGGCCCGATATCTTCTCGTGTATCAGGCATTACATGGCGGAGGTATGCTCTACCGAGTGCCCGTCGAGTTCAAATATGTTTCCCTTCCCTTATTCCCCCTTCCTCCCCTCTTCTCTTGTCCTCCTTCCTATTTTTTCCCTTATTTTCCACCCTTCTCGACCAATTCTCAACTCCTTTTTTCTCAATTTAGTTTCCTTCTCTGCACACCTCATATATTTTTTTTCTAATCATATTTTGTTCACCATTTTTTGTTTTAAAACCTCTGGATTGTCTCATCTCATTTGAATTTGTGATTGTAAGAATATCTGACTTAAACTATCCTCATGCTGCAATGCAGTACACTGTCCTTTCTGAGAGGACGTTAAGCCAGTTCTCCTATCTCCTAGCACATATGGATATTAATGATCTCACACTGGTTTTTGAAAAGAATCGGTCATTGTGTGTCTGTACTCTGTTCTAATTCCTTCCTCGTGATTCTTTGTCCAAAGTCTGACTAAATGACCTTCAATGTTGCACCAGAGGACAGACTAACAGCTGACTAATATGGCCGACAGACTACAGACAACATCAACTTTCACACTATGTGTACAGCATAATGGCAATTTGATGCTATTCATTCAAGAGGAATAAAAACTTATTCGGGAGGAAAAAGAAAAGTTTTCTCCCTCCTACTTGAAGAATGCAGAAGTTTTAATTTACCTTCACAGAAAAGCCACATCAAAACTGTGCTGTTGGCATCACAACTTGGTGGACAATGAGTTCCATGAGCACTTTTTTTTTTTAATCTACGAATCACAGTCTCGAATTTCTTGCACTTTTGCGATGTTTGAATGTACTGTTTGTGCATGAGGAAAATGCTGCAAGTTAGTCGAGTGTGAGTTTCAATATACATCGTTTGTCGTGGCATCGAGTGCCTGATAACATGCGTTGATGAAGCTGCATTAGCGACTGGCCACAGATGTTTGAATGTCTGTTTTTCCTTCCGACCGCATATCAGGGGCAGTGTCTGCGCAAATTGGATGGGCAAGTTTAAATGTGGCTTCAAAATCTTCAGAAAAAAACACATGTTCCTTTTGTCTTTCCATTTACCCCTTTTTCCTCTCTCTTTATGTAGAAGTATTTCTTTGGAACAGAGTGTGCTACTGTTTTGTCCTACATTTATTTTGAGCTTGATTTGAAACCATCCACAAAGTTTCTCACTTTGGTATGGTCTTAAACACATCGCTGTACAGGGTGTGACTTGTAAATCGTACTACAGTTCATGTAATTGAAGAAGTATCTATTTATGGGTTTGTTTATTTGTTTGTTTCCAGATTTGTTTGTATGTTTGTTTGTTTGACTTCTATGCATTCCTAAATCGCTGGATAAAATGATTTGAAAAGTCGTGCTTGTATTGGGGTGTGCACGAGATAGTTTTGGCAATAAAATATAATTCATAATCCCTGGGGTTCATGGTGGGGAGAGGGGAATGGGAGCCTGGGAGTTCTCTTTGTAAATGTGTATCATTTCGTGCCTCTCCTGGTGTGAAGGGGTATTACAAGTAATTATGCAATAATGCTTTGTTTCATGTCCTACAAGTGGAAGAATTATAATTATCATCCTAAATATCATACTCTTTGTGTTTCTGTTACTCATATGCATTACTGAACTAATTAATGCAAGCTGGTATTACAAGGGTGGCAAGGATGGCCACTGGGTGGTAGCTGGAATTACAAGTCACAAATAATATAAGTGGGGGAATTAATCCATCTGTAAGGACAGGGTCTTGGCTGGTGAGTATTAATTATGTTGTTTCATTGATTTTATGGTGAATTAACATGCTGTTTTATCATTTGAATTTATATACAGGCAGCCATGAGCATACTATGACACACAAATATTGTGTGTACAAATGGTTTAATTTCTTACCCCCACTCTATTCCACACTCCGCATTCCCCACCCTGCTTTTTCTTTCCTACATTTTTCATTTTCCCTGCTTTATTTTTCAGCTCTGTTTTTCACAATTACCACCCCCCCCCCTTTTGCCTGTTTGTTTGTTTGTCTGTCTGTCTGTATGTCTGTGGGCAGTGCATCTCAAAAGGTTATGCATGGATTCAGATGAAATTTGGTTGACAGGTTGGGTATGTGACAAGGACAAATTGATTACATTGTGGTGAAGATCCGGATCCAGATACGAGAATTTTTACATCAAGTGATTCTTCACCATTGGGAGATAGGGTCAAAAACGATAGACTCTATGGCACGATATCTCAAACTCAAAAGGTTATGGACAGATTCAGATGAACCTTGGTGGGCAGGTTGTGTGTGTGCCAAGGACAAATTAGTTTGATTTTGGTGAAGATCCGAATCCGGATTTAGATGCAATAATTTTTTTCAGTGATTATTCACTTTTGAGAGAAAGGGTCAAAAACGATATATACAGTATGTAGCACAATATCTCAAAAAGTTACGGACGAATTCAGATGAACTTTGGTGGAAAGGTTGGGGTGTTTGACAAGGACTAATTCATTAGATTTCAATGAAGAGCTGGATGCAGATCCAGCCTATCAGTGCAATACAAAACGTACACTGTTCAGCCTGACGGACATTTGCACTTTAATGAGTGCTGTTCTTGTTTGGGTTTGTGTTTATCATAAACATTATTTTGGATTTAATTTTGGTTTGAAGTGCTTGTTTTAATTTTCATACTGTTTAATCTATGCCATATTGGTTTAAATCTGAAATTGGCCAGTCATTATACTACTTTGACATGGAGCAGATAGTTCTTTCACTGACTGAGATTCACTGAGAGTGGTTCCTAAGCATACACAAGCATCCTAATATATATATATATATATATATATATATATATATATATATATATATATTTATATATATATATATATATATATTTATATATATATATATATATATATATATATATATATATATATATATATATTTATATACACACACACACACACACACACACACACACACACACACACACACACACACACACACACAAGGAGGAGAACTGCCTTAGGGTTCTCCAGATTCATTTTCTTAGCGATCCAATGTCCAACACAGTGACCACTATTTTCGTTATGGGTGTGTGTCTGTCTGTCTGTCCCGAGTATAGCTCCGTGGGTTTTGATCCGATCTTGATAAAATTAGGGTGCGAGGTTTGTATCATGATCTAGTTGTGTTTTCCGGAGAACGGGCTTGCTGTGCCCATTATGGTCGGAGCCACGCCCAAAAAACATGTTCTTAGGGGGTAGCCGGTTTCAAGTTACATCTTCTCCAAGGGGGTTTGTTGAATCTGGCAGGGGTTTCCGTATTTGGTTAGCTCAATGGCACCTGCATAGCCCCACGGAGCTCAATTTTTCATTTTCGTCCCAAGGTCAAGGTCACAAGGTCACGAACTTAGAAAATGTCAAAAAAAATCAATAAATTGGGCATCGAGCTCCGAGGGTTTTCAACTGTTTCGAATGAAAGTTGGTATGCAAGTCGTGCTCTTTGAGTACTACAACTTTCATTATTTACGTTTTTCCCAATTCCCGCCAGTTTGCCCGTGGCGTCCCCTCGAAGGTCAAAAAATAAAAAGGCGAACCGTGTACATTGCTCGTGAACCATCGCTGTCTCCAGACTTGTTATCCTTAAAACATTTTTGTTTCTAAACCAAATAAAATAAAATTTCTAAACAACATAGGCACATACTTCAAGTTTTTCAAATCAATTTTGATTCTTTATTTCTTAAAAATTACATCAGACAAATGGGCCCCTTTCAAATTCGTGCATTCACGACAGCGGATCATCATATCTTTCATTACCGCAAGCAACGTCTCTTGATCAATAGGGTGGATGGTTGCAGTGATGTTTGCCTCTGATTCATCGATCGATGTTTGATGTTCCTTATAAACTTTGCCCTTCAGAAATCCCCATAGGAAGAAATCTGGTGGGGTTAAATCTGCCAAATCAAAGTGTGCCTCATCTGTCATGATGACCTTGTTTGTGAAATTGGCATGCTCATTGCATTTAAAGTGCTCCAACATTAAAAAAAAACCTTCGAGTATCATTTGTAAAGCAAAGAAAACAATCATTAGTTTTGCCAAGGCTGCTTCCGGCAAGAAAGATTGCAAATGTGTCAGATATAAATGTCCCACACTGTATATGTACATACATATATAATATATACATACATATAAATAGATATGAATAAACACATGTACATATATATCCATCGATCTATTCCATTGAGACCATACTCTGTGCAGAGCGTTAGTGCTGCCTAAGCAGTCTCCTTGGCTATTAGACACAATCCTAGACGGGTTGCCACTCCGATACAGTATACCAGCATGCTGGCACTCATTTTGCCGACCTTGGAAGGATGACAGGTCGAGTTAACCCCACCTGGTATTAATTCAACAGCTGAGTGGGATTTGAACTCAGGACCAAAGGATCCCAAGCTCACCATTAAGCCAACACCAGGTATACATCTATCACTACAGATATATCTATTTATAGAAATATATGAGGCACCGCGAGGAGGAGTGATGTAAGGGACACATCGGCCATTTTGGAGTTAATGCCATATAGCACTATTTTAACCCTTACCCTATCATCTGAGCCTATCATCATCATATCATTAAAAAATGTCACTTACATCACTCCTCCTCATGTAGATGGACATCCATTTATATCTACATATAAATATAAGTAAATATGTATACATATAAGTAAATATGTATACATATATAAATGTTTATATTACATATATATATATATATATATATATATATATATATATATGTATATATATATATATGTATATATATATATATATATATATATATATATATATATATATATATATATATATATATATATATATATATATATATATATATATATATATATATATATATAGTAAATCTATTTATATAAATATATGTACCTGTACATCTGTACATTTGTTTATGTATTTATGTACATTTAAATAAATATGTATATCTTCTTCTTTCAGCTGGTCCCGTTTGGGGTCGCCACAGCGGATCATCCGTATGATCCGTATAGTGATTTGGCACATGTTTTACGCCGGATGCCCTTCCTGACGCAACCCTGGTCGCCTCTTATGGCACAGGGATATGGTACACCTTTAACCGGGGTATACACCGGCCCAGTACACTGGTACTCATTTCGCCAACCTCAGAAGGATGACAGGCTGAGTCAACCCCCTGGTGTATTAATTCAGTGGCCCAACGGGGATTGAACTCAGGACCTTTTGGATCCCAAGCCGCTGCCCAAACCTCTGCGCCAACACCAGGCTCTTCAATATATATGTGTGTGTGTGTGTGTATATATATATATACATATATATATATATATATATATATATATATATACATATATATATATATATATATATATATATATATATATATATTTTATATAAAATATATATATATATATATTATATACATGTGTATATATATATATATATATATATATATATATATATATATATATATATATTATATACATGTGTATATACATATATATATATATATATATATATTGAGATAAAGCATTGGGGGATGGGTGCAAAAGGCCTCTGTTATCCATCTTGATGTGGGTCATGAGACCTACATGGCAGGCTCTGCTTTGGCAGTTATCACAGTTGGGGGGAGGATGGAGGGTGGGCAGCAGGCGCTGGAGATATTAATGTAAATGCTGGAGCTCAGACCTGGAATTCTAATTGTGTCAAAAGGGGAAACAGATGGGAAGGGACGATTCACAGGCCTTCTTCGGCTTTCCTGCATATCGCCCTGCCTTTTTTCGTTCTTGGGTAGTCTCGTATATATGTTGTGAAAGGATATAGTTGGTATAATAAACGCAAGAGTGGATGAAGAATGGCGTTTCATAAGGGTGTGAGATATATGTATCATCGGATGAATAAGTCCAAAATTGCATGAAGGGTTGTAATGGCAGAGTTTTCATAAAGAATGACATGACATGTTAAGTATAGTAATGTTATGTTGTTTTATTCAAGTATCATATTGGTGAGCTATAGATGTGGGTATCCTTTTGGTTTTAAAAGTCCATGTATCAGTTCAAACCTTTTCTGGGCCATAATACGAGGTTGGAGTAAGCAGTTCGGAAATCAGCCTGGGTACCTCACCAAAAGCATTTCTCCGCATGGTATGTAGGCCAGAGAGCAAGTTTAACTTTTCATGATAATGTATGCTTTGTTAATAGACATGCCAGAGTTCTCCCAATGAGCTGATTTTCACTTTCTTTTTCAAAATTGAGAGTTGTAGAGTTGTTCTTTTATCCCATGCTGATGCCATGGCATTAGTAACTATAGCTTTAATGGGTTGTGTCACACAAATTATCAGTTGAAGTAAATAAAATTCTGTTTGCAGGTTGAAATATATTTCATTGCTTTTTGTCCCCCACCCCTCCAACATAAGGTTGGAGACAGGGGACATTAAAATGAGCTCGTCTGACCAACCAATCATCCCGTCCATGTACTTTTGCGTACGTGATATTTCAAAAACTGTTCAAAATTTAGCTTACATATTGCAGATATCTCTTCCTCATGACATCATCTCAACTTGATTAGATCAGGGCTGTGAATGGCTGAATTCTGTTGCCATGGTAACCATCTTGTTTACGTGATATTTCAAAAACCGTTCAAGATTTAGCTTTCATATTTCACATATCCACTCCACATACCACCTAAAAGGCAGGGGACTAAGAGTATCAGCTCCTTGTTGATTTTTACTTCGATCCTTATTGATATGTCTGTACTAATGGTTGGATAGACCAGACTTCCATCAACTGATGGACTTCCTTTATTTTTCCTCATAATTGGTTGATACAAAGTAGTATGATAAGAGGTTTTTTAAAATTTAATTCGGCCAAGGCTGAGCGAAGCAAGCTTGAGGCAATTTATTCTTGTACATGAAACACCCTGCAATCCATGCCTACAGAAAACAGACTATTTTGAACGCTAGCCGCATTTTCCATCCAATCATTATGCAACTTTGTTAAAAGAAAAATAAATAAATAAATATATATATATATATATATATATATATATATATATATATATATATATATATATATATATATATATACACATGGGTTTGGGTAGATGCTCCTATGTTGAAAGTTTCATGTCAATCACTAAAGCAGTTGTGGGGAAAACAAATTTTAAAGTGAATAATGGTAGAAAAGTGAGAGCCTCGGCTGACGTTTCACAACCTGGTTAAGGATAGTTATGGACGCCTATTCCTAGTTTAATTACCCTTGCCAGAGGAGAGGGTATTGCATTTGGGTCCGTTTGTTTGTCTGTTTGTTTGTTGGGTCGCCGAAATAGGTGATCCTTATTGTAAGTAATTCTGTCTGTTTGTTTGGATGTTTGTTTGGATGCTTGTTCGTTTGTCATCAGCATAATTGGTAGTAAACGTGGGTGGATTTTGACCAAACTCGGGTGGTAGGTAGGTAGGATTTTGACCAAACCTGCAGCGCCCCCTACAATTAGGGTATGCGCGAAAATTGGCGAAAATTGAAAGCCCCCTAGCGACCAGGTGAGTGCATTGATACGAATGAAACTTTGCAGGTTCATGGTACTCAATGAGTACTACAACTTTGCCTCAGGACATATTGACCGATTTCGCTTAGGTCACGGGTCAAAGGCCAATTAGTGCAAAAATAGATAATATGCGAGAGCTGGAGGTGCCTTCGCGCCAAATGCTACTCCTCCTAGGGTTGTGGTTGGATGATCATGAAAATTCACACTAATCGTCTGGAATACATTGTGCACAAACGATCAAGCCGGATTTTTGATTTAGATCTTTGTTCACCCACAGCACCCACTCAAACTCTGGGGATTTCCGATTTCAAACCGCATTTTCGGTACTTTTCATTCATATGGATACCAAGTAGTTATCGCTCGATGGAACTGGATTTGATTTGATATGCATAATCTTAAGGTGATTCCCTATCCGCTATATGACATCCATTTTGCTCTACATCTTATAGTTTCCATGCTCAGCGACCCATCGCGCCTACCGGCTTGTCTGTCTGTTTATCTGCACAGAATTTTCATGTTTTTCTCTGCAACCGCTTCCCAGTTTGAGACGAAATTTTCACCGTTGGTGCAACTACTCATGTAGAATGCTTTAATGATAATTATGATGTTATAGATCACGTGGTGTGGCAGCCATATTGGATTTACCCTAAAAGCTATAAAAATACACCACTCAAAAGAAGTCATGGCGAGGGTCTCCAATCTCTGATTGCTCTTTTTCTTGTTCAATCAGATTTTGCTAAAGTGGTGAAAAAAGCAGCTGAGACCATTCAGGACGACATTTATATGAATGCTGATATTAAAATATAATCTTTGCATTCATATTAATCATTTTGAAAATCAACTAATCCATTAAAACAGTTTGCTTGTGTATCGGTTACCTCCACGACCAAAAGTGGACAAAGGTTGTTTTCATCGCTGTTTGTCTGTCTGAGAGCAGGATATCTAAAAAAGTTCTGGACAGTGGACAAGTTGGGTGTGTGACAAGGACAAATTGATTAGATCTTGGTGAAAATCCAGTTCCAGATCAGGATCTGAGAATTTTTCAGTGATTCTTCACCATTGAGTGATCGAGGCAAAAACAATATACAGCACAATATCTCAAAAAGTTATGGATGGATTTTGGAGAAAAACATTGTGGACAGGTGAGGTATGTAATGAGTACGAATTTCTTTGATTTTTGTGAAGATCTGGATCCGGATCCGGATACGAGAAATTTTTAATTTTTAAAGTGATTCTTCACCATTGAGAGATGGGGCCAAAGACATACAATGATGCTTCAAAAAAAAGTTTTAAAAGAAAGATTATGACAAAACTGGGTGGATGAGTTGGGTCGGTGACAACAACAAGCCAATAAGAATTTGGTTAAGTTCTGAATGCAGATCCAGCCTATCACTGGGATACAAAATGTAAACTGTTCATCCTGGCGAGGGTATGCGCTCTACTGAGTGCCATTCTGGTTTGCATCTGTTATGCCACATTATTTCATTTATTCATTTTTATCTTGCAGGTGCGCATTTCTTTTTGAATAGTGTCGAGGCTCATGGACGAGCTATAACACAGAATGGATTAGGACATAACAGACCAAAATGAACAGTATAAAGAGAGGGTGTGGGGGAGGGGGCACAATACCAGCAGGGTTGAGGGACAAAGTAGAGGAAGACTTGGAGAAATAAGTGATGTGGAGTAGAATGAGAGATATGGGAGGATGCAGGGTGAACAGGATGGAAACTGCCGCAAACTCTCAATCACAGAAGTGGAAATAAAGAGGTAGTCTTGGGGAGGGTTAATTGGGTAGAAAATATTTTGGCTTTGGATGGGGGATTATCTGAGATTGTGGTGAACAGCTGTCTTGAAACCCTGGAGGGAAGAATGAGATTGAAGAGAATGTGGAGGTTCATTCCACTGGTGGGAAAAAAAGAGGAACGAATGAGTGAAGGTGTTCAGTGATCCTGGATTTTGTGAGTTTCACCAGAATGGGGTTACTTGCAGACGACATGCATCCTGCGGAACCTGAGGGGGGAAGAAAAGGCAGATGTTTAAGATTATTTGATTATTTTCTGCTTTTTCTTCCTTTCCTATTAGCATGTGTGCACGATACAATACATACACTTGCAATACCAGACAGGCAATTTATAATAATCAGTTTAAAAGACAAAGGGAATTGGAAGTTTTGGAACTATGAAATATATATGTATATATATATATATATATATATATATATATATATATATATATATATATATATATATATATATATATATATATATATATATATATATATGTTGCAGACTACAGAGGAAACAAGGGCCTTGGGTGTGATGCAACGGCTACATTTCAGATAACAAATGAAGGAGAAAAGGAAATGGAGGATTGAAGCTAAAAGCAGGAGTGGGATAGTTTTGGAGAAATGGAGAGAAAAAGTTAAAAGAGTTTGTAAAGGAAGAGTAATGCACAGGAAGGAGTGTGGGTGAAAAAAATTCCAGCATGTATCAGGCTCCCTTGCATTGTCAAAAAAATATACCATGATGTAACAATAAACCCGTGCATTCCATCTGTGGAACTCGGCTAACCATGTACCCATTCACTTTAGGTGAATGCAATGAGGCAATATGAAATAGTTGTTGAAGATATCACAAATGCAAGTTTACATTTCAAGGCTTTACCTAAGTTTCAGGCTCACGTACTCATTCTATCTGTCTCAATGGCCACTTTCAAGGAACTTAGCAAAATACCATAGACTTTGGCTGTTGAATAATGATGACTGGCTCAATGTGCTCTGTTCTTTCATTATAGAACTGATCCAACCTTGCTCATTCATAATATCAACATGGATGTTGTCTCCTTTCATTTTCAGAAAGACTTTTTCGCTCTTCACCACCAGTACATTTTCCATTTTCAACAACATCCTGTATAATTTGCAAACATTGATCTTGCTAGCGAGTAACTTTCCTTTTCAGGTTAGAAATCCTATCTCTGCCAGTAACCCTCTTCTGGTAAAATTCTCCAAATGCAGACTCAATGCTTACATCCACTCATTCATTCCTCATTTTTCTTGATATGGAACAATTTTCCTCAGACTTTTCAACCTCATTCTTCCTTCCATGGCTTCGAGACAGCTATTCAACACCATCTTAGCTCATCCACATCCAAACCATGATATTTTCTACCCTCATTAACCCTCGTTCCAGATTTAAGGTTACATGGATCCCCGTTCGCTACCCCTGCTCCATCACCCTCCTGTTAATTTATATCCACATATATCTCTTATTCTTTTGGCTGCTCCCGTGATGGGTCGCCGCAGCGGATCATCCGTCTCCATTTCGCTCTGTCCTCCACAACTTCCATTGTCACACCCAACCACCTGCATGTCCGCCCTCACCGCATCCATAAACCTCTTTGGCCTTCCTCTTATCCTACGTGGTGGCTCCATCCTCAGCATCCTTCTCCCGATATACCCCACATCCCTCCTGTGCACATGTTCAAACCATCTCAATCTCACCTCTCTCACTTTGTCTCCAAACCATCCTACCTGCACTGATCCACTAATATACTCATTTCTAATCCTGTCCATCCTCATCACTCCCAACGAGAATCGCAGCATCTTTAACTCTGCCACCTCCAGCTCTGCCTCATGTCTTTTTGTCAGCGTCACCAACTCCAAACCATACAACATCGCTGGTCTCACAACTGTCTTGTATACTTTCCCTTTCTCTCTAGAAGATAAACTTCTATCACAAATCAATCCTGAAACTCTTCTCCACCCACTCCATCTTGCCTGCGCTCTCTTCTTCGCTTCTCCACCACACTCTCTGTTACTTTGGACAGTTGATGTGAGATCACTCACACACACACACATATATATATATATATATATATATATATATATATATATATATATATATATATATATATATATATATATATATATATATATATATATATTGGGTAGTCGATCTCATCGAAAAAAAGTTTTTTGAAAAATTTTTTTTTTGAAATTTGTTCTCCTCTTCTTATCAGTATTTCTGTCAATATGTTTGTCTGTCTGTCTGTCTGTCTGTCTCCCTCTGTTCGGTCCA
>NC_140966.1:32293255-32305755 GCF_056783735.1 Eptatretus burgeri | reverse complement strand
CGTCTAATTATTCCATTTTACTAGAGGCCACCTGTTTACCTGAGCGGGGAGCGCGCTCTCGGCAAAGTACCAATATTATCTGATGAGATTTTAATTAAGGCGGCCGAGCGTTTTAACCGCTCGTGCAAGCCGACGATTGTTTGGTCAAATCTGTGGTAATTACCTCCCAGTCTATCTCGGTTCGAACAATGCTAGACCAATTAAGGAAAGGACAAACACGGACAGGTTGGAAATCGACAAATAATTTATTAATATTGAATAAAAAGAACTTTTTATTTGCTGAGGGAAATAAAGAATTTCAAAGCAAAATCAATCAAAATGCCAGGAAAGAGACAAAGAGCAGAAGCTTAACGGGGGTTGACTTACAGCTATACACAGACAAGGGTACCCAACGGATCATACAGGGGGAGGGGAGGGGGAGAAATCATCTTGCTCACCAGAAAGTCGTCTGTGAAACAAAAACGTTCTGAAATGCGTGTGTGTGTCACGTCCATCGCCAGCACCCAGCTTTGTCGTACAGCCTCTCACGGGCAGCCTTGAACGCCAGTCCACACGCTCGCTTGCCAAAGCTCTGGGCAGGATAAACTGTCTCGCTGTTGGTGCTGGCCAGACACCCACACACACGCTTCCTTCTCCTCTTTTTGTGCGCCTACACCCGCTTCCTGCTTGCTTCTCTCTCGTACCTCTTTCGTTCACTCTTTTTTTTAATCTCAGAACGTATCTCTTCACAGAACGTCCCTCTTTCGCCTTTCCCACTCCCCACTTTTTCTCCTCAGAACGTCTCTCTCCTCTCAGAATGTCCCTCTTTCGCTGTTTCCTCACTGGAACGTCTCTCCTCCGCTGTTTCCTTCCTTACAGAACACCCCTCACGCTTTCTCTCGCTCGTTTTTATATCCCCGGGCCGTCTCCACCGGGTGCCATCTGCCCCAAGCTCACCCCGCCTCACCGGGGCACGCTTACCATGACGACCCTTGCGCTCTCAAAGAAGGCGGGCGTCGGAGTTCGCGAAAGAATGCTGCTGAGGAAAAATGAGGGTGGGCTTCAGAGCTCGTGAAAGAAATGTTGCTGATGGAAAATGAGGGCGGGCTTCAGAGCTCGTGAAAGATTATTGCTGAGGAAAAAATGAGGGCGGGCTTCAGAGCTCGTGAAAGAAATGTGTGTGAACGTGTCTGTCGTCAAGAAAAAAGCTTCCCATCAGAGAGGGGATCTATCCTTTACCCTTCTCAACGCATCACATTTCAAATCCCTTTAGACATGGGGATGGGGCTAATCTGAACATACATTTAAGGAAAGAACTGTCTGAGGATCTGGATGTGTGGATGCATTCATTCATCAGACCAGATTCTAAATTCCGTAACAATATATTTACATATATATATATATATATATATATATATATATATATATATATATGTTAGTGGGGTGTACTTACACATTGTGTAAGTATACGAACCGTGCTTCCCCATTGTCTCGAGTCACTCACCTGCATTTGATTTTTCATTTATTTATTTTCATTTCTTTATATTTTAATTTAAGGATGTTCTGAGACGATTCTGTGATTTTATTTTTCCATTGTATTGGCTTTGAAGTCCGTCGCCACGCAAAATTTTGGCTTTCTACGTCACCTGGAAGGTACCAATCATTAATACTCGCTGTATGTCACCAACATGTTGATCTTAAATCTGAGCTATTCTCTGTCTCCATTCTGGAAGATCTCATGGCTTCCAATAAATCAGATTCCAATGTTTTCTCCACTTTGTTTGCTTGACTCAGCAATGGTGGATCCACAATAGACACCCCTCACAACATTGGTGAGTGCTTAAACTCTGTTTTTGTCTCAAAGGCTTTTATCCCAAAGAAATTTCTGCAAGGTTCTTCCTTACTCAGTCCTTATGGATCGCACTCTTCCAAACATCAACAATTCTCCCCTTGTAAAGTGGAGAGCTTCTTATCCTCACAGTATCTCTCAGGAAGGAGAACATTCCATTTTCCCCAATGCTGTTTCAATCTGGAGCTTACTTTACCTGGACAGACTAGATTTCAAGCTGGACTCAAGAGAAAGATGTTGACTCCACACAACATACAACTAATTCACGAGGAGCTACATGAAGTAGAGCTCCCCATTTTGGCTGGAAATCCTGAATTGCATGTGCAAGTTCTTGATTCAGTGGAGCCCAAATCTCTGAAGATGATTAGCATATTCAAGGAGGAGAGAGAGGAAGAGAGAGAGAGATAAAAAAGGAGAAAGAAAGAAAAAGATATATATCCAACACTGGTGACAACACTTGTGGCATATTTTGATCAGTGTTCAATATATGATTATAATTGTTGTGAAGTACAGCTCTATGACAAAAAAAAGATGTCTATGTTTATTACAGACAATTTGCACAGGTCCAAGGAAATCCACGAATATCCTTTGAAATTATTTTGAGGTTCCATGGGTGCTCATAAACCCTCAGCAATCCACACTTTCACCTGCTTTACCTGACAAAACCCTCATATATGACTAAATGTATCAGTCAGTGTTCCTCAGACATTGCAACATACAGTGTATTTTGACAGACTGACAAATACAGTAAAAATTGATTGGCTTTCTTTCCAATGCCACACACTCACAACTCATGTTTGTGATGCTGCAAGCCTAGTCTGCATTTATTGTGAGTTGCTGTAAGGGCAGGGCAATCAATATGTTGGTGACTCTGAGGGCAGCTTTAAGATGCGAAAATATCCATTCCAATAATTTGCTGCTCTTCTGCTCCGCTGCCGGCTCCCACATGTTTTCAACATCTGATTACCAAGTTCAGCATTCATAGATAAGTTGTTCATGAGATCGACTATAAATTTAAATAGCACAGGTTGAAATCCTACCAATATAAGGGTTTTATTTTTTTATTTAAGTTAGGGATAACTACATCTTGATTTCAGCCTTGACTGCCGTATGAACTGCTATACGATACTAATCATGTCAATGTCTGCCGTACAAAGTTTTTATTTCATTCCATTTTGTCGTTTAGTATATCCGGCTTTAACAATCTTAAAGCCATGCTATATATTTGGTTTCTGTGTGTTATCAATTTATTGATCTAAAATTATCAACTGTTTATATAAGTGCTCGTTATTTGACACACAACGCCTAGACCCAAAGGACAGGGCAAGTTTTAAAATGAGTCTTAGAAATGTCACCTGATAATGAATTGATTTCTCACGATCTTAGCAGGTACAAACAGTGCGAAGAGCATAAACATAATGGTTTTCATTTTGACGATGAGTACAAATGTCACCGAGAGTCATGCACTTAGTAGATTGTCTGCCCATGGAAAGGAGAAAGAACTGCACAACATTTCATGTGAGTTGAATGAGAAACTAATGACCTTGAAGAACTTGTAAATGTTTGCTCATCCTTTTTCAAGGTGAGCAAGTGATGTGGTCGTATGAAAGGCTTCCTTTTCACCATAAAAGTTCTTTCTGCATTGGAAAACTTGTTTGTCTTTTACAATGTTCACTTTTTTGTTTTAATGAAAAGGTTAGTTCAGTAGAAGCACATATAAAATCCACTTTTTTGTTAAAATTTACTCTTGAAAATAGGTCATTTTACTTGGAAAAAAAAACAAACTCCAAAAAACCTATTTTACTCTGGAAAAACCTTCAGAATTGGTTCCTTCCTGGCTCTGAAAACTTCGTACAAAAAAACAAAGGTAATATAACAAGAGCGAGACTTGCTTTGCCCCCTAACAATGTCCCCTAACGATGCAATATTTTATAATTTCCAAAAAGGGCATAACTCTGTGAAAAATTGATGAAAAGCCATGAAACTCGAACTTGTTCTCTAACTTATCATAATAAAGAGTTGGTGGGGTGTTAAAGACAGGAGGAAAGAAGTCTACAGAGGAAGAACATAATGGCAAGATTGACCTCAGCAGAATCAAGGAAAATGTGAAAAAGCAAATGTGTGCAGAGCAAAAAACCACAGAGAAACGAAGTAAATAGCAGTGGGGGAGTTGAGGTGAACATCAATATGTATATATTATGAGTTAAATGAAACAAGAAAATGCTCAGAAATACTCATGGAATGCCACATTATTTTTGTAGGTTTTTCTCACAAACATCTGCTGGAGTAATCAAATGTCTGTTTCCACATTTGTGTGTGGTCTGGGTCACATGGTCTCTAAAAACAGGAACTTATTGGCTGTTTTTACCTGTGAAGTAAATAAATGAAAACATTTACCTCACTGTATTTTTACATTATCTTCACTCCGCAGAGTATGTTGTGCAATTCATACTCACATCAAGAAAATTGTCTCACATGAAAGGCACGATGGACATCAAGGGATTGAACTTGAAATTCGGCTGAGATGGTTACAGCACTTTGAAAGTACCGATTATTGTTTCTAGATTTAAATTTGGACTTTTCCTGTCCAAGAGCCTGTAGTCCGTATGCTGCTGCTACAAAATTCCTCAATCAAACAGACTGCTGTCTGTGTTACTAGCCATAAGTATATGGTGTCTGCTCTTTGCTACTCTCCAATGATGAAGAAAAATTTGCTCTCTTTCTCATCTTACTGCACTAACAGCTACTGCAGCAGTAATTCAGGACTAATTTTCCTCCCACACCATGGCTCCTCAAAATCTGAAGTTTAGCAGAACATCCTATGGCATGCCCTGCCTTTTTATTGATTTATAACGGTCCTTGGATGTAATAAATTCAGCGTCTTTCTTCTTCACAATCATCTACACAGATTTGCAATAACTCAGGAAAATACTAAAATAACTACACACCTTGTTGGTTCCCAGAAATTGGCCAACTTCTCCAACTGTATGAAGCTTCTGGGGATCCTGACGTTGCATCTGAGCTCTTGGAAACTCTGAACATGGCCAGATGACAAAGATAGCACGAGACTGTTGAGGAGCTTGGCTACTACAATTTCACTCATTCAAGTTGAAAGACATGGAACTTACTAAGGCATCTCGGAGCTGCTTCACATGCTCAACATCAACCTCCCAATTTGTTGGCTAATGCTGTTCTTTCTAAGCTGCTCCTCAACTCCAAAGTGGCTTCAACGAAGGAGGCTTGCCATGAAGTCCATAAGGATCTCTCCAAGACTGTTTCATCATCTCCTCCTACATCCCTGCTTCCTTCCCACAGACATTGGCACTGGTCTTTCCTCCACGAAAGCAAGGAAAGCAGCAGGAATTGATGGCACCTATCCCGAATTATAGAATAACTTAGGACCTCATGGATGTCATTGGTTGGCTTCTCTTTTCACTAATATCCATGCAACTGGAATCGTACCATCAACCTAGAGGCAAAAGTCATTGCCATCCTTAAGCCAGGGAAACCTGCTGCTGACTCATCTAGCTATCGGCCCATATCTCTACTATGTATGACATACAAGTTGTTTGAGCATGTCCTGGCCAGGCTCTCTCTACTGGTGGAGCCCAACCTTCCCAATGAACAGGCTGGCTTCAGGTCTGGTCAGAGCTATGTTGATCAAGGACTTGCACTTACAACCCACATTGAGGCTGGCGACCAATGCACACTCAAAACAGGTGTTGCACGAATTGAACTTTCATTCGCTTATGAGACAGTACGGCAACATGGTCTTCTGTTGAAAGCTGCCAGACTTTTGAAGTGTCAAGACACAATACATGTCCATTCCTCTGTGCTTAGTAATCAAAGATATAGGGTTTCACTCAGAGAGCAAATAAGTTCCATAATGACTCTGATTGATGGTCTTCCCTAAGGGTCTGTTTAAGCTCCAATCCTTTTCAACATATATGTGAGCAACATGCTTCATACCATCTCCAGAAAGCTTGCCTCCACAGATGATCTTGCCCTTGCTACACAGGCAATCAACCTTGAAGATCTCAGCAGTATCTTGTCCCAGGACTTAAAGATAAACATGCAATACTTCATCCACTGGCACCTTTGCCCAAACCAAACTAAGACGACAGTTACTGCTTTCTATCTTCGCAACTGACTGGCTAACAGCAAACTCCAGGTTTCCTTTTGTGGCAAGCCAGCCAAGAATGAACTGCTCCCCAAGTACGTTGGAGTCACGCTTCATCGAGGTTTGGTGTTGGATTAACGGTTAAGGTGGCTGGTTTAAAATCTTAGGGACCTGAGTTCAAGTCCTTATCAACACTAGGCGGGTTGACTCAGCCTGTCATCGTTCTGAGGTCGGCAAAATGAGTACCAGGTTATGAGTATCAAGGGGCATTGCATCAGCAGCACAGCTGTGCCCCCAGAAAATGATGCAGCCAAGCAGCCACAGGCTGCATACGAGTAAATGAAAAAACCCTTGATCGCAGCCTCACATTCCGTGAACACCTAAAACGGGTCACATAAAAAAATCAAGACCAAGGTAAACATCATGTGGGAACTAGCGGACACCAGCTGACTCAAGACTCAAGTCATGCAAACCTTTCTGGGGCTCTGGAAATGTTTTCAGTATTCCTGGGTTTAACACAAAGGGCAGGTGGCGCAATCTCTGGACAAACAACAATTTTGCTCACAAAGACCTGGTGAGTGATTTGACAGAAAAGCCTCCAGGTTTTGACCTCCTCTGGAAATGATAGTCTGCATTCAACAGGATTCGTACTCTCCATGCAAAGACATTACACCACCTCCACAAATGGAATTTCAAAGACATCCCAGCATGACTGTTGTCACTCAGATCACATTATTCATTACATTGTGAATGAGTGTCACCTTTAGAAATGTCACAGATTTTGGGCCATTCCCTGAACAACAGACAGTGCTGTGACGTGGCTGTCCAACTTAGACTTAGGACTGTGAGCTGTAATTTGTCATGTGCAATAATAAGACTCAAGAAAAGAAAAGAAAGAAGATGGTATTCATAGAATACATACCCTGCGCAGTCTTGAGAACGACTTGGTGAAAGCCAACTTTTTTGTTTTTTAAGGTATCTTTCTTTTATCCAATATAGCTGCCAGACCATGTGACCGATGACATCATCTTTATCAATCCATATTTCCCATGGGTAGTTGATCAATTAGTTAAATTTTGCATTGATCATTTAAACGGTTTCTCCTATGAAGGTTTTCAAAGATTTTCCCTTGCATCCAATATGACTGCGAGACCATGTGACACATTATAGTAGTTTAAAAAAAAATCCTGTTCAAATTTCAAGTCAGTTGGATGAAAATTGAGGATTTCAGAAATTTGGCCTATGTTGACCTCATGTTGTTGAATTTTGGCTCATGTTGACTTCAAAAATAATTGGTGGTTGAATTCAGTGACCTGATATGTAAATTCTCTTCAAATTTAAAGTGAATCGGGTGAAAATTGACAATTTTAGAAATTCCGGCCTATGTTGACATTTTGGCCTATGTTGACCACAAAAATAATTGGTCGTTGAATTCCGTGACCTGATATGCAAATCATCTTCCAATTCAAAGTCAATGGGATGAAAATTGAGGATTTTAGAAATCTCACCTTAGTTGTTGACCTTTGGCCTATGTTGACCTTTTGGTCTATGTTGACCTCAAAAAAAATTGGCTGGTTGAATTCAGTGAGGTGAAATATAAACATGTTTGTCTGCCTGTGTCACCATTTCTCTCAGAAGTGACCAAACGGATCTTCATCAAACTTTCAGAGGTTCATCATTGAAGTTGAAATGTTTTGGATTGAAAAAAAAAAAAACTCGTTCTATAGTGCCGAAGGCTTTCTGGTTATGTGAAAGGTAATGTAGTATTAAGTTACAAGGGCACTTGGTAGAGCGCATACCTCCGCTCCACAATGCCTGATCCATGAGAACATATCAGGCCCAATACATTGTTAAGAAATCGTGATATATATCGGTTTAGCCCTATCTCTCAATGGTAAAGAATCACTTTAAAAATTCTAGTAGTCGGATCCGGATCCGGATCTTCACCAAAATCGAATCAGTTTGTCCTTGTCACACACCCAATGTGTCCACAAAATTTCATCCGGATCCGTTCACAACTTTTTGAGATATCCTGCACACAAATAGACAAACAGACAGACAGACAGACAGACAGACAGACAAACAAACAGAGAGGGGGTGAAAACATAACCTCCTTCACCTTCGGCGGAGGTAATGATCCCTGACCCCGTTCTTTAGTGGGTGTAGGGAAGTGTTTTAGGCTCCCACAAAAAAATATTAAAAAAACAAAATTTGATTTCTTCAAAATGCCAACAGGATTAGAACAGCATTGGGCAGTGCCGGCAACTCCTACTCGTAGTGGATAATATGCATGAGAAAACCTATATACAGGAATTTGCCTTACCCATACCCCCCATAGATAAATAATATATAATACTCTGGTGATGACCCTAATTCTGCCCCCCTGTTCTCCTGACTCAGTACTCACCCTCCCATCTTTCAGTGGAAGTAAGTTGATAAACTGATAGACTGATACTCCTACGTCCCAGTTCCTTGAGTGCCATCTTCTTTTTCACATCCCTTCTCTCTGGCCTTCATTTCTTCATTTTTTTTTGTTTTTAACCCCTACCACCTTCAACTGTGCATATGTAAAATGTACATAGCCATAGGCTTCACATTTTTGTGACATTACTATTTGTTCATTGAAAATCAAGCTCACGTATTTGTTGAGGTATGTCCCGCTTTGAGTAAAAATGCAAAGTGATGTCACCACATTTCTTTATGCAAGACAAAAGAGCTATTTAAACTTGTGAATGTACTCGTTAGGTTAAACTTTCTTTTGCAAGCACCTGCAAATCACACCCATTCTCGGGTTTTCAGTGGCCTTTTGTGTGAAAGGTGCGAGGCACCAGAATTTTAATGGGTGGAGAGGGACAGATGCAGAGTCATTGCAGGCTTTTCCACAACTGCAATGACAGGTCATTCGGCATTAGTTGGAATTGTGATTTCTTATTTCTTTTTTTTTCTTGGTTGTTGGTATTGAAAATGAATTGCTTGCTGAAGCTTGAAAATTAATTGCTTCCAGGTATTGTAACCTTCACCTGGAACTCCTCTTAGGTCCAATTCTTTCAAACTCCTCATGATTTATTATACCAGACATGCTTAATGAATAAAAACTAACCAACGGTTTCCTCATATTATATATTTGTATGCACTGGACAAGCAACAAAGATAGAGATTAAAGAAACATTAGTTTGTCTCCTGGGATTTGTCAGCTACAGAAGTTTGACATTGGAGTCAGTCTGTCTTTTTTATCACTCTTCAGCGCAATGTTACTCAACATACTCTCACGTTCTTTGCAGTCTCATTTCAAAAATCACTTCTTTTGTCTTCTTCTTTCCATTCTCTTATTTTTTTCTCATTGGCATATCTTATTACCCTCTGCCCTTCCCCCAAAAGCTTCCAAGCTCCCAGACGGCGATTATGAAGATGACAATGTGACATCATCACCTCCAAATGCAATTGATAAAGGTAATGTCAACTTCCAATTTTTTTTTTTAAACAAGTCATAAAATTGGTTTTCACTGTTTGGGGGATTCATATCTGAGCACTTAGCTCATGATCCTGCAATCCTAGGTTCCAATCTTACATACTATGTTGATTTGTCCAATTATGTCGACTAACATCCTTGTAATTTATCTGAAAGTACACTGATCTCTCATAATTTCCTTGTCCTGCATGTGAATTATGTACAAGGTCCTCCTTGAGCCTTAGATCTCTGTTAAATCTAAATCCAACAAATTTATCGTCATACTGTTACTCCCTTTGATAGGTTGTCCGAATCAAAACCCTCAACCACCCTAACCCTTCCAACAGATCATTATCTTACCCTTCTTGAACCTATGAACAACCTGACGACATCTCTGGGGCAGGAAGCTACACTGCATTGCCGTGTATCTGGCCACCCTGCCCCAACCTTCCGCTGGCTCAAGAACGATGCTCCAGTGCAGCAGGAGCCTGGAAGGCTGAGTGTGAGGCGCACTACGGGAGGGTCACGTTTGCGCATCCGCAACCTTCACACCACTGACACAGGATACTTCCAATGCATCGCCTCGAGCTCCGGCCACTCCATCTCTACCACTGGCGTCCTTTACGTCAAGTTTGGTGCGTGTAGCACGTTTATAACTTCATTTTGTTTGGGAAAAGATGGGCACAAGTTTTGTTTTCTTCTTTATACTCGTCTCACGACACAAAAAAACACCATTGGACTTGCTCAAGCTAATTAATTTATTGTTATATATTTATAAAACACTGGAAATTACAATGTGGAGTTCACATTTCATCTTTCTGGAGGTGAACGTAACAATTCACATTTGTAAATGGATCGCTTACCGTGTCTCACTGCTGTCACAACCAGGTGGCCATACCTATCTGGATGTAAACCTGCCTTGCCATAGGGAATGTAACATGAGCAGGCAGGCACATTTCAAATCCCAACTGGGCTCCTTTGTGTGGGAAAAGGCTTTTAATAAAGCCTTATCTTCAAATCTTATTGGTTACTCAACAATGATCCACTCCTTTCACTTTCTTCAAACAAGTTCAAACTACCGCACCTTGTACACTCCACTTTTTAATATGTAGTGTCTTTTCGCTTCTTGATATCACTCATTATAGGATTTGGACTTCAAATTATATCCAGCTTTAAAAGGAAGCTTTTAATAGTTAAACGCCCTTGACCATGTACAAGGGTTCGACAAAGTTTGACCATCTAGAAGCAAACTCCTTGACATTGTACAAATTTTAGACAAATTCACAATGGTAAATTACGTGACTGAACATTTAAACCAGTCAGCCATGAACATCGAGATTGGCTCAAACCCCCCAAAAGTGTTCATCTTTTTAAATTAACTTGATTTACTAAACCTGGAGAACATACCCCAAAGATCTTCGTTTCTGTCACATACCTTCGCTGCCTGCAATAGGACATTCAGATTTTGTTAACGGTCGCTTCCTTTGAGGTGGTTAGCATGGGCACTAGATCAATCGGCCTCAGCCGGTGGCATCTCGCTGGCCCATTTCTCTCCGCCTTCTGTGTTTGGCCAGGCGGAGAGGCCATTGTTTGCCTGGATTTGGACTGTTTGCCGAAGGGGAGAGCCGTGCTTACAGGCATCACAGAAATGCGTGCTATGTTAATCTGCACAGCCGAGTGCGTAGATGCTCCTGTGGACAACTGTGCGCTCAGTGCATCTCTCATTTCGGCCTCTCTTTCATCGCAGGCCCACCACCAACCGTCAACTCTGGCAGAGGAGCACAGTGAGTTTGGTATTTGAGTTCATGTGTACTCATTTCTCTTTCAACCTCCTGTTCATAAATCGATTGTCTTCCCTCTCTCTCCCAGTAACTGTCCACCATCTCCAGTTGCTTGTCATTTTTCTCCTCCCTCTTGTTCCACTCCCTTTAGCAAACTCAGTAACTTATCAATGCGCCTTCCTTTCTTTACTCCTCTCTTTTGCTGTTTATACTCCTACCTGTTTAGTAATGTAGGGGGAATATGAGCATGGTATGAAATATGAGCACTTTAAAGAAATTATAATCTCATGAATAAAGGAAGGATCACATATCACTCCAACTACACACGTGTGTAAGAGTGGCTGCTCAATGTCATCAATGTCATCAACTAGTCATCAATGTCATCAGATGTAAGGTTTTTCCAAGTATGTTGGTTTCAGATGCAATCTTGAGTATGCTTGCATTCACCGCTATGCTCATATATCTCTGCCATGCCATACTTGTGTGTTTGAATTTTCCTTATGTTTGATGCTTTCCAGCTAGTTGAGCTGTTGACCTGACCGAGTCTTCTTTGTGTGTGAAAGATTTGCCATTGGTCTTTAGTCAGCCTGGGACCATTCTAGGCAGTTGGTTGTCCGGTCCATCTATTCAAATATCTTGAGGAAAATACAACATTACACCTCTCCAAAACCAATGATGAGATTTTTCACGAAACTTGTGGAAAGTTGGCTTATGGTGGTCATTGTCAGATTTGATATTAAGCTTGATTTTTAAATAGGTCATTGTATTGTAAAAAAAATGTTCAAGAAAACTGCCTTTTCAACCCCACTCAGATTCTAAAATTACGATTTTGATCAAAGTTGGTGATCACGTTATTTTTCTGCAGCACAATGGACATGCATGAAGCCCATCCCTGAAACGTCATTTTATGTGGTTCAATCTGGGGTCAAAAAGGTCAAAGTCATCTGATATGTCCTTGTTTTTTAAAGTCTGACTCAGATGAGCTTCATGGTCGAATGCTTTTTGCCTCTTCATCCTTGGCTGTGCATTCAAGTTTAATTTAAAGTGATTATCTTACATGATCGTTTTTTGGGGCCTTTTTGCTCCATTTGATAAATTTGTATTTCCTCCAATACGGCACTGATACAATACTCTAAATCTTCTTTGATATGAGGATGCTCTGATATGATATTCCAAATTTTATTTTATGCACAGCTCTTGATTAGATTGACTTGTGAGTTTTAATGCTGTGATCAAAATGATTTTCATTGAGCCTGAAACAAAACAATTACTGCATTGACCATTATACACAGCTGCTCCCCTTGGGTAGTAGTCCATGGCATT
>NC_140966.1:32188255-32288255 GCF_056783735.1 Eptatretus burgeri | reverse complement strand
GTAGCTCCATGTCTAAGTCCCAGTTTTCTCTGGACATAGCAGTGGTTTGTCTTTTTGGTCTTCCTGGCACAGAAAACACTGTGCCCATTCTATTTGTTGCACAGAAGTAGTTGTCTGGTTATGGCCCTTGGGTTTTACAAGTTGGCATAAATTTGACACAACAAGTTGGCACAACACTTAGTGATAAAAGCACCAAATTTGGCGGAGTTGTAGTTTAGGTCATACCTTTTCATTTTAGCTGCAGAGGCCCGATGAAAAACGATTTTGAAGCCTGGAACCCTTAACCTCCCAAAAACGTATTGATTTTACCAAAAGCACACGAGTTTACGTGGTAACATAACCATTTTTGTAACCTTTATTATTTTTAGGAACATTCTATACTGCATGCAGCCATATTGTATCATTCTGGATTGTTTCTTTTAAATATAGCATCATTTTTTTTTACAAAGATGGCGACCTTTAATTTTGAAATGGGAGCTTTGTGGCTGACGTTGATCTGCTGAAAGTTGAGGGCCACATTTTTAAATCATAAATATCTTCGCATCAAAATGTTTTCACTAAATTCATGTGTGAATGTACTTGCTTGTGAATGAAGTATTAAGGCCTCTGCCTTGCATTGAATGATTTGTTTTACATTTTTGGAATATGGTGTTAAATTTGGGGTCAGAAGTGACCTTTAATCCTACTGTAGAAATGAATATTATGAGCATTATTAACCTATCCATAACTAAACCGATTTGTAATTTCTTTTAAGATATGCATGTAATTACCAAGCTAGGAAAGGAAGCAAAGGATGAAGGCCACTAGTGCTTAGTGGTGGTGGTATTAGTGATAGAGGTCATTGTTATGATCTCCATCATGTCAAATTTATGCCAATTTGTAAAACCCAAGGGCCATAACCAGTCAACTACTTCTGTGCAACAAATAGAACGGGCACCGTGTTTTCTTTGCCAGGAAGACCAAAAAGACAAACCCCTGTTATGTCCAGAGAAAACTGGTATTTAGCTTGTGTACTCCACTGTATTTATTTCTCAACATAATCACCACTGCAGTCCACACCTTTCTGCCAACGTTAAAGTAGTTTTCTGATGCCATCACAATAAAACTGAGCATCCTGATGACTTAACCAATGCTTAACAGCAACCTTGCTTGATATCATTGTTAGAAGAACTAGAACAGGCACTCATAGAGCGCATACCTTCGCCGCCACTACTTTTTTTGTTCTTGGTATGAGTGTGGGGAACTGGTTTCATATGAATGGTCTTATGACACAAACCACATATCTATAATGTCATGACCCCCCCCCCGACTTTCGGGGGCGACGGACTAAACAACAATCAACTCACATCATTTTGGCGAGTCTTCACTCGCAAGCTCTGTGAATACAACGTTTCAACAAGAGAAGGTAATCTCGTTTGATGCTGGTTTCATGCAAATCGAATAAGAATTGACTGAGTTATGCCGAAAACTGCATATTTTTCAAGGGCGTGACCCCCCCCCCCCGACATTTTACCCCAACCGGTGACATGTGTTATGACGTCATTGTGTCACAAGATTGGGCATTAAATTCTGAACATTTTGGTGCTGGGTTCATGTAAAGCGGACAAGAATTGACCGCGTTATGACAAAAACCGCATATTTTTCAAGGTCGTGACCCCCCTGACCTTTGACCCCTAACTGGTAACAAGAGTCTGGGCGTCATTGTGTCATATTGCATATCACAAGATGAGGCGTTGAATTCTGAACATTTTGGCGTTACTTGCATGCAAATTGAATAAAAATTGACCGTGTTATAGTAAAAAGACGATTTTGACCTTTTTGTGACCTTGACCTTTGACCCGAATGATCCCAAAATCTAATCGAATGCTTCCTGGCTAATAACCAATCATCCCACCAAATTTCATGCAATTCGGTTTAATACTTTTTGAGTTATACGAATCACAAGATTACAAATAAATAAATAAATAAATACATGCCGACCAAAACATAACCTTTCGCAGAATGCGAAGGTAAAAATGGTTTCCATGAAAGAGTTCTTTAAATTCAGGGAAGAGATTAAAATCTGATGGAGATAACTCAGGACTGGTGATCCTTTGTGGCAGAACTCCATTGACAGTCTCTTACTCTCAGGATTGTATTGGTGCCCCCAACTCTAATCTACAGTCATCATCTCCAGTCATCTCATTTCCAATCATCTCATCTCCAGTGTTTCATGCTTCACAGGCAACCTCATGCTACCCTCTTCCATTTTGACTGACGTAGTATTAAGACATCTCGTGTCAGAATTACGAAACTTCGCACCCAGTTTTGTGATTCTGACATGAAGAACTAATGTGTGGATTGCACTTTGTTTCATTCAAATATATTTACCTGTTTTGGAGAAGAATAGGAGGTATTACTTTTCAACATGCCCTCATACATACTGTTGCGGCCATGGGTACCGAGACACCAGCTTGTCACTCGGGGATTAATCCCGGTTGTCCTCGGTAGAGCCGGACCTGGGGCCACCGCTCACAATTAACGTTGTGGTATGGTGGGTTGTTTTAGAACCATGAACGGCACCCAGTCGACCACGAGTTCCA
This sequence comes from Eptatretus burgeri, assembly GCF_056783735.1. Classification (NCBI taxonomy): domain Eukaryota; kingdom Metazoa; phylum Chordata; class Myxini; order Myxiniformes; family Myxinidae; genus Eptatretus; species Eptatretus burgeri. The sequence goes on along the minus strand of NC_140966.1, from coordinate 32,285,673 downwards.
GCGTCCACCGTCTAATTATGCCGTTTAACTAGAGGCCACGTGGTTACCTGAGCGGGAAGCACACCCTCGGCAAAGCACCAATGTTATCTGATTAGATTTCAATTAGGGCGGCCGAGCGTTTTAACCGCTGGTGCGTGCCGACGATTTTTGGTCAAATCTGTGGTAATTACCTCCCAGTCTATATCGGTTCAGATAATGCTAGAGCAATGGAAGGAAATGACAAACGGACAGGTTGGAAATCGACAAATGATTTATTAATAATGAAATAAATAAATAAAAAGAACTTTTTATTGTTTGAGGTAAATAAATGAATTAATTTCAAAGCAAAATCAATCAAAATGCCAGTAAAGAGACAAAGAGCAGATGCTTATCAGGGGGGTTGACTTACTTACAGCTAAATACAGACATCGACACCCAACAGATCATTCGGGGGGGGAGGGGGGAATAATCATCTCGCTCACCAGAAAGTAGTCGTCCGTGAAGTGAAAACGTCCTGAAATGCGTGCGTGCGTGTCACGTCGGTCGCCAGCACCCAACTTTGCCGTGCACCCTCTCGCGGGGCAGCCTTGAACGCCAGTCGAAGTCTGGAGGGCACCGAGATCATCTGTCACGGGTTTAGACCCTGGTGTTGTTGGTGACTGACCCGTGCCTCACTTGTTGGCGGCGCTGCTCACACCCACACGTGCACCACACGCTCGCTTGCCCAAGCACTGGGAAGTACGAATTGTCTCGTTGTTGGCGCTGGTCAGACACCCACACGCACACCACACGCTCTGCCTGCCCAAGCTTACTTCTCATTCTCTTCTCCCTCCCTGGCTTTCTTTTGCCCCCGCTTTCCTCTTTCTTTCCTCTCTCCCGCTTTTCTCCTCAGAGCGTACCTCTCGTTCGTTTTATATCTCCGGGCCGTCTCCGCGGGTGCAGTCCGTCCCAAGCTCACCCCGCCCCACTTGCGCACGGTTACCATGATGACCCATGCACTCTCAAAAAAGGCGGGCGGCGAAGCTCGCGAAAGATTGTTGCTGAGGAAGAATGGGAGCGGGCTTCAGAGCTCGTGAAAGAAATGTGTGTAAACATGTCTGTCGTAAAGAAAAAAGCTTCCCATAAGAGAGGGGCTCTATCCTTTACCCTTCTCAACGCATCACATTTAAGATCCCATTAGACATGGGGATGAGGCTAATCTGAACATGCATTTAAGGAAATAACTGTCTGAGGACTTGGATGTGTGGATGCATTCATCAGACCGGATTTTTAAATCCATAACAATTCATTTACAGGGTGTCTCATTAAAATATATACAGATTTTATGCAGTATTTCAAAATAAACTAGAAGGACACTCAGTTGAGTGCATACCTCTGCCAATTAATGCCCGATCCACGATAACATATCGGGCCCAATACATTTTTGAAATATCATGCTGTACAGTACTATATCGTTTTTGGTCCAATCTCTCAATGGTGAATAATCACTTTAAAAATTAAATAATTCGTAACCACATCCGGATTCAGATCTTCCACAAAATTGAATCAATTCGTTCTCGCCACACACTCAACGTGTCCACCAAGTTTCATCCGAATCCGTCCACAACTTTTTGAGATATCGTGCTATATATCGTTTTTGGCCCTGTCTCTCAATGGTAAAGAATCACTTAAAAATTCTAGTTGTCAGATCCGGATTCGGATCTTCACCAAAATCTAATGAGTTCATCCTTGTCACACACTGGACCTGTCCACAAAATATTATCCGGATCCTTCCACAACTTTTTGAGATATCCTGCACACAAACAACAGACAAACAAACAGACAGAAAGGGGTGAAAACATAACCTCCTTCACCTTTGGTGGCAGAGGTCATTAATTAAATAACAGAGAGAGAGGGAAGGGGCAATGAGTGTTCCTAATATCTAACCCAGTGGTTCTCAACCTTTTTTGCCCCATGCACCCTTTTCACCACATGTCAGAATGTCATTCCTCCCATTTCCAAGATTTGCTGACTCAAAAGATGCATTCCAAATAATATGCATATAATCTTGAAAATCTTTTATTTTTTCTATATTAGTAGATATATATTTAAAGCCTGGTGTTGGCTTAGTGGTTAGGGTGGCAGCTTGGGATCCCAGGGTCCTGAGTTCAAGCCCCGTTGGCTGCTGAATTAACACCAGGGGGTTGACTCAGCCTGTCATCCATCTGAGGTCGGCGAAGTGAGTACCAGTGTACTGGTCCCGGTGTATGCCCCGGTTAGAATAGGTATACCATACCCCTGTGTGTCGTAAGAGGCGACCAGGGTTGGCGTCAGGAAGGGCATCCGGCCATAAAAACATTGCCTCAAGAAAAAGCCTAACCCCTGCACAGCAGGGAAAAATGGCTGTAAAAACGGTCATTTATTATTTATATAGTAGATATACATTTACTTGGATTATTTTTATAGTGGAGTTTTACAAATCTAATAGCAATAGAAAATGTTGATGGATTTTAAAACTTGAATAAAAGTAGTTTTTTAAAATATATATTTATAACTAATTACTTAACAGAAGTTATTGAAGCATAACTTCAATAAACAAAAAGTTCAATAGAATGCCAGGGTATTGTCATTCATTTTATGCTGATGAAGATTACAGAAACCTGTGATTGTTTTTTCTTTGCCAATTCTTAAATCCGTGGAGGAATGCGAAAGGGCACAAAGCAGGTCGTTTTCAACCTCCAATCGACTTTGTTTTCATTTGCAACAAACTACTGCTTCGTTTTCATTTGCAACAGAGTTGAAAAGCCTGACTCACAAAGATGTGTCGACACAAATGGAAGCAATGCATGGATAGCTCTTTCTGCCACTTTTGTGTCGGAATCACACATCAAGGGCCAAAATTGTGTGATTGATTTCTCATCGAACATATCTCTTGCTCCTGATTCAGACTTCAGCTCCAGAAATTAATCTTGAGAATCATCAGGAACTTTTTCAACTGACAATTTAAATGGATTTCGCACTAAATCCAACTCCTCATCACTGAGTTCAGGAAAACATCGGTTGAATTCATTTTCCAGTGCTGTCAAATGCTGCAAAATTTCATTGTTTGCAAATTCTGGAAGCACTTGTTCTTCACCACCAGCAAGAAGAATTGATGACAGTTTCTCAAACATTGCAACATTTTTGATCTTGACCTTTCTCTTCCAATTTTCCAGCTTGCTAATAAGAGCTTTCAAGGAATCCCTGAATTTATGATGTTTGTATTCCTTCCTTGCATCTGAAGATTCAGTTTATTCTGCTGCTGAAAAAATGTCAACCAAATAGGCAAGACGCATGATCCATTCCTCATCATCCAGCCAGGCAAAAAATTCCATCTTACCCTGAACTTCAAAAAAATAATTTGAGCTCATCTCTAAGCTCAAATACTCGCTCAGTTACATTTCCTCTTGAAAGCCATCGAACATTTGTGTGGAAAAGAAGCAAATGATGGCCTGCACCCATGTCAATACATAACTGTTTGAAAAGTCGTGAGTTAAGAGCTCCTCCTTTGACAAAATTCACAATTTGAATTGTTTGATCCAAAACCTTCCCTAGTGGAGCTGGAAGTGCTTTTGAGGCCAGTGGCTCACGATGGATCATACAATGAATGCCTTTCACTTTTGGAGCTCGCTTTTTCACACAAACTTGAAATCCAGATTTTGTCCCCAACATAGCTGGTGCTCCATCTGTACAGCACCCACAGACATTATCCCACAAAAGATTTTTCTGATTCAAAGAAAGATGAAGCCTTTTCCAAAATATCTGAGGCCTTGGTAGTTGTTTCAAGAGGAGAACAAAAGAGAAACTCCTCTTTAAATGAACCTGAGTGAACATATCTTGCAAACACCAGCAACAAGGAACATGATGCTAGATCAGTCGATTCATCAAGTTGAATTGAAAATAAGCCAAATGCTGCAGACTTGATCTCCTGCACAACTTGATCCTTGATGTCAATGGCCATGTTGCTGATCTTCCTTTGAACAGTACTGTTTGATAGTGAAACTGCTGCAAGTTTTTTTTTTTATCTCCAATCCATTTCCCAGCAAAATTTCCACCATTTTGAGAGCGCAAGGTTTGATCAAAGTTTCGCCAATTGTATGTGGTCTTTTTCTGCTTTGCTATCTTCACTGCTATGACATAAGAGGCTTCAATAACCTTTTGGTTCATTTGTTGGAATGCCCCTGTTGAATCCAGCTTCATCTTTTCAAGAGCATTCCCATGACATTCAAAAAAGCTTTTGTCCTTGTCCTTGTGTTGAGGATGAACATTCTGCAAATGGTGCTTCAACTTTGTTGGTTTTATAGAATCATTTGACAAAGCTTTGCTACAAATAACACATTGAGGCCTTTTCTCTCCATTGAGGGAAAAGGGAACACAATATGAATACACAGGTTTACATTCTTTCATTTCTATAATTAACTCCGCTACCGAAGGTGAAGGAGGTTATGTTTTCACCCCCTTCTGGCTGTTTGTTTGTTATTTGCAAAATCGAAGATTTTTGAAGTATATTGGTCAGTCGATTTTGTTATTTTGTCTGTTTGTCGCCTACAGGTCCCAATTTTAAACCGATCTTCACGAAACTTCACCAAACGGTAGTTTGTCAGAAGGAAGAAGCCTATTGTTTTTGAGGACAAAAGGTCAAAAGGTTAACATTGGCCAAAGGTCAACAACTTCGGGGAGATTTCTGAAATCCTCAATTTTCATCCGATGGACTTGAAATTTGAAGAGGATTTATATTTCAGGTACTGAATTCAGCTAGCCTATTATTTTTGAGGTCAATATGGACCAAAAGCTCAACATAGATCCAAGGTCAACGACTAAGGTTGTATTTCTAAAATCCTCAATTTTCAACCCATTGACTTGAAATTTGAAGAGGATACTGTATATATTTAGGTCACTGAATTCAACCACCAATTATTTTGGAGGTCCACATCAGCCAAAAGGTCAACATAGGCAAAATTTCTAAAATTGTCAATTTTCATCCAATTGACTTGAAATTTGAAGAGGAGTTGCATATTTGGTCACTGAATTCAACCACCCATTATTTTTGAGGTCAAATTTGTTTTATGGATTTTGCATGTATCGTGCTCTGAACGACGTCTTCTTCTTGTTTGTTTGTTTGCCTGTGTTGGGTGCAGGATATCTCAAAAAGTTGTAGATGGAGCCGGATGAAATTTTGTGGACTGGTTGAGTGTGTGACAAGGACAAACTGATTAGATTTTGGTGAAGACCCAGCTCCAGATCCGACTACTATAATTTTTAAGTGATTCTTCACTATAGAGAGATAGGGCTAAACTAATATATAGCATGATATCTCAAAAAGTTGTGGACGGATTTCGATGAAATTTGTTGGACATGTTGGTTGTGTGACAAGGAGAAATTATTTAGGTATTTGTGAAGATCTGAATCCAGACCTGGATATGAGGATTATTTAATTTTTTAAGTGATTCCTCACCATTGAGAGATCAGGCCAAAAATGATATATAGCATGATATTTCAAAAATGGATTGGGCCCGATGTGATCTCGTGGACCAGGCATTACATGGCGGAGGTATGCGCTCTACCGAGTGCCCTTCTAGTATTAAAAGTAAGTTCATCAATCAGGTCTATCGAAGTAGTGTTTGTGGTCAATACTCGTGAGGGGGGGGGGGGAAGATGAGAAACAATGAATTGGACATGAATTGGATGATCAAAAGCATGATTTTTCAATTACATTCTCACAGGTAAACATAGACACTTTTCAGCATAATGAGAGGATAAGATCAAATTTTAAAAATACATCGAGGCAGGTACTTACTGTTCGCTTGGTCTTTCAACAGGGTTCCAAGTTCCAGCCTTCTCGGGTGCTTCTTGGCAAACTGATCCACCGTCCATAGCTTGGACAGGCTGTCAATTCAATGACAACTAGCATATAGGACCTGTCGCTTTGCTGACAGGAATACCAATCTTTGCTGTGATAGCGAATCCACAGTATGGGCCAAGAACAAAAAAGGATTCCTGGGGGATCCTGAACTCTGTGCGGGGATAACCAGCATCACAAGTTGGCGTTTGCAGTTTCGACACGTGTGTATAATCCACGTACAAACAGACCTTTCAAAAACTTTTAAAATTAACAGCGAAAATTAATTGATTAACTGTTTGGCTCGTTTCTTTCCCATGCACAACAAAGTTTCCTTCCTCTCACAGTTCATACATGCACATCTACTCACTGGTGGCACAATCTCTTACAGCACACATTTGTAGACTACATGCATGTAGCCTATATGAACATTAGCTTGTTTGATATGACCAGGTCTATATAACGAATGGGCCCTTTCAAGTTTAAAAGACCACATAATGATACTGGCACCTAACCATTCCCTTTACCTCCATCCTTCTTGGGAAAACCGTCAAATACAGTGAATGAATCACATGTTGTGCGTGATTCATTCCCCCACGCGTTTTCGACATGTATCATCGGATATCATGCATGCCTGCAGCATAAAATAAAACTTGAATGGGATTGGATTTTACATTAATGGTGCATTAACACAAGCGTTCAGTGAAACACAGCAACCACCCAATGAGACAGGGTCAAGTTATAACAAGAATACGTACATTGTGCAGGTTACAAGCCATGCATGTTTAAGGAAGGTCTGCGTTGGTGTTTTTTTTCCTCCCTTTGTTGTTGTTTTCTTTCAAATTAACCTGACTAAAAAGAATGCCTCTTAAAAAATGTGGACTTTTGTGATTTCTTTTGAGGGGGGGGTGGTGTGTACACCCCCGATGCACCACCTCTCCCCCCGGGTACGGGCCTAATACACATCTTTTCAGAAATGGAGGCCATCAAAAAATACTTTCGATTATCTTTGGGCACTTTGGTGAATCGTGAATCCCAGGTCATATGGCCATGTAAATTAATCAGATGTCTGTAGATGTGTCCCTTCAAACTCAAGAGCAGGTTGGAATTAGGATGGCTCTTATTGGGTTCATATTCTCCCATTCTAATATGTGTATTTATATTCATTTTGAATATAATTGCCATTAGCCATACCAAATCGTAGTCAAGCTTCAGACGGAGATGAAAGCTTATAGTTTTATTTTATTTTATTCATACATCTTACATTGTCATCCTTTAAGGAATTGATGTGCCACCACCAAAACAGAACAATGAAAAATGTTTGAAATGTCAGTGCATTTTATTTACAGAATGCACTTTGGCTGTTGCACTCTTGATGGTGTATGAAGCGTCATACACCAGACTGAACAATTCTCCAACAGAATTATGAAATAATTGCTCGAGTTTATCAGTGACAAGTGCAACATAGAAATTGCTCCAGGTTTTCAGTGCTGGCCATTGACTAATTACTGATATATTTTAGCAGGATAGATCATTTCTACACAATAGCATGAGATCATAGTTATATAGAAATCAGCTGACTCTACTTAATCATCAGTTTGTAGTGTTGTTAGCTACAGAACCCTTTGCTCGTCTCTGAGCCATTAAGGTGAAACAAATGTCAAATTTCTAAAAATGGGAAGGAGTAGATCAGGTCGTTCTCAAATTGTAGTGCTTTGTGGATTTTATGGGAACGGTTGAAAACAAGTGGTCTCGTGGTTGCCAGTTTGTTTATGGTTGAAAAGTCTGGTGTATGATTCCATGGAGAAGATAGGTCACGAGGAGGTGATGTAGCATTGAAAGACTGGTGACTGTGGAGATGGCGTGATATGGTGGGCATGAAAAAAAAAATGAGTCTCTTTGATGTGCTATCGGGTGTTGGGCTGGATTAGCAAGGAGGCCTGTGGTGTCCACCGCCCGTTCTGCTTGAAATGCGATCACCATGGATACCACCCCCAACTACGGGCTTGGTTTTAAAGCCGAGCCTAATCGTCTCGGCTTGTGAGAAAAATAAAAAGTTATCTTTCTTGCAATTGCTTGTGGCAGGTTGATTTTAAAACCATAGCTGAGTGATTTGAGTCCGAAAATGTGAGGAAATGACAAAAAAAAAAATCATGCAACACAAGACAATGCATGAGAATAAGCTGCTGAAGATTTGAGTGAAAGTGGCAGTTGGACATTTGAGTAGTGGGTGAGCGAGGAATTGGTGAGCAAGTAAGTGATGGTCACGATTAAGATTGATGTGTCCTTTCCGCTGCTATCCGCTTGGCAGGGCAGAGCTGCACTAGGCCTGGCTCTTATTAGGCCGTGGGTCGAGGGTCGCGGCCCACAGCAGTCCACCACAAGGTGTGAATATGCCGCGGGGCTGGGGGATGTGACAGAAATGGTTGGATCAGCAAAGAGGCACAGGCACTTGCATTAACATTTCTCACAAGGCTAATTATTTTTTTTAGGGCTGAATAAAGTGAGAAACAGACCAAGGAAGGAAATTAAACAGGAATTCAGAACTGAAATGCTTGCGATCTAAGAGAAGTTTAGCAATTCCAGTATGGCTTCCTTCACAGCCCCAAATCTTAAAAGCAGATTTTTGGAAAAGGAGGTCGAAGAGCAAAAAGCAAAGCAATGGTGCTGCTACTATAAATGGTGTTTTGGATCTCAGATAAGATGCTTCAAAGAAAGAAAATCTGTCTGAGCCCATACCCCATTGATATATATTGATAATTGCTGTGGTTGTGAAATCTTCGACATTTAATTTCCATAAACAGGGTATCAAATTATATCCACCTCATTCACTCCAACTCTCATTTTCCTCCCTCTCTTATCCTCCTTGACTTCTCAATCCTCCCCTCCCTTTCCCCCAGAGAGTGAAGATTTCCTACTTAATCCCTCTATTTTGAAATTCAGGAGTTAGCAAGTGAGATTGTGGTAGGGTTGGAGGGGAAGCATATGAGAATGGATCAGCATGAGTGAAAAGGGGAGGTGGGTCTCAACAGTCAATCGTGGAAATAAATTAGTTGTTATTGAACACAGGTAAGAAGAAATTTTAAATCATGAATGTGCTTTTATGACAACATATACTATTTAAAAGATGAAGAGAGAGAGGGGAGAGAGAGAGAGAGACGAGACGAGACGAGACGAGACGAGACGAGACGAGACGAGACGAGACGAGACGAGACGAGACGAGACACAGAGAGACGAGACGAGACGAGACACAGAGAGACGAGACACAGAGAGACGAGACGGAGAGAGGAGACAGAGACAGAGGTTAAGGACACGAGTAGAAGCTGGTATTTTGTCCAACTCCTGTGCAATGTTCTCCCTGTGGAGAGGAGATTAGTGCTATGCACTGATTGAGCCTTTGTGTGCGAGATGGAGGTTGGGAAGAGGCCGGACAATGTGAAGGGTGGTGTTGAGCGAGTGAGGAATGGTGGTGTTGAGCGAGTGAAGAATGGTGTTGTGAGATCGTGGTTTTGATCACAAGAACATTTGTGTAGGGGTAGGTGAGAGAGGGAGCATGAACAGAAAAAATAATAAAATTCCACAAGTAATGGCCAAGACTGTAAGATAACTACAAAAGTTATGTCCAGGAGAAGAGTTTCACAGATCTTCACCAAAAATACAGAATATTATGATTACACAAGTTTACAAAAGGTTAATGAAGAGCCAGTTATACGTCCAATAGATGAAATCATCAGGACGTTGATAAAGGTACATTAACCGCCGTGGAAAGCAAGGAAGGAGAAGCTGATGTTTCGGGCGATAACCCTTCATCGGAGGAAGTGGACTTTTCTGGCAATAATCTTTCGTTGGAGGAAGTGGATGTTTCTGGCAATAACCCATGTTTTTTTTATTTTTTATTTTGGTATACCTTGTCGAGGCTTGTATGAGAGCGAACACACAATGCACAGCAAGGAGGGCATGAGACAAGAGGGGAGGGAGTGGGAAGGACAAAACAGTGCGGAAGAGATATTAGGAGATCTGTGGACTGGCTTTGGAGGTGAGGTTTGAAATGTGGCTTTCCCAGGAAAGGTCATGGCAGATAGTGAGACCCAGAAGCTTTAAAGAAAGCCTTCCCCTCTGTTGGTCCATAGACATGATTTTCAATCTCTATGATGAGGAAGAATTGGCAAAACGTATGCTTATACTTAGCAAACCCATAAAGTATTACATGTAGGATCACGGTTGCATAAGCTCACAGTGCACACGAATGAGGGCAGCAATAGTTCATGCATTTGTACATAATTTACTGTGCCAAGACTGCTACCAGAGTATACAGACAATTATTGTGTGTCATCAGGATTCGTGCTGATCATAGGGGTACATGTAGTGACTGTCTGAGTTTGAGCAGTCAGAAACACCTGTCGATGTCACTTTGTCTATTAATCAAATCGCTGAAGTTTCCATCGCAGAAATATTGTTCGCCATGTTAATTGGCACCACGACAAAAATATGATGATACAGGACAAAAAATGGATCCTCTTCTCTGCAGGCCAATTAGCTTGTTTCCAATGATAAGCATGGTCATGGAATCTATCATTGCAGTTGACATCAAATCCTAACTTTTCTGCAACAGAATGATCTCAGATAATCAGTTTGGATTCACACCTGGTCATTCTCCATTGCACATGCTGCTACGACTCTCCAAACAATGGATGGAAGCCCTTAATATCAGACACGATATCAGGGCCGTCTCTCTAGACATATCTTGAGCATATGGATTGGGCATTCTCCATTGTGCAAAGACCTTCCTTGGAACAACTGAACTCTTATCCTTCAAGGCCTTCATCCACAGCTTGTTGGACTGCTGCTCTCCCTTTCATGCTGGTGCTCCTGCCTCACACATTTCCTTTCTTAATGCCATGGAAAGCAAGGTCCTCAAAATCATTGGAAATTCCTGTGGTGAAGCTCAGGGTCGAGGGCTGTTGCTTTAGCATTGTGGACAGGTTGGTGGTCTCTGTATTCTATCACCTCCTTTTTTGGTCTTGCACCCTCTGTCCTCTCTTCACTCTGTCCATCCCAGGTTTCTGTAGGGTACACATGGTGTGTCAGTAACACTCTTCTTTTTAAACTCCCAAAATCCAGGCTCACTGCTCACCTCCACTTATTTGATCCTCTTTTCTCTCACATGTGGAATCAAAATTCCCCAGTCTGTTCAGTCACATTCTTCCCATCAAGGCTTCAATACAACTGTTCACCACTACCTCCGGTCATCCTACATTTATACTCATGATCTCATCTATCCCAAATGACCCCATTCCCAAGCATTCCCCTTTTCCAGGTTATTGTGATTTGAAACCCCCTCTCCCTCACCTTGTTTCATCTGTAAGTTGTCAGTTAGATTGTTCCTTTTCTGTTTCATTTCTGCTTTCCCCTTCCTCTTCTTGCTGTATTCCATTCAGCTTGTGGCAACCTTGCTCACCCCCTTGTATCCTTCTCCCCCTTGATATCACTCTCACTTCTACTCTGCTGTTGGTGTTTCCCCCTTTCCATTTTGTTCCCTTCCATTCTGCTCTCGCTCTTCCACGAGCCTTGATCATGTATCCAAAAAATGGTGTCCTGGGGAGGTATGAAATGGAACATGGGACACTGCTGTATAATGGGATGATCCTGTAAAGTATGGTGTGGCTGGTTTCGCTAAGTAGGAAGACCTCCAGGGATTCAGATCCAGGGAACCAAGATTGCATCCCAAAGCAGTCCAAGTGCCTGCAGTCAGGGCCTGAATGAGCTTTTATCACCCCCTCCCCCCCCCCCCCATTGGAAGTCTCCACCTTTGAGGACATGCGACGCTCCTCTCTGGCACTATGGTGATTGGTGAGTCATGCCCACCCATGTTCCGGCGGGCCGCCAATTACAGTATCACTGAGCAGTGCCGTTGTTAAGGCCCAGTGACTTACACACGACTCTTGGCTTTTATTTAAATCATGGCAGAAATGAGCTACAAGTCCAAGTCTGGCTTGTAAAAGGAGGAGGAAATAGAGAAGGACTTAAAAATTTCTGCCTGTGACCCAAAATAACCAAAACTAACATTCAACCTCTTCAATGCTACAATCGGTCCACAAAACCACATGAACTGGCAATTTCTGTTCTGTTTCTTCTGGTGGAATGACGCCTTGCTCATTATAGATGCTCCCAACTGCTTGCTGCAAGCCAAGAGGAATGATCTGTTCCTTGTCCTCGACCATTTTAAGAAGGCAGCTCTAACTTTGTAGGCAAGGAGAATGCTAATAAATTTGAAGCATACATGAAAAGAGCCAAACATCTCTGTCTGTCCCAAGGTTTGGAGGAAGAGGAGTCTGCTTTCAAGATAACTCAGGTCAGGCAAGTCACTCATCAGCCTGGTGAGTTCAACAACTCAATAGCTCAGCCTGAGGATGAGCTTCCAGACACATCTGTTCAACACTACTGAGTAAATGTGTATTTCAACATACTAGACAGAATGGCAGGTGAAATCAAAGCTTGAGCTGAGGGTATACAAGATGATTGCAAGCTCTTTGGACTTTTGCATCCGGACCAGTTGTCAAAACTGTCTTCTAAAGAAATTGAGCAACAAGTATCCATTCTTATTGAGCAATTTCCGAATTAATTACCAAGGGAACGTGAAGCAGAACTGACGTCATTTCAGACTACTTTTCCTTCGACACAGAGTCACAAGGAGTTCTTGAATATCTTCAGTACCTGACTGAAAAAGCAGCTCATTCCCACATTTGGAAAATCTCCTCCTGCCTATTTAAATTGAGATAGCAGAGCGATCTTTCAGTGTGTTAAAGAGGATCAATAATTACTTGTGCTCTGTCATGGGTGAAACGCATCAAAACTAACTTTTAGTCCAGCAGATATGGGAATGGATTGTGCCTTTGATGATACAAGCATGAGCTTTGGCACACTGTTAGATCATGCCCAAAGGAAGATATTTAGCTGTTGGGCCATCGCAGAATTGTGCTGTGGCCAAAATGGCCACCACCGGTTGTTATTTTATCAGTTTCTCAGGTTCTAGACCAGCTAGGATATTGATTCTGGTGGCTAATCGTACATTTTCAAGGATGAGGAATGCAGTGGTACTATTTATAACATGCTAGCAACTGCCAAACTACATATATCTAGCATTCAGGGAATTAAATAATAGTAAAACCATCAAATATTAGCGGAGTTATGCACATTTTCTGGAATTTCAGAAGTAGCCCATGAGTTGTGTGCTGACCTCATAATTATGTTCATGTGTATTCATATATTTTGCTGCATATTCACACAGAACATCATAACAATGATAATCTATGTTGTTCGTACAGCTTTTGTGTACTTGTGTACACCTAGTAACAATGCCTAATCTGCATGTATATCTGTATGCTTTCAGTTGACCTGGACTGTGACTGTGGTGGCAGCCAACATATTTTCCTGGAGATTTCAGCTTATGGTAGAGTGGTGGTGGTATAACGAGTACATACTGTTCTCATATTATAACTAGTATATGCTGTTTTGAAGTAGCATAGTGCATAGGGACAAGGCCAAACGATACAAGGTGGTGGACCCTGATGAGCCGAGCTCATCAGGTAAACAGTGCCCGACCACAGACTGGAACAAATGTGTGCTGTGTCAGGAAGACACAGATGAGATGCTGACATGTCCATATAATTCAGCACATGGCACAGATGGGGCAGGATACAGGACCATAGCTGAGCATCTTGTAGCATTCGACAAGATCAGTTGCCTGCCAAGAAAACTAAAACTGTCACAACTGGATGAGGGTCAGGGCATCGAGGCAGCATTCCGGGTTCACAAAGCCAAGACTCCTGCAGATTGCAGTATAACAAAACAAAACTTCGGAGGACTGAAAAGAGGAAAACACACCACGATGATGACCCAGAAACCCACAAGTTCACCCGTCAGAGCATTGAACGTGAAACTCATTCAACAGAGACATTTTGGTAAAATAACAGACAACAGAGGTAAAATAAGACAACAAAGGTAAAATAGCAACCGGCGGTGGCCATTTTGGAAAATGGCCGCCATTTTGGCCACAGGACAATTCTGCGATGGCCCTAAAGCTAAATATCTTCCTTAGGGTATGATCTAACAGTGTGCCAAAGTTCATGCTTGTATCATCAAAGGCACAATTTCCCCAAATATTTCACTTATCTGCCAGACTATTTGCTCTCCATAGAGAAATAAATTCTTAAAGACCTAAATGTTGATGCAATGATTTCAAAATATGCAAGTGAGAAGAAGAGGAGAGGATTCAAGTCATAGTTTCATAATCAGATAATATGCGTCTTTCAAAATGATGTATTCCACCCCAGAATGCTTGGCATGCATGCACAGAAACACCGGGAAACACCGGCATTCAGGGCATCATTTAAAGTATATTGTGTGTGGTAGATACGGATTGTTACTCACAATAGCTCACCAAGCTTCTCAAATAAGGTGAAAATACTTGGAAAAGTAACTGAGAAAAAGTTCTGTGCCTCTGCACAACAAAAGACTTGGAGAACTTTCTCAGCTCGCCAAACGGGTAACAGCCCGTACTGCAAACTCTCCAATCATGTGGGCCGGTGCAAGGCCCAAGGGGACGGGCGTGTGCGACACAAACCCCCGACAGATCGCTACCATTGAATGGACGGGTTTATCTGGACAAGTTGCTTCTTAACACCGATGGGAAAGACATATCTGAGGCTTTTGGATATGCAGGGTAAGTTTAAAGTGATGACTGATGATATATGCTATTTATCATGTTGGGAGGGTGGAGGCGGGGGGGGGGGGGTAAGAGGGGTTGGAGCTACAGGAGCTGTTAGGACTGTTATAAATGTATTGTTTGTTTGGTTCCGGGGCCACAAGATAAATTATGCTACATTTTTGCATCTATTGCTAAAAGTTGAAGCATCCATTTGTCCCATTTGTGTGTATTTTTTTTGTGTTCACCGCGGCCTGCTAATTGTATTAACAGGAAGTGAGAGGAAATCAACACCTCTCGGTGTCATCCACAGATATTTCTCGTATCTCCTCTATTTCCATTGGCCCGATTTTCATTCAGGAACACAACAATTACCGTATGATTAACCATTTTGAAATTTGCACTCTTTCATCTAAATGCTGAAAATTATGGTGAAAAGACGAGTTGAATCACAGATTTCGCACGAGCAACGACAGGTTAAAAGTGCCCAGTGAGCAGAACCGAATCGGTTTAAACACACACAGCGCATGCGCAAAAGGCCTCATTTAGCATTCATACGTCATGTCAAAAGTCACGTATTTATTAGGACATGGTCCTGGTATAAACTGTCAGAAGTCTGAAGCTATGCTACTTTGTTGATAGATGTGAACTATTTACAACATTGGTCATTTCACAAGGAATTTCAACAATAAAATGTACAAAATCAGCTTCATATCTAACATAAATTGACGCCGGCCCCCCAAAAAAGCCTTGGTTTTTTTTTTAATCCTAATCGGGGCTGTTTACAAAATTAATTTTTGGTAAGGTCTTCAATCACACGAGATGGAAAACAGGACACCGACTTCACATAGCATCCAATAATGAGCTTAAAGGAGAACCCAAATGCAAAAAAATAATAATTCTGAAAACCTTTGACAATCATTAATCACAATCTAATTTGAAAGTAAAAAAAAATGCAATTTTTTTGCCGATCACAAAGTGTCGAAAAAAGGCCCGAGTGTGTCCACTCTCGATTTCTCCAGTGACGTCACAAGTTGAAGCATTCTTGATCTGAACGGCGGTTTAAGGGGCTGTCACACCTTGACGATTTAGCCAGCATCTGCCGACGTATGAAAAATTTGTCTAAAACGCTGGCACACGTCGAATGCATTATGGGTAAGTTTTGTAAACGTTAAGAGCACGCTGAAGTATGCTGGCATACGTCGCAGTACGCCGAGCTCGTCGACAAATTTTAACATGCTCAAAATTTTTCGACGTATGCCAGCGTATGACTCACACGTTCCGCATACGCTGGCCATAAGTTGTAGGCACGTTACGCGATCATTGACACACGTCGACACACGTTACTTGTAAGTTACTCATAAGTCGAAACACGTCGAGGTAATGTTTAGCGTACCCGAAACTTATTTATAACCTATGAGTAACGTGTTTTGAACCTATGTGTAACGTATCTCCAACGCATATTGACGTATGTAGATGTATTTGACGTCTTCCGGACGACCACAGAACTTACTGAACGTGTTTCTAACTTACAGCTACCGTATAATGGCGTATTGGCAGCGTTTAGGGGAATTAGTATATAAAAATGGGCTTCACAGGAGGAACCCGTCAGTGTTCCAGACTCCATGTTTTTTTTTCTTTTTTTTTTTTCTTCGGCATGACGGTGATGTGACACTTCGATTTCTCGCGCGGTTATTATTTAAATTGTTGAGCGGCAGCCTATTAATTTTATTATATTATAACCGCACTAGAAATCGAAGTGTCACATCACCGTCATGCCGAAGAAAAGAAAAAAAAAACCAAATAAAAAAAAACCATGGCGTCTGGAACACTGACGGGTTCCTCCTGTGAAGCCCATTTTTATATACCAATTCCCCTAAACGCTGCCAATACGCCATTATACGGTAGATGTAAGTTAGAAACATGTTCAGCAAGTTCTGTGGTCGGCCGGAAGACGTCAAATACGTCTACATACGTCAATATGCGTTGGAGATATGTTACACATAGGTTCAAAGCAAGTTACTCATAGGTTAGAAATAAGTTTCGGGTACGCTAAACATTACCTCGACGTGTTTCGACTTATGAGTAACTTACAAGTAACGTGTGTCGACATGTGTCAACGATCGCATAACTTGCCTTTAACTTATGGCCAGCGTATGCGGAACGTGTGCGTCATACTATACGCTGGCATACCTCGAAAAATTTTGAGCATGCTTAAAATTTGTCGACGTGCTTGGCGTACTACGACATCTGCCAGCGTGCTTCAGCATGCTCTTAACATATACAAAACTTACCCATAATGTATTCGACGTGTGCCAGGAAACGCTTTCGGGGGAATTGTGGATCCGTATCATTTTGAGCCTTGTGTGAGTGATTCAGAGGAAGATGGTGGAAGTGTTCGTGAAAATGAAAATGCTGGTCACATGATCACTTCAGCTCGGTAAGGTTTGATTTTCCGTTAAGTTGTCAGTTCATGAGGGAGGGATTTTGTATTAATTGATAAATCGGTTTATATTTTAATTGAGCAGAAATACCTGTCACCGCTCAACAGCATGGGTGCTACCGAGCACACTCGGGCATCGCAAACAAAATGGTCAACAAATGCTTTGTCCCACCGTCGCAAGCTGACCGAGTGTCTTGTATGTTATGGGATCGTCACGTTTTATACTTTTCCCATATGCCATTTGTGTCCGTGCCGTGTCCCACTGTCATGTCTGTGAGGTGTCGATGTCCCTCCATAGTGGATGGTGATTGTGGAGGGGAGAGAAAGGTGGAGAGGGGGTGTGAGATGGTGGTGGGTATTGTGGGGTGATGGTTGATGGGGAGATGGTGGAGGGGGCTGGGGGGGACCCTGAAGTAATTTCCAGTCCTCAGTCAAATGCTCTTGGAAGACATTATATATATATATATATATATATATATATATATATATATATATATATATATATGTATATGTATATATATATATATATATATATATATATATATATATATATATATATATATATATATATATGTATATGTATATATGTATATGTATATGTATATATATATATATATATATATATATATATATATATATATATATATATGTTCTCTTTACTATAAATAGATGGTGGTTCATTTGATTTGTAGATATTTGTGTTGATAATAGATAATTACATTTAGGTGCTCTTGTGGTATCTGCCGGGCAATGGCATCAGGTGTTTGGAATCACCACTCTAATTGTCCGTGTACATGTGCTGGTAGCTGGGTAGAGATGGTGTTACAGTTTCGAGTGACGGCTGTTTCTTCCACTTAACCATGGGTATGACATCCTCTATCATTCATGGCGAGAATCACAAAATCTCGTCATCGATGTTGTTTCATAACAGTGCACTGTAAAATGTTCCGAGCACAAAACGGGATATTTTGGCGGCTCGATCCATGTGGGTATTTCGGACAAACCTCATCCAATTTCTGGCAACCCTTCGATCTTCCGGAAAATGGTGAAGCACGACACCGTCTTGGTTTGTATTACAACCACCAAGGACGCATTGACTCAGCATATTTGTAGAAATTCGGAACTTATTCACCGTTTGGGTTAAATCGTATCGCGATGTAAACCATAAACAATACGGAAGTGACGCTCGCCTTCATGGTGAGATATCACGGCTAATCGTGAAGAAGAAGAAGTTTTTTAATTGCAAACTTGCATACCTTATAAATTGGAAACCAGAAAAAGACATCATATCTATTTTGTAGGATATCAAGGGATAGGTTAACGTCGAGGTGGTCTGAGCATTTGGGATCCCCCTTCAACTTGGTGTCCCATCTTCCAATGTTAATTATATTATTGGACATTAAAGATCCCAAGGTGTCCTAAGCGTAGAGCAAGTGATCGATTGCCGACATCTTGAACACATTCCAAATTCCTGCTCGAACTTATAGGGGGCACCGCATCAGAAAGCAGCTGCAGCCTTCAAAATTAAACTCGACTCCCTCGTCATGCTACCCACAGCCATGTGTTGCACACGAAAGAAGACAACTGCGCTGCTTTTTGATAATGATCAACATACAGTCAAAGCTTTAAGCTCAGCAATGAGCATTTTTTTTTCCTGTAAATATATATGTCAACTGAGGTTTGTCCTCAACTGTACCATTGATTTAAATTGGTGTTATTCTTGTAATGCCGTTCTTTGCTGGGTGGATTAAAATAGTTTTAGATGCCTGAACTTGTGGACTCAATGTCATGTTGCATTAGAGTTGCAATTAAAAGAAACGCTCATCCAGCCTGATGAGTTTAGCATGTTGTGCAGACAGTTTTCTGAAAGTCCGATAGTCCCCAGCAAATGCAAATAAATTGATTCACTGCACTGTCAGGGTCATTGTTTGACCACACCCTGAAACCAACTGCATTTCCCACTTTAAATGTATGACCTTACACTTGAAATACATAAGAAGAGGAACAAGTTTATAATTTAAAATCTGACATTCAATGCAGTCAGCGATGTTTTACGTGCTTTTGCACGAGGGCTTTAAAAGCTGTGTTTGCAAGTTTATAAACGAGGCTCGAGTTATCTCATGGCGAGTGGAAACATTTATAAACTTAAGGAATCGTTATTACATTGGACTCGACCGAGTATTTCATTTGAGTTATGAGTCGTATAATCTCAAGGTTGAGTCCTCACCCCTCGAGTCCAAGTTAAAGCCTATAGATGAGTTTTACTTCAAGTCACTCGAGTCTTACATCACTGGTTGTAATCAAAATAAATGAATGTTCAAAGGCAGGAAGAAGCCCTCTAATGGCCTGAAATATGTCTTCATTTAGGTTTTCCTTCAAAGACCGAGCCATGTTTTCTTTCACATTACATTCTGAAGTTTACATCAGACGTTATTCACAGTAGTATTGTTGTAACAATCCTTTTTAACGTCGTCTCTAAGAACTGGATACCTTCCCAGTTGGAGGTCATTTGGGGGCCATCCACATATTATGAAAATAAAAATGGTGAAATTTCCACCAACTCACTACCCCCTTACCCCCTTTCCTACCTCGACTCTTCAAATTATGCAAGTTCTAGTTTATTAAGCTGCAACAATTTTTTTTTGCTTATGTTCCTGATGCCTTCCTTGCTTGTTTTGTATAAGTGGTTATTGTTATTTTTTATTTACATTATCATGAAGCAAATTGTCCTTACTTACCTGTAGCTTGTAGCACGTCTCTTTATAATATACACGCCTGGGTGAAAAACGTGAAAAAAAGAGGCTTATAATATTTCTTAATGTGGTCCTGATGGGAAAGAGTATGGCCAGTAAATAAAACTTAGCTTTTAAAGTGAAATCCCAGGTAGCCAAGAATGCTGATCTGAATCTATTGCCATCGGTACAAGCTGGCAGGATGTCCTGCCAGAGTCGGGCTTGTAATATAGGCTTCCAGTAGAGTTTGTAAATCAATCACATGCAGGAGATTGTCATTGTTGTAATCTGCCTGGGATCTTTTATTCCATGAGTTATGTGGAACATCTAAAATGACAAACACTAAATGTTACCCGAATTTTGGGTGCATGCGACACAGGTTGCTCAAAAGATGACAATGTTTCTGAATTATTAGAAACTGATATACCATCTCTAATAAATTGTAAATACTCGGTTTCAATCTTCTGGAATTGATTTTGTTTGTCAATAAGTGACATTAAAGTGGGCTGGAAGGATGCCCTAGACTCCTCGAGGTACGCACACTCACCTGTAAGCTGTCTAGACTGGGTTTGAAATTGCGGCCCAGTTGTAAACTGTCATCCCAGCATTTCACAGGCAGGGTAATTCATCAATGTGTGTGCCATCCCCCAGATGGACGTTAAGCTGGGCGTCCAGTCTGCCAGCATTAGTCGGTGGACATTAAAGATCCCACAGTGTTGTTCGCGAAGGGAAGGTAAGCTATCACCGGCACGATAGCCAAATTCCAAATTTCTGTCCTGACTACTTCGTCGATCGCCAGGCCTGGCCAGCCAGGTCATGAGAGACGTGGGCCAAAAATCTCCCACGGCCAACCCACACGAATGTAGGAATAATTAGAGCCGTTAAAGAAGAAAAGGGTTATGTGACATTAAAGTCAAATGATTTTGATCAGCAATCGATGCATTTCGAACACAAAACCGTATCTCTTCATCTTACACTTTCTTGGAAACGGTTGCATCTTCCAATGTCAAGTTGCAGCGCCACCAGGTGGGAAGAAAGATATTAAGATGAGCTGCAAAGGCACAAAGAAAGTTGAACTTGATTGTGAGAATGAAGTCTCTCAAGGGCAGTGGCACGAAACACTAAGTCTCAAAGGAGACAGCGTGCAGTGCTCACATTACACGAAGATGATGGCGCAAGTTTTGATGCGAAGGTGGAGATTGGAGATGGATTTTAGTTGAAGAAGGGAAGTGGAAAGCAAATAAAAATATGGATGCTGGAGAAACACAAAGGGGTGATTAAGAACATTATCATTTTTAGAAATATATTTGAGAGTGCATCCCTTAATCGGATACATTACATATTACCACAATTTTTATGCCTACGATGACGACGTTGGCGGCATGATGCTTTTGAGTTGTCCCGACAGCCGTGTGTCCGTAAATACATACATACATACATACGTGCAAATTTTCTCTGTTTTCTCTGCAACCGCTTATACGATTGACACGAAATTTTGAGCAAAGATGCGACTCATCGTGCATGATATTGTAATGATAATTAAGACGTCATAAGTCATGTGGGATGACAGCCATGTTGAAAAAACGGAAAAACTTTTGACCTCTGTATCTCCTCAACCGGACGATGGAAAAAATTGAAACTTGGCAACTGGCAACTACTCCGCATGGGGAATAAGAGTGATTTGACTATGACGTCATCGGTGAAGTGGTATCCCGGATAAAAATTCGACAAGTAGAATGCGACATTCCATCAGTATGAAAATTTGTGAGGTTCATCTCAGGAAATATTTCAACACAGAAAAAACATTATGACATCATCCATCACGTGGTTTGGTAGCCATATTGTTAAAAAAAAAATGGGAAAAATCTTCTTCTCCAGAACCCCTTTGGATATTGAAGTGAAACTGCACACAAATGATCGACTGTCAATCATGAATTAAGTTTGATAAGTGTGATGTCATAGGTCACATCGTCTGGCAGCCATCTTGTATTTAGCACCTCTTCCTGTCCAGGCTGGAGTTCCTCAAGGTAGCGTTCTGGGCCCTGTTCTTTTTCTGGTTTTCATCAATGATCTCTCCGACTCTCTGGAAAATCCTCTTCATCTCTTTGCTGATGACTCCACCCTCTGCTGTACCATCTCTCATCCCTCATATCGGCAAGCTGCAGCCTGCTCACTCTCTGTAGATCTGGATAAAATCATAAACTGGTCCAATACATGGAATATGGCTTTTATTTCAACCCTGCCAAATCTCACACTGTCTCTCTGAAATGACCATCCGGAACCCCCCCCCCCCCATCTACTTTCTCAACAATCCTGTTGAAGAAGTCCTTTCATTCAAGCTTCTGGGTCTCACTACTTGCCATGATCTTTCCTGGGAAAGCCACATTTCCAAGCTGGCCTCCAAAGCCAGTCACCGACTGGGAATCCTCCATCACGCAAAGTCCTTTCTTGGCACAACTGAGCTGCTGACAACGTACAAAGCTTTCGTCCACAGCCTGATGGAGTACTACTCTCCCCTCTGGGCTGGTGCTCCCACCTCTCACCCTTCTCGGCTTCACGCTGTGGAAACCAAGGCATTTTGGATCACTGGTATCTTCTGTGATGAGGCTGAGTCTTTGGGTCTCTCACTCTCACTGCAGGCAGGTCGGTGGTCTTTCTGTCTTCGACCGTCTCTTCTCCGGTCATGCCCCCTCTCTCTGCTCTGTCTGCGATATGTCCCCCCCCCCCCCACTCCATATTTCTGCAGAGCGCTCAAGGTTTGACAGCAACCCCCTTCTGGTGAAACAACCAAAATCAAGAATCACTGTCCACCTTCACTCTTTCATCCCTCTTTTTTCCCCACCTTTGGAATAAACTCCCACACTCTCTTCAATCCCACTCTTCCCTCCAGGTCTTCAAAACAGCTCTTCACCACCATCTCTTATCTTCCCCCATCCAAAACCTCGACCTTTTCTACCCCTGCTCATCCACCACAAACCCACCTCCTTCAAATTCCCTGCTTTCCTTCCTGAAAGTCCCAGTCGTGTAATGACCTGCAAGTCCCTGTGGTGTCCATTTTGTTTTCCCCGTGTTCCCCGCCCCATCCCTATCCCTTCCACAGATCTCCTAATGTCTCTGTTCCACACTCTTTTGTCCTTTCCTCTCCAGCTCCTCTTATCACCTGCTCCCCTTATACATTCTGTGTGTTTGCTCTCACACAAGCCTTGACATTGTATACAAAATAAATAAATAAATCTTCTTCTCCAGAACGGCTGGACAGATTGAGGGGAAACTTCACAGGCTTGTTCCCCATGATTTGGGGATATTATGATGATAAAGAATAATTGATAAGTCACGTGGTTCGGCAGCCATATTAGATTGAAGAAAAATATTAAATCCTGTTCTCTGGAACCGCTTATCCAATCGAAGCAAAATTTATCAAGTATCATCAAATCAAATATCTGCATACAGTGCAGAAATGATGACATCACAGGTCACGTGTTTGAAACCGAAAATTTCAAACACGTTGAACCGAAACAGCCAAATTAGTTTGAAAACAGAAAATTAAAAAACCTTTTTCTCCAAAACCGCTTAATAGATCAATAGGAAACATGTTGCATTTCATGGAGAAAGGGCAGTGAATCACAACTGCAAAGTTTTGCATCAATTGCTATAGCGGTTTAAAAAAATATTGTTTTATTTTCCTTGAAACCAATGTGGCTGCCACACCACGTGACTGATGACGTCATTTTTAAGTCAAGTGCGTGCAGCAAGGGCAGTGGATCATAACTGCAAAGTCTAGTATTGATAGGTTAAATGGTTTCAGAAAAATAATCGTTTAATTATTTATTTAAAACCAACGTGGCTGCCACATCATGTGACTGATGAGATCATTGTTCAATAAAATATTTGTAGCAACAGTAGTGGATCATCACTGCAAAGTCTCGCATCGAAAGGCAAAGCGGTTTCAGAGAAATCATTTTTTCAAAATATGATCGACTCGGCATGGGGAATATTGGTTGAAAATTTCAACATCATCGGTCACATGGTTTAATTTGATAAAGAGGACATCGTGGGAATGAAATTGTTTTTCAAAAATATTTCTCTTGAACCGCTTCATCAATCAATGTGAAACGTCACAGTTACGATTGAGCAGACGTGTGGAATATATGTTTTAAATTTCAGCCTGATCGGATGTAGGGTCTGGCAGCCAGAATAATTTAATATTTTAAATCTGGGTTCAGGGATTTAAATCAAACTTGGTACAATTATTATAATGATGGAATAATGTGGGCAGAGGCATATCTGGCGACGTCGTGACGAAGGTTGTCGTTCTAGTTTTGGTGTACAATAACAACTTAATTTGCCAAAAAATAACAATCATAGACTTCTCAAATGTACAACTTGTCATGCTTCAGGATTGACTGAAACTCCTGATTTGTGTGAATCTAATTGTGGGTATAGAATCTTCAAATACAAAGCACTTCAATTATTTTTTTCCTTCTTTTGACTTGATGATCTCTTATCAATGTTTGTATGTCCGGCTGATTAAACAAAATAAAAGCTTTTCGGAAGAAGATTATATTCTGTATGAATCATTCTAAAATCAGAAGAGTGATCCAGTATCCAATAGGAATGTGCAGAGGTAGAAAACTTACCTTTGAGCTATATAGTCTGGGTTTGATTCCAGCCCCACAACAAACTGTGGGATTTGTGCTTCGCAGGCAGGTGCTACATTGCAAAATGTGTCATTCCTCGGATGGACATTAAATTGGGTGTAACAACTACGAGGACTGTTGCTGGTGGATGTTAAATATCCCATGGTGCAGTCTCTCAACAAATAGTAGGCAAGTTATTACCAGGACCCTGGCCTAACCCCTGCTCACATCAGCCATGGTCAAACATCAACCCCATATCATGGGAGAAGGCCCGAGAAGAATGAAGATGTACATTTTTCATTTTTGTGCCCTGTCTGCTGATACAATGTTTATATAAAAGTTAAGACCAGAACTACAAAAAATAGTTGTTCTTTATCATAATCATTGCCAATTTTTTTGTGTTTGCATGTTCGGTTCATATTATTGTCCTCTGCCCCTCCGACAATGTTGGAGACGGGGGACATTAAAATGAGCAACATCCGACTGGCCGACCGACCGATCATCTGTCCATGTACTTTTGTGTACGCAATATTTCAAAAGCCGTTGAACATTTAGCTTTCATATTGCAGATATATATTCCTCATGATATTATCTCAACCTGATTAGTTTGCGGCTGTGATTGACTGAATTATGCTGTCATGGCAATCATCTCGGTAACTTGGCTTGTGTACGCAATATTTCAAAAACCGTTCAAGATTTAGTTTTCATATTACCCGGATACAAAAGGTGGGGAACTGATAGCTTCAGTTCCTTCTTTGCTATATTTCATTAAAATTTTGTTAATTTCAAAATTTGAAGCTCTATTTGCCTGGAACTCACAATAACAAATAATTTGTTGTATGGGTTATTGATAGAACCACAATTCTAAACTGGTTTCCCTGTACACCCATAATTCTTTGGCGGCAGTGGCGCGGGTACTGCAGGATTCTGCCAACCCTACCGTGGAATCGCATGTGCAAGATTCATTGGCAACCGCAGCATCTACGTCGACTCTTTGGAAATGCAAGGGAAGCTGGAAAACCACATCACAGGTAGTAACCAGAAATTTGTCAAACAAAACAGTTTGGCCTGTTTGCCATTCCCATCTGAGCACTTTGCTCATCATGCTGCAATGCCAGGTTCAAATCCGATATATAATGTTGAGGTCTTTTTTCATATCTCCCCGATAACATTGCTTCCACGTAATACAAGTGTACAAGCTCCTCTATGAGCCGAACAGGCTGAAAGGAAAGACCCTAATCTCCTCAATGTCCATGAGTCTAAGAAGAAAAAAGAGACTAACCAACAAATTCAAAATTAAACTTAGAGTGTGCATAGGTTCGCTTGCTGTAATCATCCTCCATGCAGTTGTCTGCTGTAATCAACAACAGTTGCCAATGTATTGTTGTTTGTTCACACTCTATCCTATTTTAAAATCTGATCATCAAGCGAGCAAGCAGTGCACATCATTTTTAAAGTCTTGGTAAGACACAGCCGGGGTAAGGTTCGAACCACCCACCTCCAAGACTAGGCATAGACACTCGAACCATTACGCCACCTGATCTGGTCATTCATCAGTTAAACTATTGCAAATTACGTAAACGAAATAAAATCCAGATGTATAATTTTGTTCATGATCTCTCCCCTTCCAATAGTTGTGTCCACTGGTACAATTAAAACTAGAATGGCACTTAGTAGAGTGAATACCTCCACCTGGCTGAACAATTTTCGTTTTGAGAGGCTGAATCTGAAGCAGACCTTTGCCAAATTATAACCAGCTTGTTCTTGTCACATACCCAACTCATCCACTAAGCTTTGTCATAATCCATCCACAACATTTTGAAATACCATTCCACATATCGTTTTTTTGCACAATCTCTCAATGTTCCATCCATCCATCGGGACCTTACTCTGTGCAGAGCGTTGGTGCTGCCTAAGCGGTGTCCTGGGCTATTGGGCACAATCCCAGACGGGTCACCACTCTGACACAGGATACCAGCAAGCTGGTACTCATTTTGCCAACATCGGAAGGATGACAGACAGAGTCAACCCCACTTGGTATTAATTAAACGGCTTAGGAGGATTTGAATTCAGGACCATAGAATCCCAAGCAACATTCCTAACAATGGAAAAAAAAAACTCATGGGAATTGAACCTGTGTTCTCCACATCCTGAACTAAAAGTTCAAATGGGAATGCTAACAGGCCAACATGAATGAATGTACACACAATGCTGCCAGTTATTTGTTCTACTTGCCCAATTGTCCATGGACTTACTAATTAATCCTCGCATGTTAACAAAAGGATATTGTGGTGTTTCAGATAACATTTGAATTGTCAGACTTCTCTTGCATCTTAATTTTTCGTTTTGTTTCTGATCATGAATAACAACTGTTGATAAACTTTTATTTTTTCATACTCTCACATTTTTCTCTCGCTCATTTGATATTGCAGCTGCATTTACCATGATGGGTACCTCTAATCACCTGTCTGACCGCTGCTCTCAGTACGCCATCCCATCACTCTGCTTGTATGCCTTCCCGCCATGTGTCCTGGTGGGGTTCGGCTCACCAGCACCACAGCGCCTCTGCCGGGATGAGTGCGACATCTTGGAGAATGACCTTTGCCGTACAGAGTTTGTATTGGCACGCTCGAACCCTTCCCTACTGCTGCGACTCAGGCTGCCTGACTGCGGTGCACTCCCTGTAGCTCCCGACCCACAAGAAAGCACCTGTGTGCGTGTGGGAATCCCGCTCGCGGAGCTCATCAATCGAGGTACACAATGTCGCTATACGCCCTTACTTTCTTGGTACTGTTATCACAACCAATATTTTGGGGTGTGTGAAAGGGTGGTGGAAAAAATAAATTTCTGCAACTTTTTGCACCACTTTGTAAGTACTTTTGTACATTTTGTAATACAGCCATTACAAGTGATAAAACTTTTCATCTTACAGATATTGTTATCACATGAGCTATCAAAACAACACCTTCATTATCTTTGCTCAAGAAACATTGTACCACTACTGCATCTTAAACCACTATGGAAATGTCTCACCCACTGCTGTGTGCAAGAGAACCCACTTCCTTCATTTGTTGGGCCTTTAATATATAAACCTTAAGAATGATCAAACTCTTCATAACTGATTGTTGGCTGATATCAAACAGTACCAAACAAAATCAAAAATTCAGGAGATATCTCTTGCGATGCTTAACTTGCGAATTATTGTTTTCAAGCACCGATTATGGGTGGTGGTGGTGGTGGGTGGTAAAAATCTGTGAGAGTGCTAATGGTTGGTCATGGAAGAGGAGCAGGGGTGAAACACATTCCATACGTCCCAACTTTGCTAGCTGTCTATGAGGGTCCACCCAATGGTTAGGGGTTGCCAGATTTGACATGTGCCGGCAGCGAGCGTGTAAGTGCATGTCATAACGGGTGGGATTCGGGGCCCGCCTTAGGGATCCAAAAGCCCAAGGGTATTAGGTGATCTCTGGTGCATTCTCAGCTGGTTTGAAGCACTATTTTACAACACTGATTCAGCCAGTTTTTTCCGAAAAAAAATGTTATATTGGTGTGAAGCCACCACAGGTTTTGCTGTTTGTTGAGAAAAAATCAAGCATCTCCTTGAATTAAAACACTCAGTCATACAGTTCTTGGAGAGACAAATAATTAAGGCTTTTAAACAAAGTTATTTAACAAAGAATTAAGGATAACTTCACGCATGTGCATTATGACTACAGTGTTAGTTGAATTTCTACTCCTTTGCTGTAAGTCGAGGAATCTGACTGTCACAATGTATTCACTGCACAGTTCATCTTAGTCAGCAGTGCCAATGTGGTCAGAGTTATATGCACCTGCTGAAGACTTTACCTCTGGAGAAGTCTCCCATCCATCCATTGGAATCATACTCTGTGCAGAGCGTTGGTGCTGCCTAAGCAGTCTCCTTAGCTATTGGACACAATCCTGGACAGGTCACCACTCCGACACAGGATACCAGCATGCTGGCACTCATTTTGACGACCTCAGAAGGATGACAGGCAGAGTCAACCCCACCTGGTATCAATTCAACAGCCAAGCAGGATTTGAACTCAGGACCAAGCCCACCACCCGAACCATTAAGCCAACACCAGGTTGGAGAAGTCTTGCGGAAAACAAAACTCTTCTCCAGAGGGAAAAGTCAAAAGCTGGTGTTACACACTGGAAATAATTATAACCACAATTGGAGTAATATTATAATTTATGAGCAAAACAGGAAAAAAGTTACGTGAGACAACACACGAAAGTCTCGTTCTTACTTTTGTGGTTTACCAGGTAGATGCTAGGTCATAATTTTAACTATTCTCATTGGAAGTTAGTGAATGAATTAACTATTTTCTGCTTTTTCTGTGGCGTCACCAGCAGGTTGGATCCTTCTTCAAGCCATTACAATAGGAAAGCCCAAAATAAAGAAGCCACAGAATGAGAAGTACAGTGACAATTGTACTGTGGTATTAAACCGTGCATTCATTGTTGCAAGATTCCTGAAAGTCTCGTTCTTATTGGCTGTTGTGCTAAGCTTCCGAAATAATCATTCTGATTGGCTGTTATGTGAAGCTAACTTTTTGCATGGAGACACAAGGTTCATTGGAAATCAAGTGATGATTTATTATCGCGTCGGCGGGTCACCGGGGTTGGAAGTGAAAATGCAGGCCAAACCCGCCAGATGTTGGTTACTTGGAACCATCGACATTCTGATACTTAAATGTCAATTTCACAAAAATCACTCCAAAAATCCCACATCATATCTCTATAAAATAGAACATTATGAGCAAAACTTTACATCGACTTTTATGAAACGAGCCTAAAACAATATGAATAGCTGAGCCGATAAATAAATACCACCTTTTTCAGCGTACGGGTCAATGCTGTACTTTTTTTTTTTTCCCAGGAAGTCCAGGCCTTGACTTGTTTTCATAATCGACTTATCTGTGGTTTAAGACGTTGAATTGTATAAATGAAAATAAATTGCAAAGTGTGATATTTTCTGAAATAAATTGTGTAATTGTTAATTTAAAACACACCGCAGCAAGTTTCCACAATGTCGTGGATGCGTTGATAGAAAGTGCGACGTTAAGCAAAACGACGTGAAGCAGGCGAGATATTCCCAGAGACGTCGTGTTATAATGGGAGGATGCGTTCCCAGGGAACATTTTCGGTCACCCAAACATAACTTTAACCTCACTAAACTACACATTCGAGACAAATATTAAACAGGTCAAAAAAGAAAACAAATTAAATATGTGCACAAAGAACAATGAAATAAACAGTTACAAGGAAACTCACCAAAATGTAGGAATTTGTGGGCTGGGAAGACAAAGCGGAGGTCATCTTGGAGTGATATGGCCCTCCCGTCGCCCTGATCAGGCTTTTGGGTGTGTCACGCGGTAAATCTGGAATCGAGAAATCTCTGATCCAGCTGTCAAATGGGGTGCGACGAATCCAGAGTGGAGAAGATGTCACTGAGGTGCGAGATGGTGCGATCAGAGCGCCAGAGAAATATGAATATTTGTACAAAGACTAATCTCATGTTGAGAAAACCAAGAAGGCTAATCGTGGCTGCAAAGCTAGGTGGACAAACATTGAGTGCTTGTATTACAACGTCAGGTGTTCATATTTATTCAGTCGTGAACTGCGACAAAATGTAATGTACTATGAGCCAGTCCTGATGATGATTCTGTAGATTGTTTTAAATACTGTACCACTGTATGATAACAAACATGTTGATAAACTATTTACATTCCTAATTTATCTGACAGGTGCACACGCAAAGTAGTAAAAACAATATGCACAAATCAACTCATTAATATTCTTGACCCTGGAAGTACCAGAGAGGAATTAACACATCTGTTGTTCAGACTGACTGACAGTTTGGCTAACTACCATAATTGATCGAGATTAGTCTTCTACATACTTCTGGGCCGCTTTTTTTTAAGAGGCCTTGATATCTCAAAAGCCTTTGACAGAGTTTGGCATCAGGGTCTGATATCCAAGCTTCTCTCTTTCAGCTCTCCGCCTTCACTCTGCTCTCTCATATCGAGCTTTCTCTCCGACCGCTCTATCTCCGTAATTGTCGATGGTTCAACATTGACCCCATTCCCTATCAACGACGGTCTGGGAAGCTTCCCTCACATCTGGAGAGGTTCCAGCTCCACATACTTACTGGACAGAATTGAATTCAAAGTTATTTGACTTGTCAACTCTACCAATGTGACCTCAAAACTCGACCCGCTCAAATTACGCCGCATAGTAGGCTCTCTTGCTCTTTTCTACAGACATTACTTCGGTTTCTGCTCACAAAAACTTGCTACTTGTGTACCTCCACCATTAGTGAGACCAAGGAATATTTGACAAGCCACTACATCACATGATTATCGTGTGGCCATTGGCAACTCAAGGGTGGGCCGTTACGATGTTTGTTTCTTCCCCTCCACTCCCAAACTCTGGAACTCTTTACTTTCTCATATCTTCCCAAACACTTATGACCTTCCCCTTTTCAAAAATCAGATTTTTTACTTTCTCAAAAACTCTTAGTCTATTCTCTCTTTTCTTACTTTTCTATTGATGCAGTTTTTTATTTAAGGCTTGGCCTTGATGAGGACGATTGAGTCCATGCCTGAAGCCTTCAACTTAAAATAAACAAAATACTCACAATTGACTTATCGATGAATGAAGGAAATAAAAAATGTCAAAATTATCCAATTCGACTGAAACTCCACATTGACTTATCTGCTGAAAAACACAGTAATAAACCACAAAAAAATTAATCTCTTTTTCGTTTTTTCATCCATTCAAAGGATGCCAACAAAGTAAAGCCCTTGCGGTTCTGATTT
Organism: Eptatretus burgeri; assembly: GCF_056783735.1. Lineage (NCBI taxonomy): Eukaryota > Metazoa > Chordata > Myxini > Myxiniformes > Myxinidae > Eptatretus > Eptatretus burgeri. The sequence goes on along the minus strand of NC_140966.1, from coordinate 32,254,476 downwards.
CAGCCACTCGATGTTCAATAACCATTCCTGTAGCATCCGTGGATGATGCAACTCATTTACAGTACCAATAGAAAGTCGACACCCCTTTTCAAAATTTTCACCTTTTGTTGACTTATCGCCTGAAATTAATTTGCGTTAAATTTGATTTTTTTTTTTTCCACATCGTAACCCACAACTTCCAAGTGAAAAACAAATTCTACAAATTTCATAAAACTAATTAAAAATACAAAATTAGAATATCTTGGTTGGATAAGTGTCCACCCCCACTCCAGTTAATACTTGGTGGAAGCACCTTTAACAGCAATTACAGCTAGCTCTGAGTCTGTTGGGAAAGGTCTCTACCAACATTGCACACCTTGTTTGGGAAATATTTACCCAATATTCTTCTGCACAACACTGTTCAAGCTCAGTGAAGTTGCGTGTGGAGCGTTGATGGAGAGCAATCTTCAAGTCATGCCACAGATTTTCTGTTGGATTTAGGTCAGGGGCTCTGACTGGGCCACTCAAGGACATTTATATTTTTGTTTCGTAGCCACTCCAGTGTAGCTTTGGATGCGTGCTTTGGGTCGTCGTCATGCTGAAAGGTGAACTTCTGTCCCAATTTCAGCTTTCTTGCAAAGGCAGCAGGTTTTCCTCTAGGATTTTTCTGTACTTTGCTCCATCCATTTTCCCTCCATCCTGACAAATGCTCCAGTCCCTGTTGATGAGAAACATCCCCATAGCATGATGCTGCCACAACCATGCTTCACAGTAGGGATGGTGTTTTTTGGGCGATGTGCGATATTATGTTTGTGCCAAATGTAGTGTTTTGCATTTAGTCAAAAAAGTTCCATCTTGGATTTGTCAGACCACAAAAATTTTTGCCAGATGGCTTCAGAATCTCCAGAGTGGTTTTTTTGCAAACCTCAAACGGGACTCAAGGTGGGATTTTTTTAAGTAATGGCTTCCTTCTTGCCATCCCAGCATACAGGCCAGACTTTTGTAATGCTTGGGATATCGTTGTCACATGCACACAGTGAACATTCTTTGCCATAAAGGCATGTAGCTCCTTCAAAGCTGCCATTGGCCACTTGGTGGTCTCTCTGATCAGTCTCCTCCTTGCTTGGTCATCCAGGTTGGAGGGACGGCCTGATCTAGGTACGGTCTTGGAGGTACCCTACGCCTTCCACTTCTTAATGATTGTCTTGACTGTGCTCCAAGGGATATTCAAGGCCTTTGAAATATTTTATACCCATCCCCTGATCTGACCCTTACCACAACTTTATTCCAGAGATCTTTTGAAAGCTCCATGGTACTCATGGTTGAGTCTTCGCTGTGAAATGCACCACTCAGCAGAGGAAACCTACAGGAACAGCTGATTTTATTCTGAAACAAGACCAGTAAATGCTTGTCTGAGACATGGTTGAGGACGTGTTCAACATCAGGTTTTTTTTACAATTAAACTGGCTGCTAGTCGGCCATCTTGGATCTGATCTCGAAAAACAGGTCAGGTATGGGAGCATGCGCCAGAGCAGCGGGTCACTGCGTCCACTTTCCGCCGGTACTCCAGGGGGCTCCGTCTGGCCATCCCCCAGGCAGATGCCTCGCCCATCCCCATCTCCTTGAGATGCCGATCAACCTGCTGCAACCACGAGGCATGTGGTTGGCCCATTGGCCTCCTCCACTCACGAGACTCACTCGCTGAGAGAATCTGGTGAGCAGGATCAGCGTCAGGAAAATGAGCCACTTGTCCATACAGCCGCAGCTGATGCTCACAGACAATGCAGGTAACAAATCTCATTTGAGTCTCTCTCAGCGACCGCTCGTTGGAAACAAAGGCCGACCAGCGATAGCCAAGGATTCTCCGAAGAGACCAGGTACCAAAGGAATTAAGTCTCCGTCTCAGATCCTTGGTCAGAGTCCAAATCTCACATCCATAGAGCAAGACTGGAAGCACCAAGGACCTGAAGACTCGGACTTTCGTCCTCCCGCACAGGTACCGGCAGCGCCACACCCCATTATCCAGTGAATCCATGACTCACCAGGCCCCACCCAGACATCTATTGACCTCTGACTCACAGCCAGCAGAGACATGAATATCACTGCCAAGGTAAGTGAATCTCTCCACGACCTCAACATCCTCACCACAAACAGGCACAGACAGGACAGCAGTATCCAAGATGTCATTGAAAGCCTGGATTTTAGTTTTGACCCAGGAAGCCCGTAATCCCAGCGGCTCTGACTCTTCATTCAGCACCTCGAGGGCCCCCAAAAGGATATCTAGTGTCTCCGCAAACATGACTGCATCATCTGCGAAATCAAGGTAAAAGATATTGACATTCCCAAACGATGCACTGCAGCTTGATCTCTCCGACATCCTCCCCAGAATCCAGTCAATACAAGTAGAGGAGAGTACACACCCCCTAAAGAACTCCAGTAACAACTAGAAATAGTCAGAGATGGTAGCACCACATCTCACAGCATTCTCAGTACCAGAGTAGAGTTCAGACATCAGATCAATCAGTTTTGGTGGCACCCCACGAAGACCAAGAATTCTCCAGAGGACATCCCGATTCACTGCATCAAATGCTTTACAGAGATCAACATAAGCTGCAAGCAGCCCCTGCCGAAACTCTCGTCTGCGTTTGGTGAGGACCCAAAGAGCAAGGATACCGTCAATCGTTGACCTCTTTGGTGTAAAGCCGGACTGCTCTGGACGCTGGTGCTCAAGCAGATGGTGGCGAACCCGATCAAGAATTATCCGAGCAAAGACCTTGCCCGGCACTGAGAGCAGTGTCACCCCTCGGGAGTTGTTGCAGTCTTGGCGATCACCCTTCCCTTTCCAGAGAGGGACAACAAGGCCCCTCTTCCAGTCAGTTGGGATGATGCCTGTGTTCCAGGCAGCTCGATGCCGACAACTCGCCTCGATGACGCCGACAACTCGCCTAGATGACGCCGACAACTCGAAAAACAATGACGTGCTTATGTTAGCCATCGTTCATTATCTGTGTGCCAAGTTTTAACAAGATCGGTAAATGCATGTCCAATAAATGGTTCAGGATGTGTTCGACACTGTGGGTTTTTTTACAACAAAAATAGCCACCAGTCGGCCATCTTGGATCTCATGTCAAAAAAAAACCATGACATACATATGTACACCATCATGTGTCTTTTTTCCAAGTTTGAATAAAATCAGTTCGTACATGTCCGAGATATTGTTGAGGACAGGACACACGCACAAATTGTTACGCACACACGCACGCATGTGAAGATGGAGACCAAATCCACAAGCCCCAGTTTCTGATGAAGTCTAATGGGGGCTAATAATCAGAATCACTGCAATTTTACACAGGTGGAGGCCACTTAACTTGGTGTGTGATTTTGAAGGGGATTGGTTACACTTGAGCTAATTTACAATTGCTATTATAAAAGGGGTCAGGGGACATATTATAAAAGGGGACACTTGTCCAACCAATATATTCTCGGTTTGTATTTTTAAATTAATTTTCTGAAATTTATAGAATTTGCTTTTCACTTGGAAGTTGTGGGTAACAGTGTGCAAATAAAGGTGGGAAAAGTCTGATTTAATTCCTGGCTATAAGGCAACAAAAGGTGAAAATTTTGAAAGGAGGTGTAGAGGCACTGTATGATGATCCTCCAAGATTTGATGATGATGATGATGATGATGATGATGAAGAAATACCTTGCTGGAAGTTTTCGTCCTTTATTGAACAGTTTGGCCTTCAGTGATAATGTAAATGTAAAAATGGCTGCACGGCTAATTGACTTTCTAAAGAAAGTGTGGGACTAACTTAGTATTTTCACAAAAAGTGAGGAGTGGGTGGGTTGTGTGGATCTGATTTAGTGGATTTACAACGAGAGGGTTGGGAGAGGGCCGTAACTCCTCTGAGCCCCCAAAGGTGGACCTGTACAGGACCTTTCTCCAATTTCCTCGTTAAAGGCTGGCAGCTCTGGCAATATATTATGTACCTGTAACATGAGCCCATCAATGAAATAACTTAATTTTAGGAAAGTGAAAATACGTTGGCATAGAGTTTATAAGGAACAAGACATTGATATCTCATCAATGGACATTTAATGTTGTGGGTGAGCTGACTGGACAGAAGTGGAACAAATATGAACTTTACCTTTAGAGCTTACATCGCTGAAAAATTAACAGGATAAAAATATAACAAGTATGAAGAACTTATGATGTTATTAAGGAGAAAAAAAAAGGAGCAATAACATTCCTATGCAAAAAGATTTTGCACCGCTCAGTGCAGCATTTGTCGATTGAATTGCAGCATCGTCAATTTCTGGTGACGGCAACAAGGTCCATCAACCACGGAACGTTCACAAGCAATTGAGTGCTCCACACATCAATAACGTTGTTAACTTTTTTTCTTTACTTTCATGAAGAACTGAATCTGAATTTTGTTTCCAATTTTGCTTCAGGTGGAATTTAATTCCTTTCCATTCCATGTACATTCCCATTCCTGTTCCTTGTTAAATGTAAATACTGTTGCGGATTTCGCGCCCGCCGGCGTGCGAACGGCCACATAACTCGAATCGCGGCACGTCGCCCACCGGACGGACAATTCAGTCGTGACCGTCTCGGAACAACGCCAGGAGCAAGTCACGGGTGGGAGTTTAACCTCACCATGATCGTGCCAATTGCCCACCCACGCAGGATAGGGTTGCTCACCAAATTCGATCTACCTAAGTACCTGCAAGAATGGTCGACCGGGCGATCATACCACGCCACAGGCCGACTCCGGACACAAACTGCTTAAGCGGTCCGTTCCGTACTATCGGGATAACCGAGCGGTGTTATCGTAGACATGGACGGTTCAGATTAATTTCCGGGATGTTGAACCCACTATGAACCCCTTACGTGATGCAAGATGGAGATTCAAATGGAGAAAAGATGAAGCGATACGGGCGCAGTTCAACATGCAAGCATTTTATTACGTGACACACGGAAAGCACGTATATACAGCCATACACAAAAAGCAAAGGCAAGAAGAAAACAGTTGACACCAACCTAACGCGTACACACGGCAACACTTACACAGTTTTACTTCACAGACGGCGCCAACACACATTTACACAAAAGCAAAAGAAGGAAGCCACCCTCACAGACAAGGAGGCAGACAGGCCCGTAGGCCAAATGTGCGCGGGACCTAGAAGAGCGGCCAGGTCCGCGAGACCGGGGAAGTCTTGCCCGCATCCTCGTGACGCGTTGGCGGGCAAGCCGCAAAATGTCCGCGCCGCTGTGCCCCGACTCCATGCCCCTGGCGTGCTCGTTGGCACCATGTTTGGGGTGGGGGAGAAACGGGGCCCCCTTTGCACTATCTCAGCGTGGGGGAAGGGGAAATTGTTGATGCCCTGAGGGAGGGGAGTGGCTGGCTGGCTTGGGTCCCACGACGAGACGAGCGATCCCCCACACCGCAACCTCGTCGCCGACCGCCGTCCTCCTTGCTCCGACCCACCGCCTGCAGCTCCACCGCGCGCACTCCCCTTCTTCCAGCTCAATTCACAACTCCGCTCCCCAACGCTCAACGCTTCTCGCTTCTCTCACCACGCTTACGCTTAGCTCCACCAGTTCCACATTCTTTTTTCGAGTCGCCTTCCGCTCGCACCTTTATAGCTCTCAGGAGGCGCCGATATGCAAATTCCCGGATCAGAACGCGATTGGAGGCGGGGCTACACCACCCCTCCCCCCCGGTCAGCCATTGGTCGGGCAAAAATGGGCGTGAACCTCCCCTGATCCTAAAATTTGCATAGACGGACATGGACGGAATTCACCTACACTCGCCTGGAGGCGGGGCCAAGCCGCCTCGCGCTTGCCCATTAGACGGAGGAGAAGTGGGCGTGAAGCATTCCTGATCCGCGGATCGACGCGTTCGGCCTCCATGGCCGAATGGATCACATAAATTCCCTCTATACAACGGGTTTGGGCTAACTACACATGTCCCTATGGAAATATCTCACATGAGGGCCCTTTATGGTGTAATGCGAATTTCCACAGCCGTAACAATACTATATTGATCAAAAGCTTTGTTCAGTCATTTCCATTAAATAACACTTCAACAACAACAGTGAAAAAACACCCCGACAGGCCCATTGTTGTCAGGCCTGGAAGAAAATATTTTTTCTCAGGAGGAAAATAAATAAATAAACAAACGAATTAATGAATGAATGCATAAGATCTAGATTGATCGCTATTAATTGAATATGTCCTATTTTTTTTTTTCATTCACTCTGCTTTTTCTTCACATTTCCTTTACCAGGTCACAATTGCTTCAATGAGACAGGCATTGCTTATCGTGGGACGGCCAGCGTCACGAGATCAGGCAGGCAGTGCCAGCCATGGAACTCCCAATACCCACACGCCCATTCCCTAACGGCAGGAACCCACCGGGAGCTAGCAGGAGGACATGCATACTGCCGTAACCCAGGAGGCAAACACTCTGAACCATGGTGCTTCACACTCGATGAGGGCATGCGGTCAGAACTCTGTGACATCCCTGCTTGTGGTGAGAGACACCTGGATTGATGCAGTATGTGCAACGGTTATTTCTTTAATTGCTACGGTGCTCTATCTTTGAATTAACAATTATAACTATAGACCTTATTATCCGATAGCATGCTACAGAGGGAGCCACTGTATTGAAAGATGAACCAAAATATTCCGTGCCAAAAGTACGCTGCTTGCATGAGCACCACCACTGCAGAGATGCCACCATTATCACTGACAGGTAGTCTGTTCTCAGATGCAGGTGTGTTATATCATTTTCTTTTCATAAAATTGCAAGGTTCCCAATATCGTTACAATGAGTAAGTAATAATTCACATTGTCCTGGCAATAGCCTGTCAAATTTTTTGGACAGACAGTAGTCCGTCTTTTCGTGTCATTACAGGAAACAAAATTCAAATTTCAAAACTGTTAACTATGAGCTATCATTGAACTGTTAACTATCCTTGTTGATTTTTTGGTTCACGAGCCAGTAATTGGTTCACAAGTCAGTAAGTGACCACTATATTCGTGATGGGTGTGTGTCTGTCTGTCTGTCTGTCTGTCCCGAGCATAGCTCCGTGGGTTTTGATCCGATCTTGATAAAATTAGGGTGCGAGATTTGTATCATGATCTAGTTGTGTTTTCCAGAGAATGGGCGTGCTGCGACCATTATGGGTGGAGCCACACCCAAAAAACGTGTTTTTAGGAGGTAGCCGGTTTCAAGTTACATCTTCACTGAGGGGGTTTGTCGAATCTGGCAGGGGTTTCAGTATTTGGTTAGCCCAATGGCACCTGAAAAATTAGCCCAATGGCACAAAAAAATCATGGTTTTGGATTGGGGACGATCTGACATGGTCGTGAACGGTTGTCTTGAAGACTTGGAGGGAAGAATGAGATTAAAGAGAATGTGGGAAGTTGGTTCCCCAGGTGGGAGAAAAGAAGAACAAATGAGTGGAGGTGAGAAGTGGTCCTCGATTTAGGTCGTTTCACCAGAAGGGAGTTGATGCTGGACCGTGTGATCCCTGCAGAAATCTGGGGGGACAAAGCACAGAAAGAGCAGAGGGTGCAAGACCAGAAAGGAGGCGGGAGATTCATCACGGGAGATTCCAATAATCTTGAAGGTCTTGGTTTCCACAGTGTCAAGCAGAATAAGGTGTGAGGCAGGGGAGCCGGCCCAGAGGGGAGAGCAGTACTACACCAAGTTGCAGATGAAGGCCTTGGGGATAGATAAAAGTTCAGAAGTCCCAAGGAAAGACTTTGCATGACGGAGGATTCCCAGTCAGCAGCTGGCTTTGAAGGCCAACTTCGACATGTGGTTTGCCCAAGAAAGATCATGGCTGATGGTGAGGCCCAAACATTTGAGTGACAATCTCCAAGAGGCTTGTTGAAGATGGATATGGGAGGGTTTGCTGGAAGGTCTTTTTGGAGTGACAGATTGAGAGTGTGAGATTTCTCAGGATTGAAAGACATGTTCCAAGTGTTTGATCAGTTTTGGATTTTGTCAAGGTCTGAAGAAAGGGAAGAGGCTGCAGCCTTCCTGTCTGAAGGATGAGGGACGTCACAGCAAAGGGTGTGGTCAAAGAGATGAAGAAGATTTTACAGATATTCATAGAGATCATTCATGAAGAAAAGAGTAAATAGAGAGAGTAAGAAGAAATGAGCAAATAGTTTGAGGGTAAATAGAGGTAAGGCAAGGTAATGTATGGGTTATCTGTGAAGTATGTGGTCCACAAATGTTGGTTCACAAGGTTCACTAAAAAGGTCCACAAATTTTGCAAAAATAATAAATAGATAGCCACAATAAGGAAAAACAACCTCAAAGAAAGATATAACAGCAATGACAACAATTATAATAATAATAATAATAATAATAATAGAGCACAAAGTAAGCAATCTGATACCCTTTTCCCTCTGCTTTGAGAGCAGAACAGGGCCCATCGAGTCACTCCAGCGTGCTCTACATCCTCATTCCTAGCGTGGCTATCCCACTTGTTGTGGCTCTGCTTTTCCTGTGGGTCTGCTTGTTCCGCAATCATCGCAAGCCACCTTCGACCGCTTCAGCGCCACCCGTGCACCCACCAGCCAAGCCAACACAATCACAAGCTGTGGAGATGGCACAGCTCGGAGCCTACAGGCCTCAGGTTTATCTTCAACAGTATCATGCATATTTATATTGTCACAACACTATTGCAATGTTAACATTTGACAATGAAAATTTGACAATTGTTAACAATGAAAATATTAACATTTGACCTTGTGGTTATGATATAAACATGACCACTGAGTTATGTTGATTACTTTAATTCTAACTAGTTTATCCCTTTCCTTCATTGTTTTCTTTTTTTTAATTTCATGAGAAACAATTGTCCTTTCCTGCTTTGGGCCTTGTACAGGAGATATCAGCTCACCAACACTCATGTCACATTCCTTCCTAGTCCTTCATAACGTTGCAAGTATCAGCAATTCCAATGCTGGCATTAACAGGCAGTGGAAAAGGCTCGTGCCACCTGTTGTTACGAGCAAATAAAAATTACTTGTGAACTTTTTTATCCTTTATATTCCTGCACCCCGCCATATATATATATATATATATATATATATATATATATATATATATATATATATATATATATATATATATATATATTTTAGCCACCTGCACACCTTGACCTCAATCTTTATGTTCTGCCTTTTTTTCACCACAAAAAAGTATATAGAGGTTATGTTTTTACCCCAGTTTGTTGGGTCGCCTAAATAGGTGACCCTTATTGTCAGTAATTCTGTCTGTTTGTTTGGATGTTTGTTTGGATGTTTGTTTGGATGTTTGTCATCAGCATAATTGGTAGTAAACGTAGGCGGATTTTGACCAAACTTGGGTGGAAGGTACATCTTATGACCTCGTGCTTTGGAAATTGTGGTGGTTACTCGGGACGCTTTGGTTCCCTAGCAACAGCCGAAAAACCTTCAAAAATCGGTACCGTTCACGCGAAATCAATTCCGAAAGCCATTATCCCACGTGGGGTTATGAAATTTGGCACGAATGATCTACAGGTGATGCTCTATCAAATATATTCCGGTTGTTGCGATATATGGAATACTTTACCTCCTGCTCGGCGACCCATCGCCGCCTACCGGCTTGTCTGTCTTTGTTTGTTTGTCTGTGAGCAAGATATCTCCAAAAAGTTATGGATGGATTCAGACAAAACTTGGTGGACAGGTTGTGTGTGAGACAAGGATGAATTGATTAGATTTTGGTGAAGACCCGGATTTAGATACTATAATTTTTTTTCGTGATTCTTCACCATTGAAAGTTCCGGTGAAAAACGATAAATAGCACGATATCTCAAAAAGTTATTGACTGATTTGGATGAAACTTGACGGATGAGTTGGTAGGTGACGAGGACAAGCCGACTACATTTCAGTTGAGGTCCGGATTCAGATCCAACCTATCAGTGGGATACAAAACGTAAACTGTTCGGCCTGGCAGAGGTTTGCGCTCGACTGAGTGCTGTTCTAGTTTTTACTCTGATATCATGAATGTACCTATGTTTCTCACTATAGGCATTCTTATTCTTCTTTCCGAACCCGTTAATGTTTTCGATTTCACCCAAAAAAATTCTGATGATTGCTTTCAAACATGTGAGACCTCTTCATAAAACAGAGGAAGACCCATTGTACACCTTGATTTGTTCTTATCACACCCCAGCGTTCCTTTGGTTCAAACCGCTTTGCCATCTGTTAAATTTTTACTTTTCCCTTTGTTGAACATGCAAATAATACTAACTTACAATCTTCCTGCCTCCGACCAAATTTGTATCGGTGGCTCCTGTGAAGGTTGCCGAACACTATTAAAGGGTCATGCAAATAATGGTTATGCATAGATACTAAACAGTGATATTGTGAACCCACCTGGGCTCTCCCTGAAATGCGCCATACATTTTACCTTCTCTCACTTCCCTTTACCCCTCTTCTTCCACCCCTTTCTCCCAATCTCCTTTACTTTTACTGTCACTTCCTCCACAACTACCCCTTCTTTCATCATCTACATTTTGCCTTATTTTCTTAAATTTATTTCAACAATTTAATTCTCCCCTCCCTTTCCTATTGCTTTTGTAATATTGCTCCATATAAGTATCCCTATCATCATCATCAGCCTAAAGTTAGCCATATTCACCTTCATTAAGGAAATTATCAGTAGCAATCTAAGCATTCAAATCAAGACTACTACAGGATATACTACTTCGACATATCCATCACCATGTCAGTTACAAGAAGCAAAATATTTATTATCATAACTATCGTCAGTGCCTTTGTTCACCGACAAATTATATAGTGTAAATAACATTATTTATTTGATCTCTCTAGGCCAAAGTAAAAGAGGTCCGTCTTGCATCTGTGCGACTGCTGGAAGAACTAGGAGAGGGAGCTTTGGGAAAGGTCTATCGGGGGCACTACTACCCACCAGGCGGACATGACCCTCCTCTCCTGATTGCTGTGAAGACCCTTCGTGACGGACTCACTACACATCACCGTGCCGACTTCCAGCAGGAAGTATCTCTACTCGCTGAACTACGACATCCAAACCTGGCAGGCCTAGTTGCCGTGGCACCATTCGACCAACCACTAAGTGCATTGTATGAATACACCAGTCATGGGGACCTACGTGAGTTCCTTATTCGCCGATCACCTTGTTCGGATGTGGCTGCTGGTCCAGCAGGGGAGCGGGATGGGCGTGATGGACGGCCTCCTCTTGAACTTGCAGACTTCCTCTTCCTGGCAGCGCAGGTGTGTTGGACAAAGCAGATCACTTCTCTTTTTTTTTCTTTCTGTACATCAAAACGAATGCAAAATCTTGTAGGCCACAATTTTTAGCTCATTATAGCATTGTGATATTATATTTTGTCAGTGATTTAAAACTTCTGCTTCGGTTGGGCTTGGTGAACACGGTAAATACCAATCAATATGGAACAATATTATCAGCCTGTGTGATGTGTTGCTGGCATTTCTTTTTCACAACAGGTTGCAGCTGGCATGGAATACCTCTCATCACATGGTGTTATTCATAAGGACCTAGCTGCACGCAATGTGCTTATAGGCGACAGACTGCATGCAAAAGTATCCGTGCTAGGTGTTCGCCGAGATGTGTACGCCTCTGACTACTACCGGATATCACCCGGTTCTCCAGCACTCCCGGTGCGTTGGCTTTCACCAGAAGCACTGCATCTTGGGAAGCTTACAGCTGAGTCAGACACTTGGGCCTATGGTGTTTTGCTTTGGGAGCTCTTCAGTTTTGGACTTCAACCATACCTTGGCCTCAGCAATGCAGAGGTGTGTGAGGCAGTGCGTGCTCGTCAACTGTTGCCCTGCCCAGATGACTGTCCACCACGTGTCTATGCACTGATGCTGGAGTGCTGGCAAGAACCACCAGCTCGGCGTCCACGGTATCGTGAACTGCATGCCCGTGTTCGTGCTTGTGAAGGGATATCCAGCCACACAAGTTCAAACACAACCCCTTCTGGTGGCACAGGTACCACACAAACAACATCTCTTAGTGCTAGCCCTGTAAGCAGCAATATAAGTGGTGCTAGATACCCATTATGCCTGTACGGGGCTCCTCCACCACAATTAGCACAAACCATTCCCCAAGCACAATCTTTAAACCAACCAACATCGATGATACCCCATTATCCGCCACCTACTAGCCAGGCCTACATGCAGGTTGGCCGCTATATGACTGCAACCACACCTTATCCACCTGCCTATCCAGCTTTCGCATACCCAGCATACCCAATGGCTCCAATTGCCCGGATTTCACATGCCGTGCCAGCCAAAAGCCGTTCTCACAGCAGCGCCAGTGGATCTACAAGCACCGGCCACGTCACAACCGGACCATCCTCAGGATCTGGGCAAGATGCCAACACACCTCTACTGGCGCAGCAAGTTGGACCTGGGCCTGTGGCATCCATACCCATCGCGTCTACATCAGCCGGAAATGAAGGCAGTGCACAGATAGCCCTGCTTTCTGGTGCAGAATGCGGTCTACATGTCGAGTTGTGATCGTCACCCACACAGGGATGGACAGCACGTCATGATTCTGATCTTGTGGATTAAACTAGATTTGTCACAAGTATTTTAAATTCTTACTGGACACTTGCTTTTCCAGTGTAAAGTTTTGTGATGACTGCTCTTCACTTATGAAGCTCATGAAGAACACTGCGCTATTTGTCCACTCATTCGACAATCAGAAAAATGCGCAACATGAACTCTTCCACTTTAACCAAGTTGTCCGTTATTCTCTTTTTCGCTTGTTTGTATCCAGTACTGTTACTGTATTTCCTTTCCAAATTGTTGCTTTTGTCTTTCTCACATTTTATTTTGTATATTCTGCATATACAGTATATATATATAATTATATCTCAGACTGCTCATTGCTCTTCAACTTCCACAAATTAATTGCGATTTTTATTTTTCCACGTGGAAGACAATGATTAATGAAAAGTTCGCTTTTGGGTGTTGGAGATGAAAATTGAACTGGCAATTGTCTTCACCCCTTTTATATTCCTCTAAGCTAAGGTAGTTCAGTTCCAATCCCCTTAGTTATTTGCCTCATTCTCCTTTGAACGGTTTTGTCATATTGCCATTATAGTGTTACTCGTGGAATATGCATTTATATTGGTTAGCTAAGATATCTGTGACGTTAAAAGGATTCAACTTTGCAAGGCCAGAACCCATCGCCCCAGCAGTTTCTGATGGGCACGCTAGCTGAGAATAAAAATTGTCCTCAAGATTTAAACTTTGGCTACCTTTATTTTCTAATCGTGCGTAGTAGTCAAGCCATCACAAAAAAAAGTGAAACCATTAAATGTAAAACCCATACAGTACCCAACAGTGATGTCAAATATGCAAAAATGTTAGGCTATCTTTAATTTAATGAGCAGGAGTTTTACATGGCAAGTTTGTTCGATGTAATCACTGGGATCCTTTGTTCAGCACTTTCATAAGTTTTGAACCAAATTGTAACTTAACCTTTTTATGTTCTCTGAAAGCACTCGACTCATGATGGTATGAGTCAAAGTTCCAATCCTACACAATGTTTATTTTCCCATGTTGTATGTCTGGTTTTTAGAGGCTGGCAGGATAGCCAAGTGGTATTCACACTCATCTCTGAGCTGTCTCGTCTGGATTTGAATCTCGGCCCAGCTATACACTGTCATTGTGGTGTTTCACATGCAGGGTGAATCATGAATGTGCGTGGCGTCCCTCGGATAGACGTTATGCCATGTGTCCTGTCTGCTGGCATTAGTTGGTGGTCGTTATACATATCATGGTATCCTTCGTAAAGAGTTGGCGAGTTATCGTCGGCACATGTAAAAATTTAATCAATTTATTTTTCCCCAGGCTGTTCCAGTACCTTAAGGAAGCAAGATACAGCAATTCGAGGTTGCATCTCATTTTATATCTATGGCAGTTCACCAATATTACCTGGTTTTCTCATGTTCGGTAATATTTGTTCCGTTGCCAACATCACCCATGCTTGGGACATCTTCCTCAAAGATCCACTCGTTATTCTTTAACAGTTCATTCGGGTGGGATGGTTAAATTCGAGGAAGCGCATTTGCCTTGTTGTCTTGAGTTGGTTGTTGGTTGTCATGTTTGGGTTCAATTCCCGATCAGACTTCAACTGGCACCCTGATGTTTCACAGGCATGGTATTGCATCAATGAATCCATTGGATGAGATGTTAATCTGGAGATCTGCCTTCTAACGTTATTTGCTGGGGATGTTCGAGATACCCTGCTGTCTTACACAAAGTAGGTGATTACTGCTGCCTATTTGGGAAAGGTCCATATTTCTGCCCTCAGCTGCCCTTAGTGCGGACATATAAGAACGATCAGACTGCGCAAGTGACCGCTCTCCATCTTGCCAGTAAGACCCTGCACAGCATAGCTTCCAAAGGAGGCACTTGCTCTGGTGGACGTTACTGGAGTCCATGATGGAGGTAGAATGGACTTCAGAAGTGCTAGAGCTTCTTCTGTGTGTAATCTGTACATTAGACTAAGACCTGCTATAGTTCTCTTGTGTGGTAGGGGGTCGATATTCAATTCCTGTGGCGGTGCCTAGGTGATACGTACAGCATGACATTACACATTATCCAGCTTCTTAAGATGCATGGTACTTGCAGACATCCATGCGAGAGGAACATACTCCACTGTGCCCCAGAAATGGGCTCTGTACACTTGGGCTCGACCAGGTGGATTCAAATATGGCGAAATACAATGAAGGACACTCACTTTTTGTCCAGCTCTAACTGCAATGGAGTTCATGTGAAATTGGAAACCTAAGCTCCGGGAGAACTCAACTCCAAATATGTCCAGCTCATGTACTCGCTGCAGGGCTTGTCACCCACAAAGAACTCCGGAGGCAGCTCACTAGGTCGTCACTGAAAGACATGACCTTGCATTTGTCAGTCACCAATAGGACATTCCATTTCTGCCCCCATTCGTAGATCTTCTGTAAATCCTCCCTCAGAGAAATGATGGCATTATCTTCATCCTGTAGATGGTAGTAGATGGTACTATCATCAGCATAGAGGCAGGTAGGATTAAGCAAGTTGTCACACAGATTGTTAATGTACACTAAAAACAAGGTGGGCCCAATAATTGATCCTTGAGGTACAGATGCATTTATTGGAGTTTAATTTGATGTTTGGTCATCAACCACTTCCTGGATACGTTTGCCCGTCAAGTAACTGGATAACCACTGCAAAAGCTACTCTCTGACTCCATTAGCATCCAGATTTTTATAGCTCTTAACAAATAGTCTTATTTTTTTCTAAATTAACTCAAGGGTCACTCCCGAAGTGGGAGAAAAGAGACCAAGCATGTGTCAAGTCTGGGTTTTGAAAGGTTAAATGGAAGAGGTTACTGGATTCATAGATTTATCCTACCAAAGCTATGGAGGGGTAGGAGGTTGGAACAGCAGGGGAAGCAAGACTGGATGAGAGATCAGAGAAAACTGAAAGAGCACCAACCAATGCACAATGAAAAGCAATAGGACACTCTGCCGGAATCTAGCTACAGCTTTGCTCGACTTGTACTGATGCTGCTTTGTCTGCATTCTCTGTATGAAACTGTTACCCTAAACCCTGTTGTCAGTTTGTCCATTATGCAGACTTCGATATCCAACTCTTCTACTAGCTTTGAACTCTTTATCACAAACAACCTAATAACTTCCCCCATACATACTTAACCTCTCCTCTGCTCTCCACTGAGATATTGTCCAATGTCTGCCTGTTTCCCACTGTGAGTATGATACAACTCCATGACTTTTCCTCATGTACCAGACTTGATTTCAGAGGAAGTCACTGTCCTTTGTGCAATATTTGTGCACTCTTCATTTGAGTTTTTGACGCTCTGAAGAAAAACCAAACCACGATTTTCCACGCAAAAGTTTTGCTTACCCAGCTAGCCCTGCACATCTTGAGCTACAGTGACTGAAGCAACCCAACAGTCCCGAAGACTCCCCAGCCTAAACAACAGAGCAAGATTGTTACGCCTGCAACTCTGCCAAAAGAAAGAGAGTGGTGGACCCATGGTCGATGGAAAGTTTAGTTGAGCACTACTGGGAAAGGATGTGTGGGTGTTTCAGCACTGTCAGCAACTACTACAGTTCACAAAACAAAAGATTTTTTCCCCCATGAGTAAACTGCATGTGGGTAATGCTGGGTTAATGCTGGGTAGTGAAAAAAAAATGTACTATTGCAATCACCAAACCCAGCATATCTTTACCCTCTTGGGAATCCAGTGTAAACTGGCTTAATACCTGAAAATCCATATGCAGTACTAATGTGTTCCTGCGTTGATTCGACTGGTTGAGCTTCCGCATCATAATTGATGAGTCAAACATCTGTCATCACTGGGAAGGCAATAGCAAACCGTCCAGTGTACCGCATGCTGCCGAAACCGCTTCAGCAGCATCTGCTCTCACGTCCAGGAAGACAGTAGTTACATTAAAATTACCCTCTCACAGAATGTGTTTATTCTGAACAAATAATATGCATTACATGCAATCTTGTACAAAAGAAAATTGTTGAATTCTGCCAAAAATGCTGCACAGACTATGTTCCTGCCAAACCTAAATGCTCATTTGTTCTATTTTGATGAGGAAGAGAAACTGATACCATTTCTTTGGTTTTGAGAAACTCATCAAGCAAGGTCACAACTTATCGATATTGGAATGATCATCTGACAGGATGCCCCTGAAATGTGGTCCGGGTTAGATTCCCAAACTAACCATTAACTGGCCACCCTTGAGATTGCGGGAAGGGCGTATGGGAACCCATCTATCAGTATTTATTGGTGGTCGATGTTGAAGATCCCAGGGTATGTTTCAACAAAGAGTAAACGAGTTAATGTCGATATCCTGGCCAAATTCAAAATTTCTACCCGAACGAATTCCACAAGTTATACCACCCACCCCCCACCTGAAATAGAACTTCAGCACCGCTCACCTACTACAAACCAATGGCCCATGGCAGAGCCTGAAAGAAAGCGACGCTCAGCTTAACCTTTGAGGGTTGCAATGAAACATATATAGATCCCCCCTCCTCCCTACGTTGCTGGACTTTAGCTGCTGGAGCATTTGAACCCCATTGAAGAGAGGGCACAACGTTTAAAATCTGCACAGCTTTCTAAACGACAGCCAACTCCCGATTCATTCAGCGGTAATGACCAACTCTGATGTTCTTAAAGCTGTGACGACCTAACAGCTGCTTTCGTCGAATGCATCCGATACGACCAAGTGGGCAACTGCCACAATGGGTGTCGATTTGCAATGACACGTTAACGCGAAGCGAATATCAAGGTGCTCCAGTTGAGCACAAAAATACTGAATTGGTTGCGATACGGAAACTTGCATCTTTACCCTCAACTCATTTGAGTTCCCCATTCCAACACCCTAAATTCAACTGAAGACAGTATTTGACAAAATGGTCATTTTATACATTTTTTGAATTCCATTTTCCTTCGTAAAAGAAAAATAAGACACCCAACCTTTTTATTTTTTCCCCCATAAAAGCTACAAACGGCAGTAATTCATGCACCATTGCTATTGCTCGAAGTCTTGTGTGGGGTCCAATACCATGAACGCCAAAAAAGCATGCTGGCTATGGACTGGCTCATACGACCCGAGAGTCCATCCGATGCTCTGTAGTTGAGAAATAATATAGTCCTTCAACTCTTGGCAAAACATAAGCTGCTGAAGTAGTTAACTTGACTTCCTAAATCACCAGATGGCTCACCACGTGTTCAACTAAGGAATGGATTACATAAGATGGAGCAAATTAAAAAAAAAAAAACAAGCTCAAAACCACAGTGTTGAGAGTGAGAACTATACAAACATAATATTATCCATGATTACAACAATAAATACAAACATGATGCAAATCCATTTGGGTTCTTCATAAAAATTCAAGGATATTGTGTTTTTGGCTTAAGGCCCAAGCATACCGTTCCATATACAAGATTTCTACTGCGGCAAAATAATTTCACATTTGCGAACACTGCCAAAATAGTCCATTTCCATTGTCTGGAAAGTTTTAAGGAAACATTCCAAGTTTTTCCTTCGGGACATGGAATTTAGAGGTAAGCCTTATTTCTCCCGGGATTATAAACTTGGATTTAAGGGCAGTTTGTGAACTCTCCCCCCACCCTCCCTTTCTCAAAACCTTGTCAACCCCGTATCCTTAATGCATAAGAAAATGGAAATTATAATCCAGGCCTTAGACCCCATTTGGCCCCATAGAGCCTTGAGAACAGGGCTAAATAATAAAAACTACAGCGAAGTCGATGACGCGCCATTGTGAATCCCCACACTTCCCACCTGAAGCAAAGTTGAAAGATGGTAAAAAGCTCCACCAGGAATGACCCAATATCAAATTTTGAGTTCAACTTTTTTTTTTCCTCATTTTAACCCCTGTGATTATAAGTCACCACCCCATGGGTAATGATCCGGTGGTCAAATGCAAAAAAAACCAGTTGATTTCATATACAAAGTTTGATTTTAAAATGTGCCCGTAGTTACATTTTTTGATACGCAACCTTTTGACCAGGCCCAGCAAGGTGGAGCCAAAAATGATACTGCCTCTTGCACCTTGATATGGTGATCATAACGACCAAGTTTTGTTAATATCAAAGCCAATTACAATATCCACCCGTTTTTTTTAGCTCACCTGGACTTTAGTCAGGTGATCTTACGCGATCGAGCAGTGCCTGCAAGTGAGTAAGTCAGTCAGTCAGTCCGTAAACACTTCAGTCATTATCGCTTGAACCAAATAAACGGTTTTGATAAAACTTGGTCACAAACTTCATAGCTAATGCCAAACGAAGATGTATTGACTGCATCAAAATCTGCACTCATTAAGGGGGTCTATGGGGGTTTTTTGACCCCCTCCCCACCCCCCCCCAAAATAGGTATTTTCTGTCTCCTCCAAAATGTCACACACAATTTCGATGAAACTTGACCACAACATTCATCACCCATGATGTACCAAAGTTTGTTCATGGCATTAAATATATATATATATATATATATATATATATATATATATATATATATATATATATATATATATATATATATATATCAGTTTCTATTGGGGTCTGCAGGGGGTTTGAGTGACTGTTGCTGCTGATCCAGGTGAGCCTCTGGACAGGTGGTCCATTTTTTCAAAAAGCGTGGGGATAAAAAAAAAATCTAAATGAAATAGACTGCAACACAACCTCAATTCAAATACCACCAGGTCATTCCAAGATAAGAACAGAAAACAGGATAAGAACAGAAAAATATCGCATACTATTATGGCTTTGGTTCAGTTGACAATTCGATCCTTCCTTTGGAAATAACAACATTCTCATGGGCAGCATGTCAGTTGAACCACATCTCTTCCCACCCACAACCTTTCTCAAGAACAGGTCATTTTCAGAACTGCACAAGTCACTGTGTATTTTGAAAGCAGTACAGGAAAGTAGTGTTGACAAACAAAAATAATATTTTATTCTCATAGCATTTGTAAACAACTTCATGTACAGTTTGAAAAGAGCACTTGCAAACTGAAAACAAATTTCAATCATCTCGAAGGGTTTCCTGACGATTTACAGTCGCTGAGAGGCATCGTGCCTTTCCATGTGAGCGAGTCAAGTGCATTCGGGGCCATATCGTGGTGTCATTTCCCTTTGTGGTGCGCAACGTTCAATATGACATAGCTAAAGCTGGCACGTTTGGGATTTTTAAATGGAAGTTCGGCAGGATCAAGAGTTTTCCCATTTCAAGAAAGGTAAAACATTCTCTTTCATCTCTTGCACACAAAATCATTTCAAGGTTTACTCACGACCGAAACCCTCATAACTTCAACCGCACTCAGTCAGTTTTGATCTTGTGCTTCACCCTAAGTGCTCAACTCCTTCGCCTTCATACCCAATTGCAATACCTCGTCGTCCCTCCTTCACACTTCCCAACGGAGTCTCTCCAACCTTCTGCTCCAAGCCGCGCCAGCTTCGAGTGACAAGGAATGAGGCTAAGAGGGGTGGAGGTGGGTCATAAGGGAAAGAGAAACAAATGCAAGTAATTTGATTAAATGCACAAGAAAAGAGAATTTGTTTCATCAGAGGCCTTGCCCAATCAAACTATTTCCCAACACGAACTTAACACAACTTTCTGATCGAGTTCAGTGGGTGAAATTCACATTTAAACGCAAGCTTTCTTATTAGCTTCACAGAGACTCCACCATTCGCTGCCATCACCAAACCATCGAACCTCCGACTAACACAAGTGCAAACAAGATTCCCCCCACAAGGGTTAAAGCAAGGTCACGATGGCACAC
This sequence comes from Eptatretus burgeri, assembly GCF_056783735.1. Classification (NCBI taxonomy): domain Eukaryota; kingdom Metazoa; phylum Chordata; class Myxini; order Myxiniformes; family Myxinidae; genus Eptatretus; species Eptatretus burgeri. The sequence goes on along the minus strand of NC_140966.1, from coordinate 32,234,099 downwards.
AGTTTATGGTATGAAAAACACGATAGCACACGAGGTCATAGGTTGCACTTTCTGATATAGAAACGGCCGTAGAGGTGTCTCGGTGTTAAAAAGGGAATGGCGTCACCACTAGATCACTTTACATCGCTGCTTTTTGAAAGCAGGAGTTTATATGTGGAAAACATTTTTGTGATTCAAACAAACGTGGCTGGGTTACGCCAGGCTTTTCTTGAAGGAGACATTTTCCAGATTGCTATCAGTGGAAGAGACCATGTGGAAAACAATGTGGGAAGCACCTGCGTGAACATCGCTGTACTATTACACAAAGGTATCTCGCACGCTTCACCTGGTAACTTTGCAAGAAAAACTGTACACAAACTAATCCTTCAGAGAGGTCGCAGATCGTCCAAAGGAACACCACCGCTGGGGTTTCAATGTGTGAATGACAAATGTGACAGATCTTATGCCAAACACATTAAAACTTGCTTCCCGAGGACACACTGAACAGTCTCCATGAACAGTCCTTCCCTGAACTTACCTATTTAGTCAAACATGCAATTCATTGCACAAAAATCCTTCAAAAAAATATATATATATTATTTGTTTACAGGATCGAAAGCTTGCAGTGGAGCTGAATACACAAATCAGAGATGCACCAATACAAGAGACAATATTGGACTTGATTTCAGCCAAAGCCAGCGAGCTTTGGGGAAGTGACCTCATCCAGGCAAATACGCGACAGTTAGAACGAAACTGAATGAGAGTTGCACTCTCATATACTAGAGTTGGTAACAGGTCCAACTGCAGTTGTCTGCATAGAATTACTACAGGAAAGGAATTTTTGCCTGGGCAGTTCCTATAACACTCCGGGTTCCAGTGACATACTCTCTTTTTTACGACAGCATCGCCTTTCTCTCCACACTCTCAAGTTGAAATTTCCTCCTCCCCATGGATACCAACCCCTGGGATCCATGCTCTATCCTTTTTAAATACTGAGCGTCAAGCAAGGAAGTAGCAAGCACCATATTTGAAGTCTTTTGTGTGACTCAGCTGTGGTCGGAATCGAACCACTGACCTCCCAGGCCCAGAGTACATACTCAAAACTGTTATGCCACTGTGTAGGGTGAAGGAAGTTGGTTGGTCTGGTTCCAGGTTCCAGGTTCTTTCACGACCAGAAGCACTCTTACGTGCTCTGACAAGTTGTCTTTAAAAGTTGAGGATACCTGTTCCAGGATTTTGTTTAACAGTTTTAGTCAATTTGTTGATGTAATGTATTTGCACGTCTCGTTGCGTGCCTTTGCGTGTCCATGTCTGGGCTGTGTGCTCTTGTGGGCCTCATTTGGATCTGCAGCTTGTGACTGACTGACCTACTGCACATTCTTTGATGGTTCATTAATCGCCTTTCATCTTTACTTAACCCTCGTTACACATCACTGCTCTCAATCATACAACAGTTATACCATATCTAACATTGGCAATCAGATATTCCACAAAATATCCCATTGAGTTTAAACTCTGTCTCCCTCTGCTTGCTCATAACCCTCAACACTCACCAAGCACAATGCTTGCTAACTTTAACCACTCGTCGCCACCACCCCCATCCCCTCCCCAGTTCCACTACCCACTCATCTTTGTGTGCCGCTTCACTTCATGTCTGTTCGTGATCTCTGAGGCTCTTTGTAGTGTCTCTCACCCATCTGTGGCCCATCTAGCTCTATGGCAGCTGCGAAACACTTGGGGAATTTTACTCACCTCTAAAAGTAGACACACATGATCCAACTTTTACATAATGTGGTGAATGTAACGTATGCATGTTATGTCAGACAAAATTTACCAGTTTGTTCCACACCCAGAATTTCATATACACATATTGTGTGAAGGGGAAATAAATAAATAAACCATTGGACGTGTCCTGTTTCGCAACAAGGCATAGGTGTGTTTGATGAATGGGCAACCACCATTGGCTAGTGGGTAAAGGTACAGGGTGAGAAGCCTATGTGGGAGTTCAGGAGGCAGAGATGTCTTTGTGACGTTTGCCAATGTATGCAAGCTGTATTGCATTGAACTAAAAGTGTATTGTATAAAACAAAAGGAAGAAAGCTCGATCCACCATGGACAGGGTTTAAACTCACCTAAATTGTTTAAGGTTAAAACAATGACTCGTAGACGCAAATTGAGCATTACACACCTGCTGAGTGATCACCGGCAAGTGCCACCTGAAGGTTCTGATTCCTGGTGGCTAAGGCTGTTGAGGTGGTAGTAACAAAAGGTTGTGGTGGGGGTGCACGTACACCCCCACTCAACAGCGAAACATCAGCTTCTTGGAGTTCTTCTGAATCTCGTTCTGCTAATGGTACAAACTTTGTACCACCTGCGCACACACACACACACACACACACACACACACACACACACACACACACACACACACACACACACACACACACACACACACACACACACACATACACACACACACACACACACCAAATTTTTATTTACAGTCAAACATGCAATTACAATATCTCCTACTCCTTTTATTTCATTCACACCCACCCCCACCACCACCCCCCTCTCTCTCCCTCCCCCATCACTAAAACTCCTTTTTCAATACATAATGCTCAGGTGGCCCAATTTGCTGTCCTGGGTGTGTTTTTCCCCAACATGGGCCTCTGATTTGCACAACAGTGAATCATACTAAAATACGGCATTTGGTGTCTGTTTGTTTGTCCGTCTTACAAAGATACATTCGGTTGTTACTTATCCAATGCCAACCAAACTTGCCAGGAGGATGAAAGGTCACACAATGGTGGTTGTGGTGACTTGAGTTGACCCCTCATCTCCCCAAGCGGGATTTCTGCCTTGGACAAACTCCTTGTTACTGTGTATAAATAGCTCAGCATGGTGTTTCGTGGAGCACACCGCACATCTACCGGAAGTAGAAATTATTATAACCACAAACTGTTATATTATTTGTTTCACATGGATGATTACATATTTAAACAGTCGCTACTGTTCTTTAACACTAAACTTAAACAAATTTGGAAGAACCCCGACGTCCTTGAGACATTCTATACTTACCGTGCTCCACAAAGGCTAACGGATCAGAACCATCTCAACTTGCTAGGCCTCGAGATAAGGTGCTCAAATGAGTGTTTACCCATGAATGATGTATCCCATTGTCTGTCCGATTTTTCTAGCCATTCGGTTTTGTGGACTGTACATGGATCGTTTATAACATATTTTGGGGCCTCATATGTCATTTGTCCCGGCCATGGCTTCAGGTGTGACGTGCGATATTGCAACCGACACACTTACGGCCCAATTGTGACCTTTATTTGACACATCACCCCATTCGTAACGCACTCACCTCCAAGCTGTTGAGCCTGGGTTCGAATCCCGACACAACTATAAGCTGTCATCACGGTGTTTCACAGGCAGGGTAATTTATCAATTTGCGTGCCGTCTCTCGGATGGACGTTAAACTGGGCGCCCCGTCTGCCGGCATAAGTTGGTGGATGCTCAACATCTGTCTTTGGCAAAGAGTAAGCAAATTATTGTCAGCACACTGAACAAATTCCAAAATCCTGTTCTAACCTTAGTATAATGTGAGGCTCGGCCGGTCGATTCGTGAAAGACTCAGACGAAAGCTTCCCCCGGCCAATCCGACAAGTATGTGGGAATAATTGTGGCAGTTAAAGAAGAATATTAACCCACCGCTATTCATTGCAAACTCTGGAACTCTTTACCGTCTCACGTCTTTCCAAACACTTATAACTTTCCTTTTTTTTTAAAAGCAGATTTTTTTTTCATCCTCAAAAACTCTTCAACTATTCTCTTTCTTCACTTTTCTATCTATGCAGTTATTTTATTTAAGGCCTGGCCTCAATAAGCACTATACAGTCCATGACTGGAGCTTTCAACATTAAAGAAATGAGTCTATGGACCATCACTTTGCCATTTGCAGACAGGTCGGTGGTCTCTCAGTGTTCCATCGCCTTCTTTCTGGTCATGCATCCTCTGCTCTTTGCGTGCTTTGTCCCCCCTCCCCCCAAGTTTCTGCAGGGTGTATGTGATACACAATCAACCCCCTTCTAGTGAAACGCCCAAAATCTAGAATCACTGTTCACCTCCACTCATTACCTCTGCCACCGAAGGTAAAGGAGGTTACGTTTTCTGTCTGTTTGTCTGTTGGGTCGCCGAAATAGGTGACCCTTATTGTCAGTAATTTTGTCTGTCTGTTTGGATGTTTGTTCGTTTGTCATCAACATAATTGGTAGTAAACGTGGGCGGATTTTGACCAAACTCGGTTGGTAGGTACATCTTATGACCTAGTGCTATGGAAATTGTGATGGTTGCTAGGGATGCTTTGGTTCCCTAGCAACAGCCGAAAAACCTTCAAAAATCGGTACCGTTCACGCAAAATCAATTCTGAAAGCCATTATCCCACGTGGGGTTATGAAATTTGGCACGAATGATCTACAGGTGATGCTCTATCAAATATATTCCGGTTTTTGTGATATATGGAATACACTACCCGCAGCGCCCCCTACAATTAGGGTATGTGCGAAAATTGGCAGAAATTGAAGGCCCCCTAGCGACCAGGTGAGTACATCAATACGAATGAAACTTTGCAGGTTCACGGTACTCAATGAGTACTACAACTTTTCCTCAGGACATATTGACCGATTTCGCTTAGATCAGGGGTCAAAGGTCAATTAGTGCAAAAATAGATAATATGCGAGAGCTGGAGGTGCCTTCGCGCCAAATGCTACTCCTCCTCGGGTTATGGTCGGATGGTCATGAAAATTCACACTAATCGTCTGGAATACATTGTGCACAAACGATCGAGCCGGATTTTCGATTTAGATCTTTGTTCACCCACAGCACCCCCTCAAACTTTGGGGATTTCGGATTTCAAACCGCATTTTCGGTACTTTTCATTCAAATGGATACCGAGTAGTTATCAGTAGATGGAACTGGATGAGATTTGATATGCATAATCTTAAGGTGATTCCCTATCCGCTATATGACATCCATTTTGTTCTATAACTTATAGTTTCCATGCTCGGCGACCCATCGCCGCCTACCGACTTGTCTGTTTGTTTGTCTGTTTGTGTAGAGGATATCTCAAAAAGTTATGGACGGATTCGGATGAAACTTGGTGGACAGGTTGGGTGTGTCGTACGGATGAATTAATTCAATTTTGGTGAAGATCCGAAAACTAGGATTATTTAATTTTTTTAAGTGATTCTTCACCATTGAGAGATAGGGCCAAAGACGATATAGTGTTACGGATTTGGAAGCCTCTTGCACACAGACAGTCAGCAGTCCCCACAGTTTAGTTATTTCGATAAGTAAGTGTTTGGAGTTTGGGCCCCATCCCTATGTTTAATGTGTGATTAAGTGTATGTGTGCTGCAAGTTATTTTCTAGTTAGTTTTATACATCAATTCCCTTCACTTCTCCGCACCATCGATGCCATTGCCCACGTGCGTTCCACCATGGACGTGAGCAGAGGTGTCCTCACCTCAGAGCTCCGACTCCGCCGAGGAAAGAAGGGGATTCCCCCCTGTCCAATCACGGATGGCCAGCACATCACCTCACAAAACCCTGTCCAATCGGGGCAATTATTACCTCAGGACGGACCCCTCCCATCTCACATGAGGAATGAATAATAGTGGAGGCGATCCGGCTGGCAAAAAAGGAAGAAGCCTCGTCGCCTTGTTTGCCCTCGTTTTGCCTGCTGGGATCATCTCGCTTTGCCTGCTGGCATTCTCGTCTCGTCTCATCCGTTCTTGTGCTGGCTGGTGTCCATTGCGTCATTCCGAGTCCCTGGTGCTTGGTGCGGCGACGAAGATGTGGGTTTGAGTCCCCCCCCCCGAAGCAGCTCGTCTCGACCAGACCGCACGAGGCGGAAAGGTGCCCAACCGAACTCTTACCCTCAGCTCACCTTCCCTCCCAAACTGAAGGGTCAAATAAGGGCCAACCAGCCCCATTGTGTGTGTGTTTGTGTGTGTGTGTGTGCGCGCGCGCGCGCGGCGCCCATCCTGTAAGTAGAGACTGTTAAGTACCTGTGTTCATTAACCTCCGCCATCGAAGATGGACGGAGGTAACTGTTTTCACCCGTTTGTTTGTTTGTGAACAGTATTACGGAAAAACTCCTGGACGGATTTCGACGAAACTTGGTGGGGGGATTAGGTATGGTCCCAGTATCATGCCATTAGATTTTGGACTTGGTCCAAAGTCCAATATGGCCGCTATGGCGGCCATTTTGAAAAAAATATTTGAATTTTTGTTTTTGCATTTCTACATGTTTTAAGTGATTTACAACCAAAAATAAATAAATTTGTTAGAGAAAAAAAAAAAATCTTGCAACTTTTTTCAAAAATTTTTTCGATTTTATTTGAAAAATATTTGAATTTTTTTTTTTGCATTTCTACATGTTTTGAGTGATTTCCAACCCCCCCTCCCCCCCAAAAAAAATTTGTTAGAGAAAAAAAAAAATTTTGCAACTTTTCTTTCAAAAAAATTGATTTTTTTTGGGGGTATTTCTACATGAGCGTCGATCTAGTTTAGTTTATTCAATCGTGGTTCAGTAGAGTCTGATCCGTTTTGACCTACAATGAATAGGATATCAGGTTAACTTAAGTGACCCAGCAGTATTGGCGGCGGAGGTTTTGCACTCCACCGAGTGCTCCCCCTCTAGTTGTAAATTGCATTTATTTTATTCGGATAATTCTGCTCTGTGTCTCCCTCCCTATTGTACATAAATATCAGTTAAATGTTCCAGTTCGTTGCCAGTCGTTTCTGCCATTGACCCAGCATGGTGCGGGCTTGAGAAGTAGTAAGGCCATTTGTGCCGTAAATTGTTCGTTTGGGACCGGCGCGGCTCTGGTAACTCCCACTCGGTTACGCCGGACCCGAGTCGGTTTATGCGACTCGGTTCGGACAGAGTCGGCCGAGGGTGTGGCTTCCCCGGTAGCTAGACGGCGTGAGTACTTAGGAAAATTGGAATAGACAAGTGGACCCTACCTCACACCGTCGAAATATTGGCGACCACGGTCCTTTAAGTGACCCATCGACTCCGGAGTTATCTGGGGTGACGACCTTTTAATTCCGGGTGTTCGGTGGGAGATGGCCCAATTGTTCCGTCTCGCGGTCGTACCTCGCCACGGAACCCGGCACCACAACAATAGTGCTGTATAACATGATATTTCAAAAATGTATTGGGCCCGATGTTCTCGTGGATCAGGCATTATGTGGCAGAGGTATGCGCTCCACCAAGTGCCCTTCTATTTAATTCCTTTTTTTGTCCTCTCCTGTGGAATCAACTTCCACATTCTCTTCAATCTCATTTTGACCTCCAGGTCTTCAAAACAGTTCTGTGTGCTGGTCTCCCAATCCATTCTGTGTTCTAGCTCTTCCATGAGCCTTGATTTTGTAGACAAAAAAGTGCAAAAGGTTATAGCTTATGACCTCATCAGAAATGTCAAATATTTCCTCAAAAATAAGAAATTGCAATTAACATAGGAGGTGTTTCAAAAAGATCGATACAACTTTAACTTCCTGCCATTTCTTTGTTTTTTTAACCAACACCGTTTTCCTTTTCAGGGTTTGGCGGTGTTATCGTGTTATTTGTTCCCTGGGATTTCTAGCTCCGTAGATCAACTATGCCATTGATAGTGAAGCAGAAGACAAAAGTGGTGGCCCTGTGGTAAGAGACTAAATCATATGTTGACACCCGCCGGAGGTTCTGCCGGGAATACGACCTCAGAATACGTGATGGACCCACAAATTGTGCCATTCAATGTATTGTAAAACATTTTGAGCACAAGGGTACAGTGCACAACCAGAGCAAGGACAACAGTGGCAGGCCAGCATCAGTAACCAATAGCCAAGCCAAAATCGACGCCATGCGGGATTCTGTAGCGGACAGATCCAAGAAGTCCCACCACCGGCACTCCCAGGAGCTCGGCATCAAACCAACATCAGACTGGTGTATCCTCACTAAGGAACTGAAGCTTTTCCAATACATCATCTCCATTAGGCATAGACTGAGTCAAGATGACATGAGAAGGAGACTTGATATGTACAATTGGCTCAGTGACAGGATGGAGCGGTACCCAAACTGGATCAACCTGATCTGGTTCAGTGATGGACATCATTTCCACTTGAACGTTGCCATCAACAACCACAACAACATTTTCTGGGGGAAGGGGGGGCAGAACCACCTGAGGAGGTCATTGAGAGGTACCTGAAAGGGCCTAAAGTCACATGCTTCTGCTCCTTCAATGCCAGATGGGGAACACGAGGGCCTTACTGGTTTGAGAATGACAACAGCAGGATGGTGACGATCAACAGTGAGCACTACCGGGCTGTGCTCCAGAAGTTCCAAAATGATCTAGCCCAAAAGGTCACCCCAAACCAGCTCAGCATGACCTGGTTTATGCAGGATGGTGCACCCCTGCATCCAGCTGGTGACACCAGGACTTTTCTGCGACAGCTCTTCAGAAATCTCCTCGTTGCCCTGGGTACCGCTCATGAGTGGGCACCCCATATCCCAGACTTGAACCCTCTAGACTACTGGTTCTGGGGGGACTGCCAAGGGCTCTGTCTATGCCAACCGCCCTGCCACACTGGATGATCTGAAGCAGCAGGTGTCAGACTACCTCCAGGCAGTGCCACATGAGACCTACAGGAAAGTTGGACAGAACTTTGGAGTCAGGATCAATGCCTGTCTGAACTATGAAGGGGCACACATCGAGAACGTCAATAACAAGGATTTTGTGTAAATGACAATTTCACGCCTTGGGCTCTCTCGAACTCTAGCAGTGAGTTACTGCAATAGCAATCAGTGATATAAAATACCATGTCATAAGCTTTCAAGAAATGTTTGATTCACATTCCTGAGGTATCTGTTTCTTTGTAAATAACCATTTAAAGTTGCTTCACTCTTTTTGAAACACCCTGTAACTTGCAAAAAAAAAAGAAAGAAAAATAATTCAACAAAATTTTTTATGCCTGCAACTTAAATCATTTTTATCAAAACTATGAAGTCTTATTACCTGGTAGAAGCTCCCTGAAGTCAGTGACTAGATCTCCAAGCCAACAGCGTGCTGGATTGCAGGCCACCTCCATCTCATACGGGGTCACTATAGGACGGTAGAACTCTGACAATTGCAAAATTAGTGAGCTTTCGGGACAGGCCACGAGCACAAATACATCAATCTCCGGGAAATTTGCCAGCTTGGCAGGGTTCAGCTTTCCGACAGCAAACGTGTAGTGTCGCTTCCCAGCATGCTCTGCTACCTCACGCATGCGTGCCACTGCGTCTCGGTATCCAACCATACCGAGCGTGCCAAGGATGATGCCCACGGTGTGAGCATCACGCACACGCTCCACAAGGTAGCGACGACGGCGGAGGATACACGCTCTCTCCACACCATCTTCATGCCGGCCGCCCACACCCCCATCATTTCCAGGTCTCTCCGGGTCAAAGGTTGCGAATGAACAACCGTGCCAAGAGACCATGACATTGGTGAGAGCAAGACTAGCAGGTCCAACATAAAACACAGAATAGTCAGAGAGGGAGCACCCTGATTCTAAGATAAACTGTCGGCCACACCAGGTGACTGCAGTATTATTATTAACATGTTCGACATGCTTCACTGCTTTTACCTTTTCTTTCTGTTTTTCATCAAATTCCATACATGCCAAATTTGACGTTTCCTTCTCCTCACCTTCCAAACCGTCTTTTTCCTGGACCTCTAAATTTCCTTCCACGACACTTTTTTTCAAGGACTCCTGTTTACAAACTCGTACATTTTCACATGCAGCATTTTCTCCTCGTCCTCCTCGTATTCTTTCCGTAGCTATTCCCTCATGATGACAATTACCCTTCTTTTCTTCAGCTCTTTGAATACAACACTGGCTGCTGGATCGCTCAGATTCTGTGTCTGCTGTACCCATTTCATCCACAATGGTTGCTTTACGGAGGCCAGGGTATTCCGTCTGCAAGATGTCTGCCAGAGTTCCTATAAAATTGGACAGATATTATGTGAATAGAAATTGAAGTGACATTTTAAGATAAAAGTTCTCAACTATACTTTGATGGCTGGAACAGAACATGGAACCAGCAACTCTAGTCACAGTAATCAAGTAAATGACGACGAAAAACAGGAGTACACAATAGGGCTTGGCGATATATATATTTTTTGCTCGTCAATTATCGTCCCTCCAAATATTGACAATCGAGCGATATTATCGACATTGCTCAATCACTTACAGTAATGTGTGCGACCACCCAGCAGTGAAAGCTGGCGCTTAGGGGATACACACTATCAATATTTATGTAACCCCAATGATGACCCACTGTGCAATAGCTCGAAGATATAGTTGTTTATCGCCATGTTAACTGTCCTGACTGATGTTAATACTTTTGCATTCTCTCATTGAAAGCAGAGTTTGTCTCATTACCATACAAACAAAACATTGCAATGGGTATTTTTGAACATTAATTGCACTTTCGCAGTGGCAAAGAAGCCCATGTGACCCGAGATTGGACTTCATCGATGCTGCATGTCAAAGTAACTGTATTTCTCCATCCATCACACTCTTTTCGCTAGGATGTCCTGACCTCGAATGCTTGGTCAGAGCTCTCTGAACATGCACGCCATTCAGACGTCCAGCACTCAACCTGCCCCCGTATACGTATATTTCTTGAAAGTTTTTTCTTTGTTTACGATGGGCGGATGGGGGTATGAAGTGCGCATCGACCACAATGGTTGGGGGTGGGGGAGAGGAGGAAGATGAGTGTTGTGTTTGCCTATGGTGTTTGGTGCTCTGATGGCCCTGGGGGCAGCACATTTTTGTATGCGCACTTTGCCACCATGATAAAAGCTCTCCTGCACAGGGTCTGAGTTGGAATTCAGATGTGGTGGTTTTACCGGTGCAAACAGGTCCCCTCCTTCTTTGGCTCGGGCTCAGGAGCATCAATGGAAAACATTGACGATGAGGCAGGAGAACTGGCATCTGAGATGGGATGAAGTTTTCTCAACGATCACATGAAAGGCGAGAGAATGATGTTGCATATATCTTGATTTTTTTTAATGGGATTATCGTCTTATGATAAAATGAGTACTTAATGTCAATATTCTTATTAAAACAATGGAAATACCGCTCAAAATCTTCAGTTTACGAAACCACACTTTTTCCATTATCGAATGTTGCCAATATATCAACAATTTGAAAAATGTAGTTTAGGAAGGACCTGGGTGACGATATTTTTTTAAATATCTTATCGCGTCGATAATATCAAGATATCACACAGTCCTAGTAAACAGTACTTCCTAAAAATAACATTTTCCCTGAAGGTATGTATGTTCGATCAACTCAAGAAAGTCCCCAAGTGGGCTCATGTCTATGTTATCTTCTCAACAATAAACATGGAACTCTGTGAACTCACATAAGGAGCAAGCACTGAGCACATCTTTCTCAGGACTATGTCAAGTCATGTGATGAGAACAAAGCTTCCACCAAGCACTGAGCCTTTCATTCCACAGCGATATTGAGATATTAAGCAAGTGGGTGGTACTTTCAGCCAGCTCGGTGATTAATTCACTTGTACCTCATTCCCATGCATCACTCAGCCAGAGATGAAAATAGGTGTCGCTCACACTGCGTTTTCATGCAAATTTATCCACCAACCCGCATTGTCTGGATTCAATTAGTTTTGGACCCCATGTGAGAGTAGCCCAAAGCAGGATGGATGAAAGTAAATCTACATCACAACACTGACCAATCAAGTAGCAAGAGAGCAATCTCTTCTGGTTTCTCTATTCTCTCATATTCCTGTGTAGCTTTTTTATTAAAAAAAAAAAAGAGCTCAAAAATATTGTTGGGATTCTCAAGGAGAAAGCAGTAGTCCAGCTCATTTTTCCCACAAGTCTTGCTGGGAAAGAAATGCCCACATAATTTGAAAATGAGCATTGCATGGAAACAGGAGGTTTAAATTAAGAGTGAATTTTTATAAGAGAGGGCCACCCATGAACATTGATGTCTTCAGATATTTTTCAAATTTTTATCCTAGGTTGTGTATGGTCTAAAACTCAGAAAGCCAAATTTTTGATGTGATTGACCCATTCCCCGCCGTTTGGGCCACACCCAAAGTTTGGAGATTTTGATTCCCTTGAAATTTTTTTCCATTTTCAAAGTGAACTTGAGGGGAGCACTTGGTAGGGTGCAAAACCTCTGCCGCCAATACTGCTGGGTCACTTAAGTGAACCTGATATCCTATTCATTGTAGGTCAAAACGGATCAGACTCTACTGAACCACGATTGAATAAACTAAACTCGATCGACGCGCATGTAGAAATGCCAAAAAAATAAAATCGAACTTTTTTTGAAAAAAAAGGTGCAAATTTTTTTTGTTCTCTAACAATTTTTGGGGGGAGTTGGAAATCACTTAAAACATGTAGAAATGCAAAAAAAAAAAATTCAAATATTTTTCAAATAAAATCGAAATTTTTTTGAAAAAAAGTTGCAAGATTTTTTTTTTTTCTCTAACAAATTTTTTTTGGGGGGTTGGAAATCACTTAAAACATGTAGAAATGCAAAAGCAAAAATTCAAATATTTTTTCAAAATGGCCACCATAGTGGCCATATTTGTCTTTGGACCAAGTCCAAAATCTAATGGCATGATCCTTGGACCATACCTAATCCCCCCACCAAGTTTCGTCAAAATCCGTCCAGGAGTTTTTCCGTAATACTGTTCACAAACAAACAAACAAACAAACAAACAGACAGCGGTGAAAACAGTAACCTCTGTCCATCTTCGATGGCAGAGGTTAATTATTTAGAATAACCATCAGTTGCCCAAGGAAAATCTTTTACAAATCTATTATATGGTTTGGGTACTAAAATATTTTATACAAAAATCTATGGGATCTGGATGGTTATGGATAGTGGTGCCACCTATAACCCCTTTTGGCAAACATTCACTTCAGACTTTCTCTGGCCATATTTTTAATAACCATCAAGGTCCTATGGATTTTATTAGTGCATTGGATAGTACAAGTGCTGTACTATCCTCTGAAAGCAAAACATTCATGGGACCTTGGTGGTTATGGCAGTAAAGGGGGTCTCAAGATCACTTTGGGCTATACGAAGCCCTTTTTCGAGCCACACCCACTCCCATAACCATCTTATTATTTTGAAACTAATATTATCAAATGAAAGTTCCATATCTATACGAACAAAACCAATAGTAAAATCCATGGGACCTTTTAAAAACAAAGAATAAAACAGGTCCAAAGTTGCCTTGTTTGACAGATAATGTACATAGCGATGTACATATAATGTACAGGTATACTGTGTACATGACATGGTATACACGACATGTACATGGTCTGCCTCTATCACCAATTTCCATCACTTGCTACAGAAGTCCACTATATTCCATTGCTGATTCTATTTGAAACTGTAAAATATTTATGTATTATGAAATAAATGCTGTTTTAAGCAAATTTTGTCTTTTGTATACATTCTTTATCTTGAAACCATGTAATTATGAGATGCAAGGTGATTTCTTTCATTTGTATTTGCCGCCTTACATGACTTTTTACCCATCATGCCATTTGTAATTTCCTTTTCTTTGTCTTAGCAAGATGAAAGAACATGTAAAAAAAGAAAGCTGAATTTATATCCCCCCAATCCTTATACATCATACCTGGTAAGTTGCAATTTCCCACATTTGTCTGCTTATAGATAGGTCAAAGGTTATCTGGGATTAGTAGTTTTGAAATCCAGCATCAATTCAATCCAAGATACCATGTGTTTACTGTCTGTTCCTTTTTGAAATCAGCATATTTCTATCATTCGGCATTATGAATGTAGGTCATACTAATGCCACGGTGTCAGGGATAGCATGGCTGAGTCTAGTTCATGTTTAGTTGATTTATTTATATTTTGGTTTGTTGAATGAAAGCCAGTAGAAAAATGGGGTGATTTGAGCATTGCTTCCTGCTGTTAATGTTCAGTCCATTCTGAAAAAAACATAGGCTAAATAAAATCTTATAGAAAAAAATCATTCTATTCATGCACCAATAAAAGTTTAGGTCTACTTCTCCAAACACATATTTTTGCTCGACAGTAAATGCATCTTTTTGTTTCAGGGGACATGACTCAGGCATGGCATATAGATCGTGCATTTTCTACAACGGAAATCATGGTATTTGTGGCCCATTTCAGCCATGAAGAGCTCACTCGCTGACCAGTATAGCATCACTGAATTCTGGAGAATGGAGAGGCTGTCAAAGTTTCATTCCTTCATTTGTGTGGAAAGGAATTCTTCATTTGGCCCAGTACACCAGAGATCGAAGAACACCCAATTTCAACAGTTCTGTGCAAGATGCATCCACCAACGGTTATCAACAATCAACGTCAGCTGATCTTCCAAAAGAAAGATTATGAAGATGCCAAGATGTACATCAAACGTTTAGCATAGAAAAAAAATGTGGACAGATTCCCATGGACCATCCTAAAAATACTGTGTGTTTCTTGTAAACCATCCTACCCAAGAGTTACATAAATTGTATCTAAATATTTCATGGATTTTCTTCAAAACTTTTCAGGAAAATAAAAGATTCACATCTAGAAAACATTTTTCTACCAATCTCGGCCACATTCAAAACAGCATGGGGTTAAAGTAAACGAACAGATTTTAGGATGGATGGCCCAAAAACAGATAAGACATTTAGTGAAAGTATTTTACTTTTGAATCAGCTATGGAATATAGTGAACTTCTGTAGCAAGTGATGGAAATTGGTGACAGAGGCAGACCATGTACATGTCGTGTACATATACCTGTACATCATATGTACATCGATATGTACATTATCTGTCAAACAAGGCAACTTTGGACCTGTTTTATTCTTTGTTTTTAAAAGGTCCCATGGATTTTACTATTGATTTTGTTAGTATAGATATGGAACTTTCATTTGATAACATTAGTTTCAAAATATCAGGATGGTTATGGGAGTAGGTGTGGCTCGAAAAAGGGCTTCATAGAGCCCGAAGTGGTCTTGAGACCCCCTTTACTGCCATAACCACCAAGATCCCATGAATGTTTTACTTTCCTAGGATAGTACAGTACTTGTGCTATCTTATGCACTAATAAAATCCATGGGACCTTGATGGTTATTAAAAATATGGCCAGAGAAAGTCTGAAGTGAATGTTTGCCGAAAGGGATTATAGGTGGCACCACTATCCATAACCATCCAGATCCCAAAGATTTTTGTTCAAAATATTTTCATACCCAAACCATAAAATAAGTTTGTAAAGGAATTTTCTTGGGCAACTGATGGTTATTCTAAATAATTCACTTTGAAAATGGAAAAAAATTTCAAGGGTGTCAAAATCTCCAAACTTTGGGTTGAGCCCAAACGGCAGGGAATGGGTCAATCACATCAAAAATTTGGCTTTGAGTTTTAGCCCACACACAACCTCGGATAAAAATTTGAAAAATATCTGAAGACATCAATGTTCAAATGTTACCATTTTGGGCCTATCTTATAAAAATTCACTCTTAAACTGGGGTCGACTGTAAAAGTGAGTTGCAGGGGATCCCAGATCCATGAAACCCGTGATTTTTTTTTCACCGGTTGAGTGGCGCTTAAAAATTAACGCATCGGTACGTCGACAACGACCACAACGATGACATGCACATTAACAGAACACTATGACACACGCCATCAGCACACTTCAAACAAAAGAGCAGACAGGTTGGTGGCCTCAAACAGTGGGCTGTTTTTTTTTTTTTTAGGTCTCCCGGGTCTAGCTCCCTCTGCTCCCTTATTCCTCGAACGCCATTTCCTACAGGTCACAAGCAATCTTCCAGGAACACCCTCTGAGTTAAACACCCAAAAGCCAGGCTTTCTGCTTGTTGCCACTATTTTGGTCCTTTTTTCTCCTGTTTGTTAAAATTCATTCAAGAGGCAGCCAAGAGCTTGCAAAAACTGATGCTAACTGGCAGCCAAATTCTGCCTACAAACAACGATGCTGACAACAGCTGTTCCACTTTACCTTCCATCTCATCGCTCTTCAATCAACCAAGATCGAGTGTTCAAAAAATGTTCAAAACACAAGGCCAGCAATGGTGGATTAGATGTATGCCCTCGAATCTCATTATAATCACTGCAGTAAAATAAAGCTCCAACGAAGAAGCTGTAGTGATTGACGAATGCATATGGTATAGATAATTCCACGCAAATTGAGAGTTTTGAAGAATCGGCACCTCCACGTGAGGTTAATTTTAGGGGGTGTAAGGGATAATCTGCAGTTATAGGAATCTTCATGCATGTGTTCAAACCCTGTGATAACAGCAAACTGGGGAAACAACTCACAAAATAACCAATGTGTTGAGATCAAATTATCAAGAGGAGATATAGGAAAAACATTTTTAAGAAAAAGAAGAGTGAGGAGCAAGGACTTACCAATGGCATGTGCATATTTCAAGTCACAGAGCAATAGCACGCGTGTGTTGCGCAGGGGATATAGGTGGCGGAATGCATCCGCGCAGCGCTGCACATCCAACTTGCGTCGTGCAAATACATACAGAACAGGCAGACGTCGTGTAGGACTGAGACAGGCATGCCCATAATGCACAAGGCCATCTGCGTTGGCATGCTCAGCAGAAACTTCATCAACACAGCAACTGTGTAGTCATGAGGCGGGAATTGACCAGCATCAGATATACACATAATTTTTTTTCATAATCATTTAATCAGTCCGATGGCGTATTGGTTAGAGCATCCATTCTGATTCTGGGAGAAGAGAGCATAGACAAACAACTATACATTGGCAACCATTGCAAAGAAGTTGATGGGTATAAGTCAGTCTCCTCCTGTGTTGAAGTTCCTTGAAAGGAAACTCATTATTTTTTCATCATCTATATAATAATAAGCTTGTTTATATTATGTCAGTCCATCCATGTGTAATGCTTCTTTGCACCCATTGGTTGGACAGCTGGCCTGACTCCACCCACAATGGTAACCTAAAAAAAAATCATACAGCTGCCATTTTGGTGACATGCAAAGCCAAAGACAACATCAGAACTGTCATAATCACAATCGCCATACCTTCCCTATCAGTTTTCCCTCCAGTGTAAAACAACCAAAGCGACTGTAAAAAGGATCAAATATCAAAAGATTTAAGCCGATAGGCGTCACAGGCCTTGCGAAGGCAACAGTACATTTAGACCTCAAACTTCAGGCCTCTGGTGTCAGCCTTTGGGCCAGTGCAATTGGAATATATCTTGGCTATATAACCACATTGTATAATACAAGTAATACAAGAAAAGGAACAATCAGAGATTGCAGACCCTTGCCAGGACTTCTTTTGATTGGTTATTTATGTAGGTTTTGGGGTAAATGCAATATGGCTGCCAACCCATGTGACCTGTATGACATATGTGTGAACCTTTTGTTCATCATGGACAGGCAGTCAAACGTGTAAAGTTTCGTCTCGATCTGTTCCGCCACTTTAGAGAAGATTTTTGAAGGTTTAAAAAAAAAATATATATATATATATATATATATATATATATATATATATGTATATATGGCTGCCAAATCATGTGCGCAATGACGTCATCGACTTTTTTTTCTGCAGACCATTTTATCCCTAGATGACCCTCAAAAATTTTCATCAAATCAGATGTGGCCTTCTACATATGCAATTATGACGTCATGATAAAAAAAAATCACACCCATACCCCATGAGGTGTACTTGCTATGAGCCAAGTTTCAATTTTTTTTTCCTTGGTGCAGTTTCAGAGATACAGAGGTCCAAAGTTTTTCCGTTTTTCCAACATGGCTGCCACACAACGTGACCTATGACGTCATAATCATAAAAACATTCTACATGAGTAGTCGCACCAACGGTGAAAATTTCGTCTCAAACAGGCAAGCGGCGGCGGAGAAAAACACGAAATTTCTGTGCGGACAAACAGACAGACAAGGCAGACAAACAAAGGGACCCAAATGCAATACCCTCTCCTTCGGCAAAGGGAACAACGGCAGCATTGAGGGTAAAGACAGTCACTGCGGCAACGGTTAACGACTACAATAGAAACGGCAATGACGGAAACCACCCTGGTAACGATAGTGGTAACGACGGCAATGACAGCGACAGCGGCAACGATGGCGAAGGCAGCACCGAGGGTAAAGATGGTAACTGCGATGACGGTAATGACTGCAATGGAAACCACCCTGGTAACGATGGCAACGACCCCGACAACCGCGGAAAAGGTGTCGACGAATTCGGCAACGATGGCGACGGCGGCAGTAACGATGGCGGCGGTAACGATGGCGGCGGTAACGATGGCGGCGGTAACGATGGCGGCGGTAACGATGGCGACGGTAACGATGGCGACGGTAACGATGGCGGCGGTAACGATGGCGGCGGTAACGATGGCGACGGGTAACGATGGCGGCGGGTAACGATGGCGGCGGGTAACGATGGCGGCGGTAACGATGGCGACGGGTAACGATGGCGGCGGTAACAATGGCGACGGGTAACGATGGCGACGGGTAACGATGGCGGCGGTAACGATGGCGACGGCGGCGTAACGACGGATATCTTCATGACTCACCTGCCATACGAAGTGTCTGCCAGGATAAACGGCCGCAATCCAGTAGCTTCCCGGAGCAGACGAGCCACAGGTGCCGCATCCGGAAGCAGCTCGTCAGGAAACTGAAGCACAACCTGTGTGCGGGATTTGAATCAGGGTGGCAGTTCGTGTGGAAGGCGCGGAATGTCGAAACAACGAGCGAAAGCGATCCACAAGTTCGTACCCTGCACAAGCGGCGCCGCCGTATGAAGTCCGCGGTTCGCTGTATCTCGAAGCGTTCGGGCAGCAAGGCGGAGGCTGTACTCGCATCGGGCTGGTTCACTTGGCGTCTCAATGCCGCCTCGGCGCCGCTACTCATGCCCACTGCCATACTTGACTGACCGAATAAATCGCCTTTCCCTGTTTATGTTACCTCCGGCACCGTCTCGAGCTTCCTTCATGCGTGTGCGGCACGCGCCACCACGTGGAATTGTGCATTGGTTGTTGTATTTTCCACACCACACGTCAACTTTAATATGTTACTGTATTTACAGATATCCTCGTTTCATACGTACCGTAGTTAAACATTATGGATTAAACTTTTCCTTTACAGTAGTTAACAGTTGAACCAGTGGGAAGGAGCACAGCCGAGCTGAGTGAATATATGTATATACATCTTGTGCACGAACTTCGAGGGGGGAGGGGGACTGGTGGGATGGCCGAGACTCTATGTTGTTGTTTTTAACATAACAACAAAGACATAGTCGAAACAGTGTGTGAACAGCTCAGAAATAACCAATGTGATGAGACGGTCTCGCTCTCTAAGCTGGGTTCGAATCCCGACCCGGCTATAAACTGTCATCTCGGTGTTTCACAGGTAGGGTGATTCATCATTGTGCGTGCCGTCCCTCAGAAGGACGTTAAGCTGGGCGTCCCGTCTGCCGGCATTCGATGGTGGACATTAAAGATCCCAAGGTATCTTGCACGAAGAGTGGGCGAGCTATCGCCGGCACTCTGAATAAATTTCAAAATTCCTGCCATCACCTGAGTCAAACGTCAGGCCTGATGAACTGGTTCGTGAAAGACTTGGGCCAAAACGTTACTTCCGGTTTGATGATTTTTTTGATGAAGAAGAAGCCTGCCGATGACGCAAATCGGGTGACAATGCTCGCAGTCACTTCCTTTGGAGGTCTCAAGACGGTGGCGCATTGACTTCAGCACTCAGCAATGACTGCCAATCGATTTAGTATAAAGATCAGTGGGTCATCTTGACAAGCTCGGCTTCACTGTTCGCTCGGATCACGGGAGGTGTATTAACATATTCGCCGGAGAGTTGTTCGTTTGCTGGTTTTGACGGTGAGGAGTGACGTCATCGCGGCCCGTACTATTATTTGAAGGAAATTCGAAATGTACGTGACGAGCGATGATATTTTTGGATCTCAGAAAGTATTTTGGTACCTCGTCCATTTTTGTGGTGATATCCGCCATTTTTCTTTCTCCTATTTGGAGGTAGCCGATTGGACGTGCAACAACACGTGACACGCTTCTCTCTTAAACACGTTTTACTTCATCATTTTGTCCTTTTTTGATTTCTCATCAAGCGGGCGGCCTCTGCCATCCGCCTACCAAGCGGCTCGCTGAATCAAAGCGCTCAAGTAAGCATTGCAACGGAACGGTATGCTCGGCATCGCTTCCCAACATGGCGGTCTCCATAGAAACGATGCCGTCGTGGCACTCGAGTGAATGTTGTTCGGGCCGTCGTTTTCAGTTTTACGCATTCCTCTTTTAACCACAACTCCCCCCAAACGAACTTGGCAGTGGCTACAGAGGATGGGGGAAGCGGGAAAGTGTTTTAATGTATTGGCAGGGAGCGTTGAGGGGGCGTGGAGGAGTTGTGATGGTAGTCACGTGGCTGCAGGGCATATAGCTGTTCGCGTCCGCGAGAGGCTCGCAGTAGTGTACATCCGGACACGCAATAAACAGAGTTACGGCAACCCTCACGACTCCACGTGCCTCACTGCTCTCCGGACTTCACAGAAAGAAACATAAATAAATGGGGAGTGAGAAGGAGGAGCTCCCTACCAAGCTTATCTCTGCACCCTAAATACCACTGTGCATGTTGGTCACTGATCTCAATTTATACACACTGACTGGATAAAGACACATAAAACTAGAGGGGGAGCACTCGGGAGAGTGCAAAACCTCCGCCACCAATACTGCTGGGTCACTCAAGTGAACCTTATATCTTATTCATTAAATATGTCAACAGTGCTGAGAGTTATAGTTCTTTTCTCCAACATTTTTTTTTTTGGGGGGGGGGGTGGAAATCACTTAAAACATGTAGAAATGCAAAAAAAAAATAAAAAAAAATCTAAATTTTGTTGAAAAAAAGTTGAAAATTTTTTTTTTGGGGGGGGGGGGTTGGGAATCACTTAAAACATGTAGAAATGTAAAAACAAAAATTTCTCTTTTTTGGGGAGGGTAACAATTTTTTGGGGGAGGGGGTTGGAAATCACTTAAAACATGTAGAAATGCAAAAAAACTTTTTTCTTTTTCCTTTGGGGGGTAACAATTTTTTGGGGGGGTTGGAAATCGCTTAAAATATGTAGAAATGCAAAAAAATTTTCTCTAAGAATTTTTTTGGGGGCGGTAACAATTTTTTTTGGGGGGGGGTTGGAAATCACTTAAAACATGTAGAAATGCAAAAAAAAAATTTGGGGCGGTAACAATTTTTTGGGGGGGGGTTGGAAATCACTTAAAACATGTAGAAATGCAAAAGAAAAATTCTCTTAATTTTTTTTTTGGGAGGGGGGTAAAAAAAATTTGGGGGGGGGTTGGAAATCACTTAAAACGTGTAGAAATGCAAAAAAAAATATTTTTTTTGGGGGGGGGAGACCAAGTCCAAAATTTTATGGCATGATCCTTGGACCATACCTAACCCCCCCACCAAGTTTCGTCGAAATCCGGCGAGGAGTTTTTCCGTAATACTGTTCACAAACAAACAAACAGAAAGGGGTGAAAACAGTCACCTCCATCCATCTTCGAAGATGGCGGAGGTTAACTACACATTTTATTGATGAAATATCTGGTACGAATTGTAAAAAATGTTTGGATGAAAATATGGCCTTTGAAATATGAATCAAGAACAGAATTTAACATTTATTTGAACTTTGTAGACCATGAAGTGACTTGAAAGCTTGCAAGTTTGTTCAATGTTCTTTCATCACTGTTTTTTTCAGGCATCATGGAAAGTCTGCACATCTGTTGTATTTACTCAGAAATACTTGTATGAAGAACTTCACTTTCAAAATCCTTTAAAATCAGGTCTTTGACATGTTCATCTGCACAGATGCTTACAATACTGCCTTCTGTTTTTTGAAGATGTTCCAAAAGCTCCAATGACTTCCACGATGGCCGTGCCACGATGAGTTTTGTGAATCGAATTTTTAGTTGATGTTGACTCATGTCTGCCGTATTCCTACCTGAAACGGTACTGAAGAACCACTCCTGGAATGGGTCTCTTCAAAACCACTGGTTTTACACGCCAAGAGAGAGAGAATGCAAGAATGAGAAACAAACAGAACCAAATGCGTTGCATCGATCCATCTTTCATTTGAGAAGTGTCCATTTATGGGTTTGTTTGTGTGTTTGTGAGTTTGACTGCTATCCATTTCTCAACTGCTGGATGGAATGAGTTGAAAACTGATGTGTTGTACTTGGGGGTTAGCACAAGCAGGTTTTCGGTGCAAAAAATGAATTAATAGCCCTCGGGGTTTAAGGGTGGGGGTGGGATGTGCTGAGGGTGATGCGGATCCAAATTCTCGATGTAAATGTGGATTGTATCGTGCTATGAGGGGCAGGAAGGGCAGGTTTGTTTTGGGGGCAGAGGGAGATCAAGGCTTGTGGAAGAGCTAGGATATCGATCCTATCAGGACACAACAGAACAAAAAGGAGCGAGAGCGAGAGATTATAGAGATAGAGGATGCACGGATGCGGCGAACAAGATGGATACAGATGCAAACCCTAAGGAGGGAAGAACTGGAAATCTGGAAGGAGGTGGGCTTGGAGATGTGGTTCTGGATTAGGTATGCCCCCTGCAGAAACCTTGCAGGACAGAGCATGGAAAGAGCAGACTGTGCAAGACCAGAAAGGAGGCGGCAGAAGTCATGGAGACCACCGACCTGTCTGATGGGAAAGTGACAGGCCCATTGCCTCAGCTTCATGAAAGGTGATTGTGATTCCATTCATCTTGAATGCCTTGGTTTCCACAGTATAAAGCTGAGGAATGTGTGAGGCATGGGTGTCAGTGTAGACAGGAGAGTAGTTATCCATCAAGCTAAGGATGGAGACCTTGCAGGTGGGCATACGTTCAGGTATGCCAAGACAGGACTTTGTACGACAGAGGATGTCCAGTCGGAGGCTGGTTTTGGAAGTCAACTTTGAAATCTGCTTTGTCCAATGAAGATTATGGATGACAGTGAGACCCAGGAGTTTGAGTACGTGAACCTCCTCAAGAGGATTTTTAAGAAAGTAGAGAGGAGGGTTTGCCAGATGGTCCTTTCAGAAAGAGAGAGAGAGAGAGAGAGAGAGAGAGACAGACAGACAGACAGACAGACAGACAGACAGACATAGAGAGGAGACAGACAGACATAGAGAGGAGACAGACAGACATAGAGAGGAGACAGACAGACAGACAGAGAGAGAGAGAGAGAGAGAGAGAGAGAGAGAGAGAGAGAGAGAGAGAGAGACAGAGACAGACAGAGAGAGACAGAGAGAGACAGAGAGAGACAGAGAGAGACAGAGAGAGACAGAGACAGACAGAGACAGACAGAGACAGACAGAGACAGACAGAGAGAGACAGAGAGAGACAGAGAGAGAGAGAGTGAGAGACAGAGAGAGACAGAGAGAGACAGAGAGAGACAGAGAGAGACAGAGACAGAGAGAGACAGAGAGAGACAGAGAGAGACAGAGAGAGACAGACAGAGACAGACAGAGACAGACAGAGACAGACAGAGACAGACAGAGACAGACAGAGACAGACAGAGACAGACAGAGACAGACAGACAGAGACAGACAGAGACAGACAGAGACAGACAGAGACAGAGAGAGACAGAGAGAGACAGAGAGAGACAGAGAGAGACAGGCAGAGACAGGCAGAGACAGACAGAGACAGACAGAGACAGACAGAGAGAGACAGACACTGAAAGACACTGAGACTTGTTAGGATTGAAAGACACATTCCAAGAGTTTGACCAACTTATGATTTTGTAAATGTTTGAAGAGAGAAAAAAAGACTGCTGCCTGCCTGTCTGAAGGATAAGCGATGTCACTTCATTCGGTGGAGTTGCCAGCAAATAGATAAAAGGGATCTTCCAGAGAGTCACCATGATCGTTGATGAAGGTTCGGAATAGGACTGGGCTCTGAACACTGCCTTGGGGCACCCGAGCCTCGACAGGGAGAGGAGATAAAAGGATTCCGTTGAGAGCCACACATTGGCTTCGAGAGTAGAGGCAGTCAGAAAGCCATGGTTGGAGTTGGCCTTGGATTCCATAGGCAGAGAGTTTGGAGAGCAAGGTGGGATGCCATACTGCGTCGAAAGCTGAATGTATGGCTATAGAGATGGCCTTGATCTCATGTCTGATATTGAGGGTCTCCATCCATTGTTGGGAGAGCAGAAGCAGCATGCACAAGGGAGAAGAGAGGACGAGGCATTCCTGCACTGAGATGTAGCAGAGAAAAAGGCAGGAAAGTGTGTTCTGTGCATGGCAAGCACTCCTCGTGGGGATGGGCATTGCTTTTGGATCCGTTTGTTTGTTTGTCTTTGTGTTACTTGGCAATTTTTTTTTTGGGGGGGGACAAGTATGTTTGTCGCTTACATTTGTTTGTTTATCTATTCACTCACCTTTAATCGCCTACAGGACACGATTTTAAACCGATCTTCACCAAACTTCACCAAACATCCGACAGAATCCTATTAATCGTTGATATCTAAAGGTCATCATAGGCGAAAGGTCAACAACTTTTTTGAATTTCTAAAATTCTCGATTTGAATCCGATTGACTTCAGATTTGAAGAGGATTTGCATCTGATGCCACTAAATTCAACCACCAACTATGTTTGAGGTCAACGTAGGCCATTGGGCCAAATTTCTAAAATCCTCAATTTTCATCCGAATGACTTGAAATTTGAAGAGAATTTGCATACGAGGTCACTGAATTCAACCAACGATTATTTTTGAGGTCAACATCGGCCAAAAGGTCATGGACCAAATTTCAAAAATTGACAATTTTCATGCGATTGACTAGAAATTTGAAGAGCATTTACATATCAGGTCACTGAATTTAACCACTACTTCGTTCTGTTTTGCCAAGTGTCGCTCTATGGGTGATTTTTCATTTGTTTGTTTGTTTATTTGAACTTTAGTGTTTATCTCCGCAACCGCTTGAGATGAAATTTTCACCATAGGAACGACTACTCATGCAGAGTGTTCTATTGATGATTATGTCATCATAGGTCACGTGGTGTGGCAGGCATGTTGGAAAAATGGAAAAAATCATTTAGACCTGTGTATCTCTGAACCGCACCCAGGAAATAAATTGAGCCTTAGCACATAGCAAGTACTCCTCATGGGGAACAAGTGCGATTTTTTTTCTTTAATGATTCCTATTGTTCCTTCATTATGACGTCATAATTGCATATGTAGAATGCTTCATCTGATCAGTATGAAAATTTTTGAGGGTCATCTCGGGATAAAGTGGTCCACAGAAAAAGTTTTTTTGATGATGTCATTGGTCACGTGATTTGGCACTCATATTGTTTTAACAAAATAAAAAAAAAACCTTGAAAAAAAATATCTGAAGTGGCTGAACAGATCGAGGCGAAACTTTACATGTATGACTGCCTATCCATGAGGAACAAAAGGTTCACAAATATGACATCATCGGTCGCATGATTTGGCAGCCATATTGGATTTACTCGAAAACCTACAAAAAAACACATCTCCAGAATGGCGAGACAGATTGAGGGGAAACTTCATACAAATGTTCCCCAAGCCATGGGTGTATAAATTTGTTTAGTAATAATTGATGTCACATGGTTTGGCAGCCATATTGGATTGAAGAAAACAATTTAATGATGTTTTCTCTGGAACCGCTTAATCAATTGATGTAAAACGTCACAATTATGATCTAGTATTGATGGGGAAATTTGTCTTTTAAATTTCAACTTGATCAGACACATGGTCTGGCAGCCAGAATTATTTGATTTTTTTTGATCTGGGTTCGTTTTGATTTTTTTTTGTTTTTTTTTAATATTTGTTTTTGTTTGTAATAAGGCTCACTTGGCTGTGCCTGGATGGGTTTGAGGGTATAGGAATAGCAGCTGAAATGTGAATCCTATCCAGGTTCCTCCTGATGACTTCATCTTTGCTTTTTGCTTGTTCAGGTTTCTTCTGATGACTCCAATGCAGGACTGTATATTTGGTCTTCCATTTGTTTTGAATTCAATTTATTTTAATCCCATTCTAAATTCAATTGAATAATAATTTTTTAAAATGTCATTGGTCAGGGTCAGGTGTCCAATCAAAGCAGGGTTGCATCAAAATGGGACATCTTGGTACCCAGTCATCACTGCCAGCAGTTATAAAGTGGCAGTTCTAATTATGTCTCTTATTAATTTCATAACACACCAGTACAGAAACCCCCCACAAAATACACCACACAAAACTGCACAAACACCACACAAAACAAATCCTGGCAAGTGTTTGCAATCTCTGGTTGCTCTTTTTCTTGTTTATCTTGTACCATCTTCACCACGACAGGATGGCAGGTTTTGCTCAACTGTTCCGTGGCCGTTTGCTCCTTCTCACTAACACGCTTGCATCTGGGACCATGATGGCAATCGGGGATGCGTTGGAGCAGGGAAGGGAAGCTTATGTTCATTGTGGGACGTTGGAAGAACATCAATACAACTGGAGTAGAACAAGTGAGCCATGATTTAAATTTGATGTTTAGATTGTTGAATAATATGTTGAGCGTAAAAACAATCTGGTTTTGTTTATTTATTTTACCAACTACACTGCAAGTGAAGACGTGTTATAAAAAAAATATTTCTGCATTATTTTCACCTGTTGAAATTTGATGAAATGTACCAACAAGTTCAGAAGCAACAAAGATACTATGGAGAAAATCTCAACACATTCAGTTGGAGGTCTGGCTACTAAAGCAGTATACATGTTCAGTTGGCTGTGGTAGTTTCCTAATTGCCTCATGTTGAGTAAAAAAAAACATGAGTGTTGAGTGTTGTTGAGTGTTGAGTGTTGAGTCATGTTGACTTGTAAAAAAAAAAAAGCTTGTGGGTTAAACTCCAAGTAAAGGCAGTAAAAGTAGAAATTGCAATAAAAGTCTGAACTGCATGTTTCAATATTGTCCTCTGTGAAACTGCAGTTCAAGAAACAGCCACCAATCGTTTTAAATCCAGCCACGGCGGCTGTTTTCCTTACAAGTGGGCATGTTCCATTAGCAAGAAGATTCCTTACCATTTCCTACAAACCTCCCTTGATTTATTTTTCTCTGTTTGCCAAGTGTCTTACAGAGTGGTTGATATAGAAGTGCGGCCGCCGTAGTCGGAAAGAACCTGGCCACCGCAGTCAGAAGGAGCCTGGCCGCCACAGTCGGAAAGAACTTGGCTGCCGCAGTCGGAAAGAACCTCGCCGCCGACATCGGAAAAACCATCACATATTAGCATATTTTAAAATAAATTTAGATTTTTTTTTTTTGTGGGTTTTTCATATTCTCCACGATTTCACAACATAAGGCGGTATATGTTTTAAATATATATTTGGTCACCACAAGGATTATTTATGCCTGGTGTTGGCTTAATGGCTCGGGTGGAGGGCATGGGATCCTGGGATCCTGAGTTCAAATCCCACTTGGCTGTTAAATTAATACCAGGTGGGGTTTACTTTTCCTGTCATCCTTCCGAGGTCGGCAAAGTGAGTGTCAGTTTGCTGGTATACTGTGTTGGAGTGGCAACCTGTCCAGGATTGTGCCCAATAGCCAAGGAGACTGCTTTGGCAGCAAAAATGCTCTGCACAGAGTATGGGCCTAATGGATGGATGGAAGGCAGTGTTTCGGATTTTGATTTTAAGCTTCCAAGGATGATTCCATTCCTGGATCACTTTCTTTCTGTGTGCAATCATTGCATTGCTCTAAGCATAAGCTATTTTCATGTAATTTCATAATAGTGGCTGGGCTGGAGTGGTCGAAGGCAGGATTTGGCCCCAGTTCTGTTCTTCATATACAGAAATGCATTTCTGATTACACAGAATCCCTTTTCACCAATTTTTGCATGATTCCACATTCTGGAATGTAGATAGATGCAAGCGTGTTAGTGAGAAGGAGCAAACGGCCACGAAACAGTGTCAAGAGTTATACATTATTGATTGGCAACATTTGCATCCCTCTCAGACAACATGATTAGATGTTGATCCAATATCTAGAACATTCCATTTAATTTGAGCAAGTTTCACTCTGTAAAAAAAAAGTTGGTTTCTTCAAGCTTCTGGTTCTTACCCTGAGCTCCAACCTTTCCTGGTTAGACAATATTTGCAAGCAAAGTGTTCTCATGCTGGTAGACCTAAGGCCCGTCACTGTAGCATTCTTGCGAACCTGGAAGCCATGAGCACACAACATTCAGGTCCTATAGCTCAGTTATTTCTATAAGTGAATGTGGATAGATAGCTCCCTTTCCCTAGTCTAATGGGTGAATAAATGTTCATGCGCTGTGAAGTTATTTTAATAGTCAGGTTTTCCTTTTTTTACAAACACCAACGAAAACCCTCTGCTCCCGGCATTCTCCGCGCGCTCGCTTGGGCACTCCAAGACATGGAATGCGACAAGCCCCACCCACCGATTCGCTTGGCGGCGCGCCGAGTAGGGGAAAGGTCAGGCCCCACCCATCGGCTCGCTTGGGCACTCCAAGAAATGGAATGCGACAAGCCCCACCCACCGATTCGCTTGGCGACGCGCCGAGTAGGGGAAAGGTCAAGCCCCACCCACCGATTCGCTTGGCGGCGCGCCGAGTCGGGGAAAGGTCAGGCCCCACCCATCGGCTCACTTGGGCACTCCAAGTCATGGAATGCGACAGCCCCCACCGACGGCGAACGAGCCACGCTGGAAGCGAGCCATGCCCGAGAGGTATAAAAAGGGACCGGAGAGCATAGAAAGTAGTTGATGGTTGTTTGGCTGAATCTACTCAGGCAGGTTGCACAGAATCTGCGCCTCATCTTCACCAGCGCGGGTTCTGGAGCGCAAGAGGATCCGCCGGAGCTCAGGAGGCTGATCGCGGCTCGCCGGTGTCTCGATTCAGTTCGCCTCTTGCTGGTGCCCGGTTCAAATCAGCTCGAAGACCACACGAGGTGGACAGGTCTGAGGCAGGTTCTGGTCTGCAGCTCGCCCTTTCCCTCCGAGCTGGAGGCCTCAATAAAGACCGCTCTGGGTCTGATTCTTGTGTGTGTGTTTGTGGCGCCAGTCCATTAAGTAGGAAATTTATAAGTGCCTTGCTGCACATACGTGCTTCTTATATTCGGATAACTCTGCTTCTTACGTGCCCCCCCTGCCCCATTATAAACAAACCATATGTTAAATGTATCAGTTCGTTTTGTGTCTCTTCTATTGGTTTAACATGGTGCGTGTTGGAGAATTAGCCAGGCTGTTGCCGCTATAAAAGGGACATTTGGACTGACGGAAGCTCGGTGACTATCCGCTAGGGCCGCACACGGTTAGAGTATGCTCGCGGTTCATTCCGTACGGGCGCCGTCGAGGGTGAATTTCCCCAGTAGTTGGACGACGTGGGTATTTAGGTAAATTGAAATTGGCAATCGACCCTACCCCATGTGGTCGACCTATTGGCGAACTTCGGTCCGATAGAGGATCCGTCGGCTCTGGAGTTATTCAGGGCGATGACCTATAAATTCCGGGTGATCGGTGGAGTCGACCCTGCAGCTCCATCTAGCGGTCGAGCTCACATCCGATACCCGGCCCCGCAGCAGTATTACATCAACACCAGTAGTTCAACATCACAAAAATGTCATGACATTTATAAAGTACATGATGCATTGCAGTGTTGGTAAAATATACATATGCAGTTTGGGAGGGTTCAAGTTTGGATGCGTGGTCCCAATACTTTTGTTAATATAGTGTTTGTTCAAGCACCATGGTCATTTGGCACCAATTAATTTCATTTTTGAACTAGTCTTTTCAAATTTATCGTGCTGAGTATTGTACTGACTGAACTTGAATGTACTGCTTGTCTTCTGAGATCTGATGGGATTGAGCATATTCAAGCTGATAAGTCCTCGGCAGCAAGCACCAAGACGACTAATTTATGCTCTCTCTCTTCTTTCCTTGCAAATAACTTTTCTCTGAAGTTCATTCATTGCTCATACCTGATAAAAGTACATATTTATGGGTGATAAACCGTTTTGCATGTGTCTTTACAGGGAATATGCTGACGGTGGGCTGTTTCCAAGGCTCTTTTGCCCATGCCTGGTACAGCTGGCTGGATCGTCAACTCCCTGGAAAATCTGTGCGAACGGTGGCACGGAAAGTTTCCCTGGATTGCATTGTTGCCTCCCCATTCTTCATCACCACATACATTTTAGGTAAAGATAATCATTTCATCCTGTTCTTGATTCTCGTCTATTTGTGTCATGTATGTATGTATGTTTGCATGTAATGTATTTCTAAGCATCATCTTCACCTTCAGAAACTCAGCTATTTTGAGTCTCTTCCTTTGTATATCACGAGCAAAGAAGCTGTCCTTACGGACTGGTTAATTCCCCCGTAATATACAGACGGATTAATTCCCCCGTAATATACAGACGGATTAATTCCCCCGTAATATACAGACGGATTAATTCCCCAGTAATATACAGATGGATTAATTCTCCCGTAATATACAGACGGATTAATTCCCCCGTAATATACAGACGGATTAATTCCCCCGTAATATACAGACGGATTAATTCCCCCGTAATATACAGACGGATTAATTCCCCCGTAATATACAGACGGATTAATTCCCCCGTAATATACAGACGGATTAATTCTCCCGTAATATACAGACGGATTAATTCCCCCGTAATATACAGACGGATTAATTCCCCCATAATATACAGACGGATTAATTCTCCTGTAACATACAGATGGATTAATTCCCCTGTAATATACAGACGGATTAATTCCCCCATAATATACAGACGGATTAATTCCCCCGTAATATACAGACAGATTAATTCTCCGTAATATACAGACGGATTAATTCCCCCGTAATATACAGACGGATTAATTCCCCCGTAATATACAGACTGATTAATTCCCCAGTAATATACGGACGGATTAATTCTCCCGTAATATACAGACGGATTAATTCCCCCGTAATATACAGACGGATTAATTCCCCGTAAGAAACAGACGGATTAATTCCCCCGTAATATACAGACGGATTAATTCCCACGTAATTATGGACTAATTCCCCGGTAATTATAGACGGCTTAATTCCCCTGGAATTAGTGTTGTTTATAGGATGACTTGTTTTTAGGATGATGACTTGTTTTAGGATGACACTCTCTCATCATGTGTGGCACAATGCCATAAATATTTACATCGAGAGAATTTGGGTTATCCCCACTCTGGATCTCCGAAAGCATGATTTTTTTCCTTACTGCCTAAGACCTACCTTCCTGTTGGCTTGTGGTTGGCCTGTTTCACATTCAATTCTGAACCTACCATTCATGATGCTGAGAGTTAATTCATTCATGGTCAACTTGTGTGTGTAATTCATGTAAAAGTACACTGCTGTCTATGAACACTCAAAGCTAAATGCCTTTTATTGTTTTGTCAAAAGGAAACGGGTGACAAAAAGTAGATTGATAGATTTTGATTAAACTTATCGTAATTTTAGGACAATAGGCCATCCCGTGTGTTGCTTGGAGTGTTCATATTTTAATACATGAGTTTGTTTCAATTAATTAATTTAAAGAAAATCCTATCTACTATGCAATTTACCCTGCTTATCGTTCTGTGTGCACAGAGTAATAAATCAAATTCTCTATGTTTATCTTTTTTTGTTTTGTGTTTTGAAATCTGTGTCTGCTGCACATTTTCTGCCAGGTTTTTCTTCTTTCTAAACAGAATATACAGTACAGTGCCTTCAGAAAGTATTCACACTCCTTAACTTTTGTCACATTTTGTTGTGTTACAGCCTGAATTTAAAACGGATTACATTAATAAAAAAAATGTTGCTGATCTTCACAAAATACCCCATAATGACTGTAATTTTTTTTATAGAATTTTTCACAAATTCATTAAAAATGAAAAGCTGAAATGACTTGAGTCAATAAGTATTCAACCCTTTTGCTATCGCACTCCAAATTGAGCTCAGGTGCATCCAATTTCCTTTGATCATCCTTGAGATGTCTCCACAAGTTGATTGGAGTCCATCTCTGACCAATTCAATTGATTGGACGTGATTTAGAAAGAAACACACCTTTCCATGTAAGGTCCCACAGTTGACAGTGCACGTCAGAACAGAAACTCTACCATGAAGTTCAAGGAACTGTCCATGGAAGTCCGAGATAGAATTGTGAGGAGGCATACATCTGTGGAAGGGTATAAGACTATTTCTAGAATGTTGAAAGTTCCCAAGAGCACAGTGAGCTCCATCATTAGGAAATGGAAAGGATATGGAATGACCCAGACTCTTCCGAGAGCTGGACGTCCGACCAACCTGAGCAACCAATCAAAAAGGACCTTGGTCAGGGAAGTTACCAAGAACCCAATGTGCACTCTGAAAGAACTACAGAGTTCCTTGTCTGAGATGGGAGAACCTGCCAGATGGACAACAGTCTCTGCAGCACTTCATAAGTCTAGGCTTTATGAGAGAGTGGCCAGATGGAAGCCACTCCTGAGAAAAAGGCACATGACAACATGCCTGGAGTTTGCAAAAAAGCACATGCAAGACTCTGAGAGCATGAGGCAAATAATTCTGTGGTCTGATGAGATGAAAATTGAACTCTTTGGCCTGAATGCAAAGCGCTACATCTGGCGGAAACCGAGCACAGCTAATCACCTATCTAACACCATCCCTACCTTGAAGTATGGTGGTGGCAGCATCATGCTATGGGTATTCCTTTTCAGCGGCAGGGACTGAGAGATTTATAAGGATAAAGCGAACAATGAATGGAGCCAAATACAGGCAAATCCTTGAGGAAAACCTGCTTCAGAGTGCAAAAGACATTAAACTGCGGCGAAGACTTACGTTCCAAGTGGACAATGACACCAAGCATCCAGTTAAAGCGACACTGGAATGGATTCAGATCAAGAACATGAAAGTCCTTGAGTAGCCAAGCCAAAGCCCAGACTTCAATCCCATTGAAAATCTGTGGAAAGACTAGAAAGACTTGGAGACTTCCCGTTCTGGTTCTTGAGCTACAGTGGTGACCCTCAGGGACTCAGCCGACTTTCTCAAAGATAAGTTTTCCTGACTTTTTTCTGTCACATTTTTAGTTATTTTGTTATCTCCGTGTTTACTGTGTTTGTGGTTCAGTTTTATTTTAAAACTTGTTCCAATCTGTGAGTATTCGTTGGACTTTTCATATCAAGTTCCTTGAGGCCTAATCATTTCCTCGTTTATGTGCATGATTGTATTTATTGTATTTGCGACTTATTACCTTCTTTTTTTTAACCACAATCCCGACACTCTTTCAATTCCTCCCAACTATACCCTCTGTTTCACGTCTTAAATTATAAAAATAACAATAATAATAATTGACCTCTTTCAAATTCCCTGCTTTTCTTCCTGAAAGTCCCTGTAATGTCCATCTTGTTTACCCTGTGTTCCCCACCCCATCCCTCTCCCTTCCACAGATCTCCCAATGTCTCTGTTCCCTCCTGTTTTGTGCTTCCCTCTCCCACCCCTCTCATCTCTTGCTCCTTTGTTATATGTTCTGTGTATTAGCTCTTATATGAGCCTTGACAATATAAACAAAAATACATAAACAAATAAATAAATAAAAAGATTGCTGTTCAATGATGCTCCCCATCCAAGTTGACAGAGCTTGAGCAAATCTGCAAGAGAGAATGGGAGAAAATCCCCAAATCCAGATGTGCAAAGTTGATACAGACATACCCAAGAAGACTTGAAGCTGTAATTGCAGCCAAAGTTGCTTCTACAAAGTACAGTATTGACTCGGGGTGGGGGGTCGGGGGGGGGGGCTGAATACTAAATGTAATGGAGATAGTTCTGGATTCCATTTCCAATTAACTTGTAAAAATTTCTAAAAACATGTTTTCACTTTGTCATTGTGGGGTATTTTGTATCGATCAATGACAAAAAAATTAAGTTTAATCCATTTTAAATTCGGACTGCAATGCAACAAAATGTGACAAAAGTCAAGGGGTGTGAATACTTTCTTAAGGCACTGCATGCAAATTGATTATATATTTTTATATATATATATATATATATATATATATATATATATATATATATATATGTATTATGTAAGTATAAAATGTGTGGAGCGTAACGAGTACTCCCCCGATATCCTATGGACAATGGACATTAGTCCTGTGCATGCGCACACTAAAACGACAGAGATTTTATGGTCAGCATTGGTTAAATATCAAATGGAACCGCCTCTCTGAATTTTGGCCTTCTTTGCCCATGTCAGGATGGCATACCATATAAATATCTAACCAATGCTGACCACAGTCGTTTTTAAAATTAAAATCGTTCCTTCTGGCTGTAACAGTCAGCATCAACCCCGGATTGTCTCACAGTAAAACTGCATTATCCGCAAAGAACCACAGTCTGTTTGCCATGCAGACGATTGCTCCCGCTAATGCAAATGAAGAAGAACCAGAAGGCACATGTGATTGGGCGGAGATAAAATCAAAATCAAAATGGTTAGATATTTATACGGTATGTCATCGTGATGAGGGCAAATAAGCCCAAAGTCTAGATAGGTGGTTCCGTTTGATATTTATCAATGATCACCATAAAATCTGTTTCTTTTGACAAGAGTGGCTCAGCTGAAGCCTCCGGGTGATGCTTTGGTGTGTGCATGAGCAGGACTTATGCCCATAAGAGATCAGGGGAGTGCTCGTCATACTCCACACATTTTCATTTTATCTCCATCCGATGACACGTGCATTCTGGTTCTTGGTTTGCATTGGTGGGAGCAATCGTTTCAGTGGCAGACAGGCATTTGTTCTTTACGGATTAATTTTGCAGTTTTATCATGTGACATAATCCAGGACTGATGTTCAACGTTATAGCCAGGAGGTACGATTTGAATATATATATATATATATAATATATATATATATATATATATAATATATATATATATATATATATATATATATATTATATATATATATATATATATATATATATATATACATATACACATATATACATATATACATATACTAGCGATACCCGTGCACATGCACGGAATAGCAGTACAACATAGCTGGTAGCAGACGACAGACCGAACACGGGGAATGACAAAAATACGCATTGTGCAAAATGCAAGTGGTACTATGGAACGCCAAGACTTCCAAAATATTGTCGGCATGTCCGCTAAGTGCCACAGCAATTTCATAGGGATCGTGTGATGGCGAGCTGAGTTTTTAATGTGCAAGCTGGGTATTATAATATATATATATATATATATATATATATATATATATATATACATATATACATATATACACATATTGTTGCGAATTCGCGTTCGCCGGCGTGCGGACGGCCACGTAACTCGAATCGCGGCACGTCGCCCACTGGACAGACAATTCAGTCGTAACCCTCTCGGACTAACGCCGGGAACTAGTCACGGGTGGGCCTTTCGACCTCACCACGATCGTGCCAATCGGCCCCCCGCGTGGGATAGGGTTGCTCGCCAAATTCGACCTACCTAAGTACCCACACGGAGGGTAGACCGGGCGATCGCACCTCGCCGCAGGTCGACTTCGGACACGGGCCACTTTAAGCGACCCGTTCCGTACTATCGGGATAACCGAGCGGTGTTATCGTCGGCCTCGACGGTTCGATTAATTCTCGGGCGTATTTAGCCCACTACCAACCCTTTACGTGAAGTAAGATGGAGATTCAATGAAAGAAAAAGACGAAGCGAAACGGGAAAAACAGTTCAACATAAAGCACATTTATTTCGCGATGGCACACGGATAGCACACATATACAATTATACACCAAAAGCAAATGTAAAAGAAGAAACACCACAATAATGCACAAAAAGCAAATGTAAAAGTGACACGACAATTCTGCACAAAAAGCAAATGTAAAAGAGAAACACAATGCAGATCTACAACCGACTACCGAACACACGGCAACACTTATACAGTTTTACTTCACAGACTGCGCCGACAACACATATACTCAAAGCAAAAGAAAAAGGGACCACCCTCAACGATGAGGGGGGCAGACGGGCCTGGGGCCGAGACCGCGTCGAGCCTACCCGTCTGGTGATGAGCCGCAAAATGGCGGTGGCGCCCCGACTCCGCGGGCCTCGCTGGCACTGCCTGGTATGGGGTGGGAACGGGGCCCCCTTCTCGCACTATCTCAGCGCGGGGGGAAACAGGAGGGGGGCTTGTTGATGCTCGGGGGGATGAGGATATCTCGCTGGCTCGGGTCCCGCGACGAGCGTCTCCACCGCGACCTCGGCCGCGTTATCGGCCTCCCCTCTCCGCAGCTCCCCGACTCTGACACGAGCGCCCTCTCGACTGCCTTCGCCGCCGCCACCTCTCCAACTCTCCCACTCTCCACAGCTCCGTCCAACTGCTTTCTCCGACTCTTCTCTTCTCAACTCTCCTTGACTGACTCTTTCCAACTCAACTTGACTTTTTGGCGTGCGAACGCGGCCCTTTATAGC
Source organism: Eptatretus burgeri (assembly GCF_056783735.1). Taxonomy (NCBI): domain Eukaryota; kingdom Metazoa; phylum Chordata; class Myxini; order Myxiniformes; family Myxinidae; genus Eptatretus; species Eptatretus burgeri. Next base: position 32,197,547 of record NC_140966.1, on the reverse strand, counting down.
CCCCGTGGCTTCGCTCCTTCACCTTCGACCCTTTACCTCTGGCTGGCTCCCCATTGGACAGAAGAAAAGTGGGCGTGAATGCTTTTTGATCCGCGAATCTGCATATAGCGATTATACTCTGACGCACCTGGAGGCGGGGCCAAATCGCCCCATGCTCACTGATAGGACGGAACAGAAGTGGGCGTGAATCGTTTTTGATCCGATTTCTTCGGAAAGGCTGGTGTTTTTGCACCCGCCGCTCGGCGCGCGCCCTGCACGAGTCCAGGATCGGTGTCCACAAGCGGCGCGGGAATGGCGGTGATGCGATGGTTGCGAGAGCGAGATGTGACGGCAAGGGTCGTGGCTGTGGTTGTGAAGTGGCGTTGCGGTTGGTGGTTGTGTGATGGCTGTTGAGACGTGGTTGGTGGTGGTAGTAATGGTAGTAATGGCGGCTGGTCCAAAATAAAGATAGTAAAAGAAAAACGGCTATCTAGAAGGGTCGCAGCCCGAATGAATGACATTTATTCCCTCGAAACAACGGGTTTGGGCCTAACTACACATATACTTACAGAGATATCTCACCTAAGGGACCTGAATGGTGGTTTGCGAATTTCGTCAACCACAACAATATATATATATACATATATATACATATATACATATACATATATATATATATACATATATATACATATATATATATACATACATATATATATATATATATATATATATATATATATATATATATATATATATATATATGTATGTATATATTGTTGTGGTTACCAGATTCGCAAACCACCATTCAGGTCCCTTAGGTGAGGTATCTCGGTAAGTACATGTGTAGTTAGGTCCAAACCCGTTGTCTAGTGGGAATACATGTCATTTATGCGAGCTGCGACTCTTCAGGATAGCCGTTTTTCTTTACTATCTTTATTTTGGACCAACCGCCATGATTACCACCACAACCACAACATCAACCACCAACCACAACGCCGCTTCACCACAACCGCCACGACCTTCACGTCACACCTCGCAACCGTAGCATCGCCACCATTCTTGCCCCGCTGTGGGTACCGGTGTTGGACTCGTGCAGGGCGCACGTTGAACAGCGTGTACAAAATCACGGATTTTGTGCTTCAAAAACGGATCAAAAACGACACACGCCCACTTTTTGCCGTCCAATCGGTGAGCGAGGGGCGATTTGGCCCCGCCTCCAGAACGATCGATATATGCAAATTTGTGGATCAAAAAGCCTTCACGCCCACTTTTTCTCGGGCCAATGGGGAGCGAGGTGAAAGGTCAAAGGGAGGGGGTCAAAGGCGAAGCTACGGGGGGATAAAAGGACGGTGTTCGTCAGTCAGCAGAACGAGAACGAGAAGGAGTCGGAGGGTGGAGAGAAGAGTGTGGAAGTCTGGAGCCCGAAGCCTGCAGTAGCTGGAGAAGCTGAAGAGAGTCGCGAAGGGGAGAGTCGATCGGAGAGTCCAATGAGGAGAGCCCAAAGAGGAGTCCAGGGTGGAGAGTCCAGAGGCGGAGAGGCGGCAACGGCGAAGGCAGACGAGGGGGTGCTCGCGTCGGTGCCGGGAGCTGCACGCCCGAGGGAGGCCGGCAGCGCGACCTGGCCGAGGTGGAGACGCACACCAGGGATAATAAAGATCCTCTATACCCCGAGCATCAGCAACCCCCTCCTGTTTCCCCCGCGCTGAGATAGTGCGACCAAGGGGGCCCCGTTCCCACCCCCTACCAGACACCGTCCACGAGGCCCGCGGGTTGCGGGGCCATCGCCGCTCCGCGTCTCATCACCAGACGGGTAGGCGCGACCCGGTCTCGGCCTCAGGCCCGCCTCATTCTTGGGGGATTTCTTTTCCTTGGTTTTGGGTATGTGTTGTCGGCGCCGTCTGTGAAGTAGAATTGTATAAGTGTTGCCGTGTGCTCGGTAGTCGGTATTAGCTCTGCATTGTTTTCGCTTTTATATTTGCTTTTTGTGTAAATGGAATTGTGTTTTCTTTTTTTTGTGTGCTTTTGGTGGAATTGTATTTGTGTGCTTCCCGTGTGCCGCGAATAAATGTGCTTTATTGTTGAACTGTTCTCCCGCTTCGCTTCGTCTTTTTCTCCCATTGAATCCCCATCTTGCTTCACGTAAAGGGTTGGTAGTGGGCTGAATACGCCCGATAATTAATCGAACCGTCGAGGTCGACGATAACACCGCTCGGTTATTCTGATAGTACGGAACGGGTCGCTTAAGTGGCCCGTGTCCGAAGTCGACCTGCGGCGAGGTGCGATCGCCCGGTCTACCCTCCGCGTGGGTACTTAGGTAGGTCGAATTTGGCGAGCAACCCTATCCCACGCGGGGGCTGATTGGCTCGATCGCGGTGAGACCAAAAGGTCCACCCGTGACTGGTTCCCGGCGTTAGTCCGAGAGGGTCACGACTGGATTGTCCGTCCGGTGGGCGACGTGCCGCGATTCGAGTTACGTGGCCGTCAGCACGCCGGCGGGCGCGAAATCCGCAACACTGGTGTCAGGTCGTGCGATACAAATTCATCGCCCTCCTCGCGGCACTGGTACCAGAGAACAGGAAAACGGACTCTCCTGTCTCCGGCTAAATTCACGGGAATCGGTCCAGGGGTGAGAGAAGCGACCCCCGATTCCCTCCAAATTACGAGCGAGCAAATTAACCCTTCACGAGAAGCAAGATGGCGTCTCAAGGCGAGCGTGAGCCGGGGGTATTAGAAATGTATATGTGTAGTAATGTAGAATCCATGGTCCAGGATGGAATCCCCGAGCAGGAAATGTTGATTGTGCAGGAACACGGACTCGCCCAACTGAACCCAGAACCTGAGGTGGGTGCGGCAGCGGCCGCGGTGTATGACACCTCCCCCCCCCCTCTCCACCAAAACCCTTCCCCGACCCCTGCCGAAACGGCTCACCCAAGCGCACCCGACATGACCCAGCTATACACCATGCTGGCAAAAATGTATGCGGAAACGACAGCGAAGATGATTGCGAACATGAACAAGCAAATGAATGAAGTGAAAACGACGATGGATACAAATACAAACGAAATGAAAGGCATGAACGAAAAGATGGATACAAATACAAATGAAATGAAAAACGAAATGAACAAGCAAATAAACGGAATGGAAGCAAACATGAAGGAAGAAATGAAAGAGCTACGGGGTGAGACGCAGAACATGGGCCGATGCCTGCAGGCGGGCATGAAGGCCGTGACCAGGGAGCTGGGAATGGCGACTCCACGTGTGGGAGCAGGCGAGCTGGAAGGGGGTGCAACGGCTGACAGGCCCGCGGTGGAGGCGGGTGAAAAAATAATTCGGGGGGCGTGTTGGGCAAGGGTCGTGACAGAGGAATCGACGGTGACCAAGAGGGAAAAATTAAATGGGGAGACCAAAACGTGTGAGACGAGACACGAAATGACGACAACGGAAATAATAGTTGAGACAAGGGAGGTAAAGGGTGAAGAGTTGGCAGAGACACGGGAGATAGAAAAAATAGAGGAAAGACTACACGATGAAGACGGGGTAAGTGACGCACACACACACACGGAGGTAGTGGAGGATAGTGAGGTTGAGCTCGCGGAGCGTGTGGGGACCCGGTGCGAGCAGCTGGATGACCTCCTCCAGGAACAAGGGGAGGGAGTATGCCCCCTTGAGGCGAGTCACGACCAGGTGAGTTCGGTCGTGTTTTGCGAGATTGAGGGGACGAGTGCTGTGGACGGGTGCACGGAGAGCTTGGGGGGTGTAGAGGCCCCGGAGACCCTTGTGGGGACACAAATCCCCAGTGTGGTTGTCCCTGTGTGTGTGGTGCAAGGTGTGAGTGCGTCCCCGTGTGTGGAAGCGACCCCGTGTGTGAGTGGTATGGTGCCGGAGTACGTGCTTCCCAGCACGCCGTGTGTGGATGAGGCACGGAGTGTGAGTGAGGAACCGCGGGTTAGTGCCCCCGCGTGTGTGGGTGAGGCACCGTGTGTGAGTGAGGCCGTATGTGTGGATGGAACGGCCAGTGTGAGTGAAGCACCGCGGATGAGTGCCCCCGCGTGTGTGAGTGAGGCACGGTGTATGAGTGAGGCACCGCGGGTGAGTGCCCTCGCGTGTGTGGGTGAGGCACAGCGGTTGAGTGCCCCCGCGTGTGTGAGTGAGGCACGGAGTGTGGATGAGGCACCGCGGGTGAGTGCCCCCGCGTGTGTGAGTGGTATGGGTTATGCAAGGGAGACCGTGTGTGTGAGGGAGCGGTATGTGAGGGAGATGTCGGTTGGCATGCGGGAGCACGCAGCCGCGTCTCCCGGTGTGAATGTGATGGAGTGGACTGTGTGCGTCGTAACACGCAGGTATGCGTGTGTGGAATGGAGACGGCGACAGAGGAGAGAAAGCCGAGTAGCGGCTGTAGCTATTTCGGGGACCGTGCCGGGTTCACCCAGCAGTGAGCACGCGGTTCGTGCTGTGCAACGCACGAGACCGCCACGTGCTCGCTTGCGAGAGTGAAGTCCCGGTCCGGAAACGCACGCGGTGGATTTGCCGATCCCGCGGACGGACAAAGTTTAGGCAGGTAAATGGATTTGGACCGGACGGGTTCTCCACGCGATCGTGTGTGTTGGGCTCCAACGGGCAAAGCACATGTGTTCGCGTGGGGAACCCCTCGAGACGTGTGGCTTGTGTTTTTTTTTTATGCGCACGGTGACGCCATGGCTGCACGTGTGGTTGGAATCCGGCAGGAGGGGTATCTCTGCCGGATGGTACCGTCCAAGGAGGGACGAGGAACACGTGCAGCTGCATGACGTCACGGGCAGGTGTAAAGTGCGCGAGCTCTGAGTTGCCGCGCAGGTGCTGCGCATGGAAAAAAAAAAGCAAGCCTCACTTTCGGGTGTACAGGATTCCTGGGCAAGGGGTGAAAGACCCCCTTACCCTGGGCACAGGATGGAAACTAGTTAGGGGGAAGGGTTAGCTTAGTTAGACCGACTTCATGAGGCAGGGGTAAGTCCTCATGGAGTCCGTGGAATGGATTAGTTAGAGGGATTGTAGCCAGATTTAGGTTGGGAAATAAAATGATTGATTTGGAGACCGTGACAGACTTGTGAGTGTGTAGAGGGGACGTAGTTTAGCTACGTAGTGTTAAAAGGAACGTGCTGTAGTTTAAGGGACGACGTGGGAGCACGAGTTAGTTAGGGGATGCAGATAGAAGGATGGCAGAGTTCAGTGGTGTGTGTGTTGAAGAGTTGGTGAGTGAAGTGGAAGCATGTGCTTGGTGAGTGAGTGAGGCCAGCGGGTCTGTGTGTGTGGAGTGAATGGGGAATGCATGGTGCGATGAGTGATTGGGGGGAGGAGTGACTCCCACCCAAGGGACCCCGGGGTCAGTATAAAGTGAGTTAGCTGGGTTAGTCAAATTGAAAAATGGAGGTCGTTTTGTTGTTGGTGGGAAAGTAGGCTCGAGACCCATTTGGAGGGGTGCAGGAGCCCTGTTGACGGGCTTGGGAGCGTGGCTGCGAAAGGTGAGTATCGCTGAGTGGGTACCCCGGGCACCAGGCTAGTCGGCCGCGGTAGGCCATGGGCCCATGGGGGGCCGGGATAGAGTTGTGGGCACGGGTGCGCCTGCTTGGTGCGGGGGCCCGGAGCGCCATTGGCCGCGTGGGCAGTGTTGTGGGCACGGGTGACCCTCGGAAAGGGGCCCGGGAGGCCGGCCTGCCACGTGTGCGTTTCAGGGGAGGTGCCATGGGGGGCACTCCCCGGTGTTAGGGAGCTGGTAGGCTCGGAGGCAGTGTAGTGCCCGGGGGTGCCATAGCGGGAGATTCGGCAGAGGGTCGTGCCTGCCAAAGGGAGCCACGTGTCCCAGCCAGGAGACCGTGTGAGGGCACGGAGAGAAAATTGGGGGGCGAGGCCCGAAATTGTAAGGACACCAACACAGGCGACGGGAATCTGGGTTGTTAGAACCAATAGTTTAAGCGAGAGGCGCTTGTTGAAAGCCCCGGGGTAGTTTAGCAGTTAAATGGATAGGGTAGATTAGGAGATGTACCCCTCCGCACCATCCATCCCCTCGCTGTCGTTGTGGGCCGCTGGACCCACTTTGGGTTAGATCGCCGAACTCTGGAGAGGCCATTCTGAGGCTTCGTTGGGCCTCGACACAGGACGTTAGCTCTCTCTTGTTCCCCTCCGGGAAGGGAACGTAGGGGTTGGGAGTAGGCTAGGTGACAGGATAGGTTAACCGAACAAGGACGATAAAGGGGGTTAGGGGACGATTTATAGTGGGGGAGTAAAAATAAAAACAACAAAAAAAAAAAAAATTAAGTTGGGGCTAAATTGGGGTTTGACAAATTAAGGGAGTGGGTATGTACAGTGACAGGCAAAGGCGATAGGTTGGATGGGAGACAGGTAGGTAGGTCCGAGCCCGCCTTCCAAGTGGCCAGCACCACCGCACTCCCTCCACCAACTTCCACTGACGGCAAAAGCTGGCCAGCTTCATCTGCTGGCTGTGTTACTTCAAGGCCTGTGCCGGCCCACTTGATCGGCAGCTGTTGTGTTGCTGCAAGGCCTGTGCCGGCCACTTCGTCTGCAGCTGTGGTACTTCAAGGCCTGTGCCGGCCAGTTCATCTGCCCGCTATGTTTGCCTGCAGCGGCCTTCTTCTGCGGGCTGTGTTTGCCTGCTCACCTTTGCCATGCCATGCCCACTGCCCACGTTCACCAGCCCCGTTCAATTTTTGCTTTGCCCCCCCCCCCCCTGTTCGTTTCCATGTGCGCCAGGATCTGAAGGCAACAGTTTGCAAGCTGCAAGAACTGCCCTGTTGGCAGCTACAACACGGGCCTGCAGTGGCAGCCCGTGCACCGTGTTTGTGTCCATGCATCCATTCGTTGTGCTCATTGCGTGTGCCACTTGAGCTGGCACGGAGACTGCGTTTGTGCAGCCCATGCACCGTTGTGGTTCACTGCATTCAGTTCAAACCGTTCATGCATCCATTCGTTGTGCTCATTGCGTGTGCCACTTGAGCTGGCACGGAGACTGCGTTGTGCAGCCCAAGCACCGTTGTGGTTCACTGCGTTCAGTTCAAAAGGGAAGGCCTTGGACTGCGTGTGAGCAGCCAGCCACGTTCCCTGTCACCTGCATTGTTTGAGCCAGAGACTGCATGTGGGCAGCCTGGCTCCCTGCTAACTGCTTTTCTTTTGCAGAGTTCAGTGATCCTGGGCCATGGTTTAGTGTAAAATTTGTAAGTTAAGGTTAAGATGTACTGTAAATATGAGTGCGCCCCGGCATGTTTGTCTTAGCGCCGGCAATTTTATTTAAGTCGTCCGTGTGAGTGAGTTTGTTTAGGTAGTTACGCAGCCCTCAGGTTATTTATTTTGGGGACACGAATACCATGAATGTCGCACTCAGGGATCCGTAGGTAAAATGTACTAGGGGAAAACTACACATGATGGCACACGAAAATTTGACGACTCGGGACGAGTCTGTAAAAAGGGAAGGGGGTAGTGTTGTGGTTACCAGATTCGCAAACCACCATTCAGGTCCCTTAGGTGAGGTATCTCGGTAAGTACATGTGTAGTTAGGTCCAAACCCGTTGTCTAGTGGGAATACATGTCATTTATGCGAGCTGCGACTCTTCAGGATAGCCGTTTTTCTTTTACTATCTTTATTTTGGACCAACCTCCATGATTACCACCACAACCACAACATCAACCACCAACCACAACGCCGCTTCACCACAACCGCCACGACCTTCACGTCACACCTCGCAACCGTAGCATCGCCACCGTTCTTGCCCCGCTGTGGGTACCGGTGTTGGACTCGTGCAGGGCGCACGTTGAACAGCGTGTACAAAATCACGGATTTTGTGCTTCAAAAACGGATCAAAAACGACACACGCCCACGTTTTGCCGTCCAATCGGTGAGCGAGGGGCGATTTGGCCCCGCCTCCAGAACGATCGATATATGCAAATTTGTGGATCAAAAAGCCTTCACGCCCACTTTTTCTCGGGCCAATGGGGAGCGAGGTGAAAGGTCAAAGGGAGGGGGTCAAAGGCGAAGCTACGGGGGGATAAAAGGACGGTGTTCGTCAGTCAGCAGAACGAGAATGAGAAGGAGTCGGAGGGTGGAGAGAAGAGTGTGGAAGTCTGGAGCCCGAAGCCTGCAGTAGCTGGAGAAGCTGAAGAGAGTCGCGAAGGGGAGAGTCGATCGGAGAGTCCAACGAGGAGAGCCCAAAGAGGAGTCCAGGGTGGAGAGTCCAGAGGCGGAGAGGCGGCAACGGCGAAGGCAGACGAGGGGGTGCTCGCGTCGGTGCCGGGAGCTGCACGCCCGAGGGAGGCCGGCAGCGCGACCTGGCCGAGGTGGAGACGCACACCAGGGATAATAAAGATCCTCTATACCCCGAGCATCAGCAACCCCCTCCTGTTTCCCCCCGCGCTGAGATAGTGCGACCAAGGGGGCCCCGTTCCCACCCCCTACCAGACACCGTCCACGAGGCCCGCGGGTTGCGGGGCCATCGCCGCTCCGCGTCTCATCACCAGACGGGTAGGCGCGACCCGGTCTCGGCCTCAGGCCCGCCTCATTCTTGGGGGATTTCTTTTCCTTGGTTTTGGGTATGTGTTGTCGGCGCCGTCTGTGAAGTAGAATTGTATAAGTGTTGCCGTGTGCTCGGTAGTCGGTATTAGCTCTGCATTGTTTTCGCTTTTATATTTGCTTTTTGTGTAAATGGAATTGTGTTTTCTTTTTTTTGTGTGCTTTTGGTGGAATTGTATTTGTGTGCTTCCCGTGTGCCACGAATAAATGTGCTTTATTGTTGAACTGTTCTCCCGCTTCGCTTCGTCTTTTTCTCCCATTGAATCCCCATCTTGCTTCACGTAAAGGGTTGGTGGTGGGCTGAATACGCCCGATAATTAATCGAACCGTCGAGGTCGACGATAACACCGCTCGGTTATTCTGATAGTACGGAACGGGTCGCTTAAGTGGCCCGTGTCCGAAGTCGACCTGCGGCGAGGTGCGATCGCCCGGTCTACCCTCCGCGTGGGTACTTAGGTAGGTCGAATTTGGCGAGCAACCCTATCCCACGCGGGGGCTGATTGGCTCGATCGCGATGAGACCAAAAGGTCCACCCGTGACTGGTTCCCGGCGTTAGTCCGAGAGGGTCACGACTGGATTGTCCGTCCGGTGGGTGACGTGCCGCGATTCGAGTTACGTGGCCGTCAGCACGCCGGCGGGCGCGAAATCCGCAACAATATATATATATATATATATATATATATATGTATGTATATATATTTATGTATATATTTATATATGTATGTATATATATTTATGTATATATGTATATATATA